>NW_026781863.1:0-600000 GCF_031769215.1 Ylistrum balloti | reverse complement strand
TAGTCTTACAACAAGAAAAACGATTATGATTTAGAACAAGAAAAAATGAATTTACCTTTTGTTTATAGCATATAATTTGAATATTGTGGTCAAGTTACTTAAAGATCATCTTGTTGAATTTAATGACAATAACTCAGATGAGTTTATGTATCAAGTTCATTGTGTCTATTTATAGAAGTTTGTCAAACAATGATGTTTATATGCATGAGAATAAGGACATTAATTTCATACCTATATTTTCTAATTTTTAAAGATTTGACTTCACCAGAAAATCCACCTAACATGTTTTTAATTTATTTTGATTATTGTTTCTAGTCGAGACAGAACTTGATCACGGCAGCCAAGACCGTGGGAGAAGCCAGTCAGGAGGTGATGCAAGGTGTTGGAGAGACAGCCCTGGACATGGACAGACACTATCAGGTAACATTGATACTTACACAAGCAGCCAGTTGTTTAAAATAATTATTACAAGAAATATTGAGTGAAATTTGGAAAGTAACGTAACTTTTTGGTAACTTCAAAAATATAAAAACCCCGTTTGGTCCAGAGTTGAAATTTAATCCATATTATCAATGAATGTAAAGTCTTTAGCCAGAATTGACTTTGTTACTAGACTGTGTTTTACCTACTTTCCTGTTTCTCAGTCGTGAACCGTGCCTGGTAATAAGACCACCCATATATATTTCTATTCAGACCACAAATCCATGTTATTGTCCTGCAATAAGCCCACCCCATGACTTTGATTTCCTAGTTGACTTCTTGGCCTATTATAGGATAACTACAGTAAGTGATTGTCAGCTTAACTTGTGACAATGTTTGTTGCTAGGAAACCCTTTTGGCCTTGGCCAAGGCTGTTGCCAATGCTACTGCCCAGCTTGTACTAAAGGCCAAGAATGTGGCAAGTACAACAGAGGACCAGGCTCAGAGGGACAAGGTGATCAGCTCTGCCACAAGCTGTGCCCTGGCCACATCTCAACTTGTGTCGTGTACCAAGGTAAGGTCAATGGTGTCCACAGGAATTAATACTAAATCAATCAAATGACACAAGTTTCTCATTGTTCTAACTATTTCACCCTTTAATAGTATGTTAGTCCTATTTTTCTCTCATTGGCTCAAAGGCAGGATATCAGAAGTTCCACGATTTGTTGTCTTAGAAGATTAATGTTGGAAACCAGAAACTGATTTGTAGGGATGATAGGAACAGACTCTGTAAAGGATATTTAGAAATAGAAAAAGTGTTAATTACTGATAGTAAAAGTTTCAAAAGTCAACCCATCGTTAAGGTTTAAAATCTGCAACACTTACTTAACTGTTTCTTGCAGGTGGTGGCCCCTACAATCAGCAGTCCGGCTTGTCAGGAGCAACTCATAGATGCTGCCAAACAGGTGGCTCGTTCTGTGGAGGGGATCGTGGAGGCTGCTCAGCAGGCCTGTAAAGAGGACAAGCTGTTACAAGACCTGGGAGGTGCGGCTACAGCCGTCACTCAGGCGCTTACTGACATGTTAGAACACATCAAAAAAGGAGCAGGTCCAGCACAGGTAATCAGTGGGCGGGACTACTCAGCTTGGCTGAAAAAGCCTCCTGAATTTCTTGCTCTTGAACTTATTTATATAGGACTGTAAATCCTCACACTGTGGGAGAAAATCTGGACTTCTGTAATTCTTGGTTGTTAGACATCAACACATCAGACATAAGGAAAGAGGGTCAAATCTGAATCATGTTCTCACATACATTTTAGCTGTTTTCTCTTACATCTCTATCAAATCTGTTTGTTATTCATCAACACCAATTCTGTCTTGGTTGTTTCAGGCATCAGATTCCCATGAGGTTGCCGTGGATACTATTCTGACCGTAACTGACCGCCTCTTTAGTTCAGTTGGAGATGCCCATGAAATGGTGAAACAAGCACGACAGCTAGCCCAGGTAAGTCCTGCAGTTTCTATACTGTAACATAGGCCAGTACTAAAATTACTGACAGTAAATCACACTGGTTTACAGCATGTTAGTAATATCAGGACTTTGGCAGCATAGTTTTGATGATTGATCATTAAAAGTTGAAGTGATTATCAACACTAGATTTTGATACCTGTGATTATGCATATGCATCTCCATATTTGACCTCTGACCCAGGTCTATGACTCTCTACATTGCCCTCTGACAAAGGGCTATGACTGTCAATATTGATCTCTGACCCAGGTCTTTGACTCTCCATATTGACCTCTGACCCAGGTCTATGAATCTCCACATTAACCTCTGACCTAGGTCTTTGACTCTCCATGTTGACCTCTAACCCAGGTCTATGACTCTCAATATTGATCTCTGACCCAGGTCTTTGACTCTCCATGTTGACCTCTGACCCAGGTCTATGACTCTCCACATTAACCTCTGACCTAGGTCTATGACTCTGCATTGCCCCTGGTATATTCTATCAAAAAATTTTATAACACAACATCGTACTTTTACAGGCTACTTCTAATCTGGTGAACGCTATACGAGAACAAGCTGAAGGACATTCGGATACTGATACACAGAAACGACTCCTGGCCGCAGCAAAAGCATTGGCCGATGCTACAGCTAAGATGGTAGAGGCTGCCAAGGTATAGAATAACAAAACATTGATAGGTCATAGATATTTTCAACATTTTCATATATTAGATGGAAATCAAGGATTACACAAACAGAATTCTTGTCTGTCATTTCTGAAAATTCTTCAAAAACAAGAAATTTTTAAATCAGATTTCTTTTTGAAATTAAGAAAATTCATTGATTAACGAAAAAGGAAATATTTAATACTAAAACTATAAAAAAATATTAATACTTAAATGATTTCATGACAAGAATTTAAGTATAAATTTATTCATGACAGGGATGTGCCACGAACCCTAATGATGCTATGCAACAGCACGGTCTGAAGACGGCCGCTGAGGATTTACGGTCTGCCACCAATGTAGCTGCTAGCAATGCACTGAAGAAAAGAATTGTTATGAAACTTGAGGTAGGCACTACATTCTCATTTTCTTAATCATTGTCTTACCAAATAAGGAAAAACAGAAAACCTTTAAGTCCAGTTTAATTGATTGATATGGACATAATCACATTGATATATATTTCAGTACTTATCTTCACTGGTGATTCATAGATAAATCAGAAATGTTGAAATATTCCTGTTTTCAGCATGCTGCCAGGCAAGCTGCTACAGCTGCGACACAGCTGATCAACGCATCAACATCCGCAAACAAGTCAAACACCAATACCGTCTCGGAGCAACAGCTCACACAGTCCTGTAAGGTAAGGTCAAAGGTCAAAATGTAGATTATCAGAGTCAGTACTATTGTACAAAATTGACATTAATTTGAATATACTCACTTTTAATTTAAAATCATGTTTTAAGCCCTTAGTTCATCATTGAAACCACAGTCAGGGGATAACCCTATGAGATGTGCGAAATAGAGTTATCCCAGCCCTGGTAACTGAAGGATCGCTCTGTGAAGTATGTTAGAGAATGCTATCACTCTTTATTTCATTCATTGTAAATAAAGAATTATTTTACTATTTAGATACTCACTCTTTACTGATATTTCATGTCTGCAGGAGGTCAATGAACAGCTGCCCAGACTTGTTCAGGGATTTCAAGGCTCCGTAAAAAATACTGACAGTGCCTCCGCCCAACTTAACCTTATCAACGCTAGTCAGGATTTCATACAGGTAAAATTAACAGTGCTTGGCAGGATTAAGAAGAAACCAATAAGTTTAACATAGAATTTGATCATAGAAATCAAAGTTCTATAACTGTAGTACATACGCTGGACATATGAAATGATCCAATGATGGAAAATTCATACTGAAATATGATAAATAATCTTATAACGTAATTAAAAACTGTACAGTTTGATAGTAATTTCTCCTTACATAACAGCCTGCCAGTGGTCTGGTCTCCTCAGCCAATGCAGCGGCACCCACTGTCAGTGACCAGGCTTCAGCTCGTAATATGAACCAGAGCTGTAAGGCTATGTCCACAGCTTTGGCTGAGCTTCGGACAGCTGCAGCCAGGGCACAGGAAGCCTATGGCTCACTGGAGGTGGACAGTGCTCTTGACCATCTGGCCACACTGGACAAGGAACTAGAGGAGTATCGAAAGGCTGCTGAATCTGGTGGGCTTGTTCCTCTACCCGGGGAGACTGCAGAAACATCGGCACAAAAACTTGGAACAACGTCCAAGTCTGTCGGATCAGCCATGGCACAGCTTTTGACAGCCGCCTCACAGGTATGACTTCCGGGAAGACATTTTATACTGTTGTTGTGTAATAAGAAGTGAGATTTATAATGAAAAGCCAAACTACAAAATAATACATGGTACTTAATGGAATATGTCCTCAGTTAGTTTCACAAATTGATAGAAAAAACTGAAATTGATTGACCTTCATCCATTCTTTGCTATATAGTCTACGTCATTAAACTCTGATAAGTATATATGACCCATTTTTGAAATCTATTTTGAACAAGTCATCACTACCCAGATCAAACTTCCTACTAAAAGGAAAGTCGTCTTTCCTTGAAAAGACACTGTAGATAATGACCTAGCATTTTATCTTCCCATCAAGACTGACTGAATTGTTTTCAAAAAATTTTGAATGTGTTTCCTCCTGTACAGGGTAATGACAATTACGTTGGAATAGCGGCAAGAGACACGGCTAATGTGATGCGTGTGTTGACTGATGCCACGCGAGGTGTGGCTGCCACCACAGAGGACCGACAAGTACAGTTACTAGTCATTGACAGTGCACGGGGCGTGATAGATAAGTCAACACGATTACTGGAAGAAGCCAAAGTAGCTCTTAATAATCCTGACAACCCTGACAACCAAACTAGACTCAACCAGGTACGTTGGATAACTATCCAGTAAGCCCACCTCATGTATGAGTTTAATGCATAGTTATTTAATTTTGTTGGTCTAATATTTTACAGATTATCAGGGTTTGAAATTTTCACAGGTATAAAATTAAGCACGTTGTTCATTGTTTCCATTGCAAGGACATTCTCTTAGATTCTGTTCACTTTAAAGATATTTGCTGGATATTTAATTTCGTGCTGTTTTAAATGACAGCATATATAGCAAAATATAAAAACCTCATGAATATCACAATTTGTTTTTGATTAAGCCTGTAAAGGGTGAAACTGGTAGATGGTACTAAGTGAATAAAAAAGTCTACACTGATGCTGTTGTGATTGATATTAGGAAAGTGTTTAGTTATTACAGACCTAGGGTTGGTGTTTCTACTGAATCTCTTATAGAATGTGGCTTACTCACAGGCAAAGATATCACAGATAAAACAAAGGTTTTCAGTAATGATAAGGATACCATGTATTTAAACAACAAATTTTTCAGATTTATTTGAATGAAGAGCCATTAATTTTACAATGCTCTAAAAATGTTTCTGGGTTTGTTCTAAAGTGTTCTTATTTTAAAGCAGTACATAATTTCCCATTTTTCAGGAAAGAAGGTTTTCTTTTTTAAAGACCAATTTCTGATCCCAAATATTTTTTTAGCTTTCTAAGAATCTCAACTTCGGGATTATCTGTCTCTTTTAAAAAAAAGATTTATTTTCCGCAATTGTTTATTCTGATAAATGTTTTTTTGAAGGTCGCAAAGGCAGTATCAAATGCTCTCAATAATTGTGTAAGTTGTCTCCCTGGACAACGCGATGTCGACAATGCAGTCCGACACATCATGGAGTCGAGTCAAGCCTTGTCAACATCAGAGGTAGGTCAAGATTAAACACTTTCTGATTATAGAACAAATGGATATGACATGGGTAGTTTCAGTCCTTAATTTGCACTTGAATTCTAAAAAGTTTATTAAAAAATTCTGTAGATTTTTTCACCACAAGCCACTAATAATGTCTAATGTGTGCTCTAATTTTTAATTTGTTGCCTAATTTCATTTCATTGAAATTAAATGTCTTACTTAACCAGTTTCACATGCGTTGTGAGAAAAAGTAAATTTAAGTAATAGTTATGTTACTAAACATCTTTCAAAAATAAAAAAAAAAGAGATTCAAACTAAACACAAATGTAAAACTTTATCAGTTCATGGACTAAGTAGCTGTCACATACTCTAGATTTAAGGATCAATATCAGATTTTATATAAGAACTAGAACAATAGCTGGAAATGATTTTATGTCATAATGTTCCTAGGTCAAGGTCATGTTTACTCTGTATAGATTTGTCAAACATTGATTCTAATTACACACCTTGGAGAGACATTCAGACTTTTCTGGTTTTGTGTCAGCATTTCAATAGATATAAGGAGAACTCTATATGTTCTCCAACTCCTAATACAGAAGTTCTTACTACAATCATGTTCACGACTTTGGATGTTTCAGTACCCTACTACAACTAAGACTTTCCAAGAAGTTCAGTGTGATATGAACGATTCAGCTGTGAACCTGAACCAAGCTGCAAGCGACATTGTCACAGCGTCCCGTGATACAGCTCAGGAACTGGCCTCTTCTTCTAACAGATACAGTAGCACCTACCACACCTTTGTGCAGACAGGTAAGGTCGTCTTCAAGGTCAGGTTACACTTTCTCTGTCATTAAGTATTACTTCCTATAGATCACCAAACTTTACAGTCCTTGTTCATCATTTCCCAATAAAATGTATTTAATTCCATTAAAATTAAACGCAGTGTATTTATCTGATAGACTATTGTAGTTTACTGTAGACTACCAGTAGACTTTTGTAGTTTACTGTAGACTTATAGTAGACTATTGTAGTTTACTGTAGACTACTAGTAGACTTTTGTAGTTTACTGTAGACTTCTAGTAGACTATTGTAGTTTACTGTAGACTACTAGTAGACTTTTGTAGTTTACTGTAGACTACTAGTAGACTATTGTAGTTTACTGTAGACTACTAGTAGACTTTTGTAGTTTACTGTAGACTTCTAGTAGACTTTTGTAGTTTACTGTAGACTACTAGTAGACTTTTGTAGTTTACTGTAGACTTCTAGTAGACTATTATAGTTTACTGTAGACTTCTAGTAGACTTTTGTAGTTTACTGTAGACTACTAGTAGACTTTTGTAGTTTACTGTAGACTTCTAGTTAAGTGATTTAACTGCTGCAGTGAGTTAAGGGAAATATTTGTATACTTGCAGGACTAACAATGGCTGGCAAATCCAAGGACACAGAAACACAGTCACAGATTGTCGGAGGTTTGAAGAGTGTTTCCATGGTTTCAAGTAAACTTTTACTTGCTGCCAAATCTGTGCTCGCTGATCCTAATGCACCTAATGCCAAGAATCTGCTTCAGCAGGCTGCCAGGTAAATTAGAAGTTTGTAAAATTGTTCTTCAGCAGGCAGCTAGGTTAACAGGAAGTTTGTAAAATTGTTCTTCAGCAGGCTGCTAGGTTAACAGGAAGTTTGTAAAATTGTTCTGCAGTAGGCTTCTAGGTTAACAGGAAGTTTGTAAAATTGTTCTTCAGTAGGCTGCTAGGTTAACAGGAAGTTTGTAAAATTTTTCTTCAGCAGGCAGCTAGGTTAACAGGAAGTTTGTAAAATTGTTCTTCAGCAGGCAACTAGGTTAACAGGAAGTTTGTAAAATTGTTCCTCAGTAGGCTGCTAGGTTAACAGGAAGTTTGTAAAATTGTTCTTCAGCAGGCAACTAGGTTAACAGGAAGTTTGTAAAATTGTTCTTCAGCAGGCAACTAGGTTAACAGGAAGTTTGTAAAATTGTTCCTCAGTAGGCTGCTAGGTTAACAGGAAGTTTGTAAAATTGTTCTTCAGCAGGCTGCTAGGTTAACAGGAAGTTTGTAAAATTGTTCTGCAGTAGGCTTCTAGGTTAACAGGAAGTTTGTAAAATTGTTCTTCAGTAGGCTGCTAGGTTAACAGGAAGTTTGTAAAATTTTTCTTCAGCAGGCAGCTAGGTTAACAGGAAGTTTGTAAAATTGTTCTTCAGCAGGCAACTAGGTTAACAGGAAGTTTGTAAAATTGTTCCTCAGTAGGCTGCTAGGTTAACAGGAAGTTTGTAAAATTGTTCTTCAGCAGGCAACTAGGTTAACAGGAAGTTTGTAAAATTGTTCTTCAGCAGGCAACTAGGTTAACAGGAAGTTTGTAAAATTGTTCCTCAGTAGGCTGCTAGGTTAACAGGAAGTTTGTAAAATTGTTCCTCAGTAGGCTGCTAGGTTAACAGGAAGTTTGTAAAATTGTTCTGCAGTAGGCTTCTAGGTTAACAGGAAGTTTGTAAAATTGTTCTTCAGTAGGCTGCTAGGTTAACAGGAAGTTTGTAAAATTTTTCTTCAGCAGGCAGCTAGGTTAACAGGAAGTTTGTAAAATTGTTCTTCAGCAGGCAACTAGGTTAACAGGAAGTTTGTAAAATTGTTCCTCAGTAGGCTGCTAGGTTAACAGGAAGTTTGTAAAATTGTTCTTCAGCAGGCAACTAGGTTAACAGGAAGTTTGTAAAATTGTTCTTCAGCAGGCAACTAGGTTAACAGGAAGTTTGTAAAATTGTTCCTCAGTAGGCTGCTAGGTTAACAGGAAGTTTGTAAAATTGTTCCTCAGTAGGCTGCTAGGTTAACAGGAAGTTTGTAAAATTGTTCTTCAGCAGGCAACTAGGTTAACAGGAAGTTTGTAAAATTGTTCTTCAGCAGGCAACTAGGTTAACAGGAAGTTTGTAAAATTGTTCCTCAGTAGGCTGCTAGGTTAACAGGAAGTTTGTAAAATTGTTCCTCAGTAGGCTGCTAGGTTAACAGGAAGTTTGTAAAATTGTTCTGCAGTAGGCTTCTAGGTTAACAGGAAGTTTGTAAAATTGTTCTTCAGTAGGCTGCTAGGTTAACAGGAAGTTTGTAAAATTTTTCTTCAGCAGGCAGCTAGGTTAACAGGAAGTTTGTAAAATTGTTCTTCAGCAGGCAACTAGGTTAACAGGAAGTTTGTAAAATTGTTCCTCAGTAGGCTGCTAGGTTAACAGGAAGTTTGTAAAATTGTTCTTCAGCAGGCAACTAGGTTAACAGGAAGTTTGTAAAATTGTTCTTCAGCAGGCAACTAGGTTAACAGGAAGTTTGTAAAATTGTTCCTCAGTAGGCTGCTAGGTTAACAGGAAGTTTGTAAAATTGTTCCTCAGTAGGCTGCTAGGTTAACAGGAAGTTTGTAAAATTGTTCTTCAGCAGGCAACTAGGTTAACAGGAAGTTTGTAAAATTGTTCTTCAGCAGGCAACTAGGTTAACAGGAAGTTTGTAAAATTGTTCCTCAGTAGGCTGCTAGGTTAACAGGAAGTTTGTAAAATTTTTCCTCAGTAGGCTGCTAGGTTAACAGGAAGTTTGTAAAATTGTTCCTCAGTAGGCTGCTAGGTTAACAGGAAGTTTGTAAAATTGTTCCTCAGTAGGCTGCTAGGTTAACAGGAAGTTTGTAAAATTGTTCCTCAGTAGGCTGCTAGGTTAACAGGAAGTTTGTAAAATTGTTACCAAAACTTTTAAGAATCACAGATTGTATTCCTTTTGTTTGTGAAGAATTATGAAGGAATATTGAGATGTTATTTTCTGTTGACAGGTCAGTGACTGAGAGCATCAATCAACTCATTACCATTTGTACAGTATCTGCCCCAGGACAGAAGGAGTGTGACAATGCACTACGTCAGATCGAGGTACGCAAAACATTAATTATAAGGAAATCATGAGACAAGTTAAAGTGAATTCAATCTTTGATATAACTGCAGCCAAAACTTCAATTTTTTTTCTTCATCTTTCCAGTGATTTGAGTGTGGAATTAAAATAATACTGGATGGTTTGCCAACAACCTTATATTAGAGCTGTGTAATTTTCCACACTTGTACATTGTTACTCATACCTCCCAATTGTCTGTAATATACTTTATGATTCTGACCTCTGCCAGGTAATGAGGAGTCTGCTCGACAGTGCAAACGAACCAGTTTCTGATATGACCTATTTTGAGTGTCTAGAATCTGTCATGGAGAAGTCAAAGGTAAGAAGATCACTATGACCTAATTTGAGTGTACTGGCTAGTGCTTGACCTAGTTTTTCTTGTCACAGAAATCAGATACTGTATGTTGGAATATCTGTATAGCAGTGAAACTATTCATCCACCAACACCTCATAGTCGTAGCCAGAAATGGGTTTTTTAGAAAAAAAAAACCATGAACTTTTCAATTTAATCAAAACTTAATTTTAAATTCAAGTAAAACATGAGACAGAGGTAAGATGGACCAAGTAAAGTCTGTTAAACCACCAACATCTTCATAAGGTCTCAGTGTAGTGTATCTCAATGTGGTGTATCTCAATGTAGTGTTTCTCACCATCAATTTTCCCTATACAGGAAAATCTCAATAAAAAAGGAGGAAGATAAAATAGAATAGAATATAAAAGACGTGTGGTTTTATATATCAGTAATCAAATTTTTTTAAATAGTTTTATGAAAAAGTTCGGTTTTAAAGTTATACTAAAGTTGATGAATTTTTTGCAAAATTTTAGATTATTAAGAATTACACTTTATGAGGTATTTCAAGGTTCAATTTGTGTGTGACAGGAAACATTTAAAAGCATGTTTGATATTACTGTCAGATATCTATTTATATGATGACTGTGTGCCTGCTAGGTTATACCTAGAGACTTCTGGCTGTATTTGGGACATTGTAGCATGGTTATAAAAGGCACCGTTTCTTCTTTTTATAATGAGCTTGGGCAAATCTTCACATTTTACTAAATGCATTATTTATGGGATTAATCACTAAAAATTCCAAAATTTATTATTAATAAAAAATATTTATTTGTACAATGTAAACAAAGCTACACAAATATTTTTGTTTTGTTTATTCCTATGTAAAAATAAATTCATATTTGCTTTACACTCAACTATCAGCAACTAATACACAAATACAGATATACGAAGAGAGATGATGTATTCTATAGTATACAAATCACAGATGGAGAAATGATTGCTACCGAATTCTGTCTGTCAGCAGTACAAAATCTAAATTGGAGGCTTTTAATTATGAAGACATATCTATTCAAGTTAAGATAATATTTTATATACAAGACTTATTTGAAATTTATTAATATAGAAAACCAAATGACAGTCTATATATACATCTTTTTGTAAAGATTATCTTTCAGACATTCAAAATTAAAATCAGTGATCTGATGAGGTGTTTATATCAAATGTTGCCAGAAGACGTGGCATTCATAGGATTGTGAACATACTGTATATCTGAAATTAGTTGACATGAAGTATGAATTTGAAATTGAAAATATATATATATTTAAGAGAATTTGTAAACATTTCCACCAGTCTGAAGAACTGTCAAATTTGCCTGTGGGATTTATGTAAATGTATTGAACTTGCATTCAAAACAGCATGAATATTTAATAAAATCTGTTCAGTCACTGTTAGTGACATTCATAACAGCATGAATGTTAAAGAGCTCTGTTTATTCCCAGTAAGTGGCATTCAAAATAGCATGAATATTTAATAAAGTCTGTTCAATCCCTGTTAGTGGCATTCATAACAGTATGAATGTTAAAGAGCTCTGTTCATTTCCTGTGAGTGAAAAATAAACCAATTTCTGAAACTGCTGTATATCTGGCCTTGTTGAATCTTGCCATGTCTTGGATCTTTAGCAATGAAAACAAATATTTTTTGAATTTTTTTTAAAATCCTTATTTTAGCTGTTTTAAAATTTCTGATTTAGTTTTTTTGATAATTTTCAATTTTGTGATTTATTTTTATCTTATCTTACCATGAAGAACAAGGTAAACTATTTGCACCTGTTAAAAGTTGTATAACAGTAATTTATGTGTGTCTTGTTTCCCAGTACTTACCACAATATTTAAATTAATATACTTTTGAATATTCAAATTAATCTACTTTTAGATATTCATATTAATCTACTTTTAGATATTCAAATGATATTCGTAATCAGTAAGAGCTCAAGTCAAAATATTCCAGATTTTTACTTACATACCTATACAACCCAATCAATACATCAAGAAAAACAAATATGTCTATCATTATGATGTCTTCAATGACTTATGACTGGAAGCTATTAAAAGAGAACAGACGAAAATTGGGTTAAAAAATAAGCTGGAATAATGTATGAATTGAATTGTGTTTAAAGCCCATAAATGAGAATGTGTTACTATGTAGGTATTTTGACTTATGTTTGTAACTTTTCCTCTGAACTGCTTGAATGTAATACCTAACTTTTGTCTTGTGTGTGCATATTTGATTGGCTAATATTGTGTTCTGCTTTTTCATTTGCTAACACTCATTGTTGTACTCGAGCCTTCATCTGTGATGTGTATAGCATTTGAAGACTTTTCCAGGGGCATATATGGGTAACACTTTTAATTTTGTTTATCTCTTTTTGTTTGTTGTTTTTCTCTTTCGTTTTACACAAACATAAACTTTACATTGCAATTCCACTGTCCCCTACCAAAACCTCAAGATAATTGTAGCACAAATCACAAAACAGAATTTTAAATTACAAAACACTGAGTGAACTTTCAGCAATATTGTACTTATGAGCTTAGTAAAGTTTACACTTACAAATGAAGATCAATTAGTAATTTGCTTACTTTTGTTTAATTAGAAACAAAATATAAAAGAATCTTGAATTACTACATACTTTGAAGAAAACACTAGATGACACTATTTCTGTAATGACAATAAGGTACTACTATCACAGAGAGAAAATACTTACTCAGGAGTCAAGTTTGTAATCTTACAATCCGTTTACATGTGGAAATATTTTCTATTCCTACCCCTTGTCAGGCACCTACTTGTTTATCCCTTCATGTCCTCCTGGACCTACATTCCGTTATAGATCCCAAACAGATCCAGGTCCACTCCTTGATTCCTTATTTGGACTTGGGCTCCTTGCTGTCATTCTTGTTCTTGGTTCCGTTTTACGGGGTCATCCAGCTACCTCACATACGCGGACACACATAACTGCACACTTACATACACGGACACACATAACTGCACACTAACATACATGGACACACTTAACTGGACACTCGCATACACGGACACACATAACTGCACACCCTCATACATGGACACACTTAACTGCACACTCACATACACGGACACACTTAACTGGACACTCACATACACGGACACACTTAACTGCACACCCTCCTACACGGACACACTTAACTGCACACTCACATACACGGACACACTTAACTGCACACTCACATACATGAACACACTTAACTGCACACTCACATACATGGACACACTTAACTGCACCCTCACATACATGAACACACTTAACTGCACACTCACATACATGGACACACTTAACTGCACCCTCACATACACGGACACACTTAACTGCACACAGAACACTCAGTTCCTATCTAACCCCAGCATGAAAAAACTGAACTATTTCTTGTCTTGCATGAATTGTTTTTAAATATAAATTCTGTTTGATAACTTGAGGACAGATTTAAACAAGAATTTAACCCTTTTGTTGTGTTTATTTCTATCCATTTAAGTATTCCTGTAAATCTAACTACGAGAGGGCATACAGCCATTGTTTCAGTAACTTGGCTCTAATTTGGTAATGGTGAACTACAAACAATTTCAACTTCACTCATAATTATCTGATGAGTGATGTGATCATCATTTCTACAAACAAGTGTTTTGTTATTCCTTTGTTGATATCCTCAGTTATAATCTTTATCACTTAATTTGTCAGGCAACATGATATCTGCATGGACATTTTTATAGTAGTTCAAGAAAATTATTTTCTGTGTGAAGTGAAAGACTTATAGTGGTAGTCGTTTGACAAGCTTCTATAGTCCCTGTTAAACTTACTAATGTTCAATTTCTTTTTATTGTGTTAATTTCAAAAAAATTCCTGATTTGAAAATTATTTCACATTCATAGAATTTTGAAAATAATGTATTTAACTGTGTTTCTGTGATGTAACAGGCTCTCGGGGAAGCTATGACAGGAATTACAAACCATGCCAAGCAAGGTGAACTGGATGACTTCTGTGTAGCAGTGCATAACTTTGCTGGATCAGTGTGCGGCTTGACTGAGGCTTCATCTCAGGTAAAGGATATCAAAATCTTCCACCAGAAATCTGAGCTTTTTGTCTTAAGAAACAAACTATTTAACAAGAAATCTGGACCATAGATAAGATAATTATAGAATGAAGGGACAGAACTTTTAACAAGTATAAATGCTTTAGATAAGATTAGAGAAATAGAATTCGTAATTTGGCATATTGGAGATATGAAAGGTAAAGCAATTTATTGAATGGAAACACATTATGTAATTTTAATGCTGAGAGATGCTTTTATGGTGATATTCTGATTTCTTTTGATACAAGGATAAAATTTCTGTGAAAGAAAGAGACTTGCTGAACACTCTCTTTATTAATCTTCCTATTTTCTCTTTTAGGCTGCGTATCTGGTAGGAGTTTCTGATCCAAATTCAGAACCAGGACGACCTGGATTAGTTGATCAATCGCAGTTTGCTAGAGCTAATCAAGCCATTCAGTCTGCATGTTCAAATCTTGCCAATCCAGCTAGTTCGCAACAGCAGGTAACTATGACCTTTGACCTATGTGTTTTCTGTTAGGGAATGCTACAGCAGTTTAACACATGATTACTAAGCTTGGCTGCTGTTATTCTGTATTCTGCCAAACTGTTACATCAGCTTCAACTAGTGAATGTCACATTACACACCCAAATAGTTACCTCCCTTGGCAGGCTTACCTCCCTTGTATACATGTTGATAGATTTCACATGTGGTAGTTTTTGGGTTTCTTATGTAGCTAATGTTAGAAATGAGATATAAATGATTAGATAACAACACTCAGTCCATCAGATAAGGTATATTACATAGTGGCAGCCCAGTTATATGTCACTAAAATCTGTGGGGTGAAGGTGTTTGTAATGTACCATACCCTTTCACCTGTTATAGATTTCTGTGGTAACTTATGTATCATTTTAAGTTAAGTATAAGAAACTTTATTTGATCACAAGTAGATCAATCATCTTCATATTACTCTGATTTATGATGTCACTTTTTGCTGAATATAGATAAAAATAATGATGATAGATGCAATTCAAGTTTAATATCCATGTTTTTTATATTTTGAAAACAAATTTTTCATGAACTGAATCTTTTGTCTTTCTTCTTTTTTTCACCAAAGTACTATGCCCAATGGAATTGTAGGTCTTTGGTAGGTTACACTTTGACCTTCGACCTTTGACCTTATGCATTTGAATGTAACTATGGAGACTGTTGCCTTAGTTACCTGCCCATATTTAGATATGTATATATATATCTCTGTAGCCTCTGTGTCCGTTAGGCCGTGTGTCCAGTTGGTTTGATTTATTTGTGAAATTGACTTTAGTTACAAGTTTCTTGATGTGTTTGTAGCTTATTACTTCCACACTGTTACTATAGATATCTGTTTAGTTGGTTTAGTTGCCTTTTCACTTAAGTCTGTTTAGTTTAAATCCCTAACTCAATACATCACCACGTCCTACGCTTCAGTCACGAGGTTGATTTGTTCCTTAATTACTTCTTACAAAAAAACAGAAGATGAAATGTATATTCATTAAATTTTACAACCTAATGTAACAAAGTGTCTGAACTTTCAAGAAAAAGAAGATAAATAAATAGCGATTATAGCATACAGTGTGTTAACTGAAACATTTTTCTTATTTTGTGTTTTGATATCCGATATTTTCATTTTATTATTTCAATAGAAGATGTTACATACTTTCCTTCAGATTAAGGATAAAAAGACTTATTTCACCGTTGTAGGTTTTTATCTTACTTATAACTTCTATGGGTCTAGCTAGCTCAACAGTCTCCAGGATTTGCTTCAAAAGATGCTTCAGTTTTAATTAAAAAAACGGAATTATTACAGACTAATTAAAAACTGTTTTGATAATTCTGTGTGAAATCAAATACAAACAGCATGTATTTGCCAATCTGTGATGATCTCACATTTTTTTCTGAAATAATAGAATTAACAACTTGTTAACTTTTAAGGGTTAATTTTTTTGTTCCTAAGAAGCTGCATGGTTTTGGGTACATTGATAATATTGTGATTATAACAAATGAAAATTTCATCAGTGATGTTTAAATAATTTGTCTATTGGTGCTGTTTATCAGAAACAAGATATCACCAAATGCTTTGCCTGTGAGGAATATATGAGTGTATACTTCATACACGTATCTACTCGGGAATAACAGGCGTTACAGGCACACTTCTTATTGTGTGATATTTAGATCATTGTATGGCATAAACAGCTTAGATATTCTCATGAATTGAATCTGATGACAACACTGGACAAGTCAACCTCACTTCAATCACCCTTGTTTGTACCACTGAGAATGTCTTGGCAAATATTTCATAAAACTCAAGGAATTTTTTTAATCATATCAGAAAATTTGCTAAGAAGTATTCGCCATATATGCTCTTTTAAGCTGACTCACCTTATCTGTATATATGCTTGACCTACTGACTCAAAGTGGATTTGTCCATTTTGACTAGTAGGGGTGTTTTTTTTTTCTCAGTCAAGTGTTTTTCCATGTTTTTATTTATTATAGAGAATTTCACACGTCTTCCCTATTTTGTGTCACAACCTAAACTCCCAGGCACTTCCTAAGTGTTAAGATTTTATTTTTTTACACAATTTTAATATTTTCATTTTCTCGTGTTTTCCCTCTTCAAGCAACAATGGGAGACAGTTGTGAAATTCTATTTTGATTATTATTCATTATCAAATGACAAGTCTGTATCATTGGTTGAATGGATATTGACCAATGACAAGTCTTGTATCAAAGGTTAGATATGTATTGACCAATGGCAGGTCTTGTATCAATGATTGAATATAAATTGACCAATGACATGTCTTGTATCAAAGGTTGAATATATAATGACTAATGACAAGTCTTGTACTGTAATGAGGTAGATCAGTGGTCTTGTTTGATAAGCAGTACAGGAATTGACCAATCACATATACTCTATCATGTATTTCACCAGTGAAAAGTCATGTTACATTTGATTCTAGCTTCCAGCATGCCACGGAGAGGAAATAGAGGATATGAGTAGAAAGTCAAAATCACATTCAATGTGCTGCAATACTCATGGTGTAAGACCAAGCATTTATATAACATTGTATCTGATTGGTTGATTTCTCTTATCTATTAATCAGTTATCCCTTCAAATTTCTATCAATTTTTTAAACATAATTCAAAACAAAAAGAAAAACAAAAAAATGTAGGTGTGATTTTTTTTTCTATTTTTTGGGTTTTTTTTTCACATTTATTGAATTTGTTTTTGAAAAATTGACAAAAATAATATATGTAACTGTTATTTTGAATATTCTAGAGACTGTTTCCACAATAAAGATGTCTAAAATTAGATTTCTGTTGTTATGACAATGACCTGGGTTTTACAGCACAATGAATTGACATGTATAACAATCAAATATACTGTTCCCACCCTCTATATTATATCTGTGTACAAATCTATTGTTCATTTTAAAGTGTAGAGTATGGAATCATTAGGAAATTTGTATTAAGGTCATTTACAATAAATAAATAAATAAATAAATAAATAGATAAATATACAGTAGAGGAAATAAACTAATATTGATCTTCAAAGTTACGATAAAATGTACGGAACAGTGTTGGAAATCTGTTCCACGGCTATTTATTTTGTAACATTTGATCTCATTTTTGGTATTCTATAAAAAAGATTTTAAGTGAATATGGACAATAAAAATTCTTGTAAAGAATGTTATAATCCAGGAAGTTCATTGATCAACGGGCTTTAGTTCCTTTTGATGGAAGAAGTTTTAAATCAAACTTATCAAGAGTTATTCAAAACCTTTCATCTCTCAAATGATAAAAAACCAGTGTAAGTGAATAAGGCAGTACCAGTATGCCAGGTTTTACTAAATTATATATCTGTGTTTATACTGAGCAGAACCTGAACATGAAGAGTATGGTATTGTGATAGTGAGTTTATAACATGTTAATCACTGATATCACAAAGCATACACAGGTGTATATGGAAAGTGTAGAAAATTTAGTAAACCTGTATCTATGTATGGACCCATATCTGGAAATATACTACAGGTATTCACCATGTATTATGATTATGCATGAACCAGGGACACATGCCTGACACTTCATTTGTATGGCTGAAACAGTTTTTAATTACTTTGATCTTTTCATCAAATTTCAAATTTTCAATCACAGATGATTGTTTTGGGTTGAAAAAAAAATTGAGGCCATAAAGGGATGAGATAGAGTGGGATGGTTAAGGGGATGTAACATACTTGTAAAATGGGAGAAAATTATGTTCCAGCCAAACAAAGGAAGGTGACTTGTATCAGTCAGGTATTTAGTTAAGTATTTTTTACAACACATATGTAATGGTAAAGAGTCATCAATGTTGAGTGATTTTAACAAAAGTTTTAAGTTTTATTTTCATTGACTATAAAACTCTCATGTGTATATTGAGTAATACATGATTTTTATTATCTTGCGTGGATAAACATTGATAAAATTTCAAACTGGATTGAAATGATTATACATAACTTATATTTCATTTATAAAAAGCACATATTTAACACTTTATTTTTTTCAAGTTTCTAAAGGTTAAGATAAACGCACTCTTTCACACGACATCTTTCCTTTGTATGACACAAATCTGACATATTTGATTTTATTTTCAGAAAGAAACTTTTATTTCATGTACTTATTTACATTTTTTTTCTTCTTATACTAGTATTTAAAAAACAAGTATTTTGAAAATTAAACACCTGTTTAGAAAGTCTACAGCTTTATTGATGATTGTAACTAAGTTATTTTATATGTGATGACCTGGAATGTGATATTTCAGTGAAATTTCTAGATTTCATAATATCAGCAATTTAAAAGGAATTGAGACAGAAAAAAACTTTTTATTGTGTTTGACAAATGCATTAAAAAAATTACATGTTTTTTTAATGATAAGGTTTTAAGGTAAAGTAAATTATATAATTGTTTCTTGTAATTATAAAAAAAATGGAAAAAGTAAGATAAATACAACTGATTCAGTGATTATTTTCTAATTCGGACAGTACTGTAAAGAAGTTGATCTAGTCATCTTGTATGGTGAAGGTATCAGACTGCTGGGAAAACATGTTGGGATATTGGTTAAAAAAACCCTTATTTGATAGAGCATCAGATCTAAACTCTGATATGACAAAAGACAATATTAGTAATTTGACAGAAAATATTCAATTTTCTTCCTGACATAGGTTCTCTCTGCTGCTACTATTGTCGCCAAACACACCTCAGCTCTGTGTAACGCCTGTCGCCTGGCATCATCAAAAACGTCCAATCCTGTTGCTAAGCGACATTTCGTGCAGAGTGCCAAGGATGTAGCCAACAGCACGGCCAATCTTGTAAAAGCCATCAAGGTAAGATCACTTTGTATTTGACATTTTTACTGCTTTCTTTTGAATATGGTCTAATTTTTGAGAAAGTCACGAATACATTGGATATCTGGCAATAAGCCATTTTGTGTGAATAAGCCCATCCCTTTATTTACACAGTAGCTCAGTTGGTTACAGCGTTGTCTTACATCATCTGAAGTGAAGGTCCAAGGTGTGTAATTCAACGCTCCGTACCCACAGAGATGTGTGTTTCTCTGGCAGCTGTGAAACAGACCAGTCACAGTTGTGAACTTGGACACTTTACCACCATTGCTCTGAATGCATAACACAGGCTTCTTATATGTTGTTCAGTGAGGTCGCCACCAGACATACAAGGAATGCCTCAAAAAAACTTTGGCTGTTCACAGAGTGTTAAACTCACCCAATAAACATTAACTAGACCAATGCTATATTATGTTGCTGTAATAAGCCCACCCCCTGACCTGTCAGCCTCCTTCTGACATGTAACAAATTAATTACCATGATCACGTCCAATTAAAACAGGTAATTACAAGGTAGCAGTTATAAAAAGTCTTTCTTAGTAAACATAACAAGAACTGGCCGCTATTTCACTGTCTTTCTAATTTCAGGCTTTAGATTCAGAATTCACAGAGGAAAACAGGGAAAGATGTGCTGAAGCTGCCAAACCTCTCATTGAAGCAGTCGATGAACTCACGAAATTTGCCTCATCCCCTGAATTTGCCAGTGTGCCAGCAAAGATCAGTCCACAGGTAGGTATCAAGCTTTCAACCCTACAAAAATCTATAGACTTGCCAGGATTACAAGATGGAAGAGTCCACAAGGGTGATTTAGGGACAGATGTCAACCATCAGATTCATAATTATTGATAAGGATTGAAGTTAATTTAATAATTGATCCTGGCTGTTGATAGAATTTGACATAACAGATTTAATGTTTTCAAATTTATTATACTGTATAATTTGTTATATACTCGGGCGATTCAATTTTTTCTATATTCACAGTTGTTGAAGATAATGCAAAATCAAATACACAGCAGATATCTGAAACCGTGATATGATAATAATTATGTAAAAGTAACAATCTGAAATGTTTGATGACAGAACTCATTTCACTGCAGGCACCATACTGTGTTCTGTTATTGTTAGAAGTATGAATATAAAAATATCCAACTCAAAAGTAGGGTGTTTCATTAAAGTTTCTAGGAAATCTCACAAATCTCTGATATTTACAGGCTAAGAAGGCACAAGAGCCAATCACATCAGCAGGCAAGGCAATGATTTCTGGGGCATGCAGTATGGTACAAGCTGCCAAGCAGCTGGCTGTCAACCCGAAGGACCCGCCCACATACCAACTCTACTCCAACTACTCCAAGAGTGTATCAGATGCCATCAAAAAACTTGTGGCCTCCATCAGGTGAGTGGGTCTTAATGTCACAACAAATATATTAAACGAAAAAGAAAGAACAGTAAAATTGAACCTCAGGGAGAAAAATTTTCAACTTTAGTGGAACAATCTCAATTTTAAATCAGACTTCAAATAGAAAACACTGAATTTGAATTTTAGGGAGAAGGTACAGTTTGAAATTCATTTGAAATAAAAAATCAGATGTCTAACAAAGGTTTATATGCAAGCTACAGTGACATTGTTTGTGTACAGGGATAGTGCCCCAGGACAACGCGAGTGTGATGATTCTGCAGAGAAACTTAGCCACTCTATCCGCACACTGGACCAGGCCGCCTTATCTGCAATTAATCAGAGTCTCCAGCAACGCCATGATAAATCTCTCAAGGTCAGTATCCCGGGGTCATAAATTAGAGTCTACCATGGCCATCTCTCAAGGTCAGTATACCGGGGTCATAAATTAGAGTCTACAATGGCCATCTCTCAAGGTCAGTATCCCGGGGTCATAAATTAGAGTCTACCATGGCCATCTCTCACGGTCAGTATCCAGGGGTCATAAATTAGAGTCTACAATGGCCATCTCTCAAGGTCATTGCCCAAATATCATACTTAATATTATCTGGCAAAATATGCTACTTACAGTACATTGAAAAAATCTTAAAAATGACTTATTTTCCTATTGTGAAACAATGATAAAAGTGATATTGCTGGATGGTATTCTGTGGTATTCATGACACAATGGTAAGTGATGTGAAGGATTGAGAATGTTAATGTACCCCGTCTAGATGATAAGGTAGATGAGGTTTGGGTGGAGAGTTTATACAGATTGATCATATTTACAGGCGTTCCAGGAACAGATGATCAGTAGTGCCCGACAAATACAGGAACAGATTGACCAAGTTCGGGTCTCCGCCAAGGAGGAGCCAGAAAACCTCGGACACAGGGTAAGTTAATGCTACAGGACAAATATTTCTGAAGAAGTTGGAGGAATTAGAAAAAGAGAAGAGAGGGAAAAATTGAAGATAAATAGATATAGAATTTCATAAATTCCTAGGATTTTTATCACAATATGTCTCTGTTCCTTAGACCTATTGGTCAATATAGAATAATTTAATAGATAACTCTGTTTAGAAGATTATGATAAAGAGAATTTGAAAATGATGAAGTCTTCCCCTGTTAATCTCGGGGTTAGAGATGTGATGTATAATATATCTGTACACAGGTAACAGTGATGGCCAGCTATTTTGATCCACTTGCTGATGGAGCAGTAGGTGTGGCATCTCTGGTAACCAACTCTAAACAACAGACCCAAATTATTGACTTAACTAAAACAGTGGCCGAGTCAACACTTCAATTTGTCTTTTCCTGTAAAGAAGGGGGAGGCAACCCAAAGGTAAAAATATGTCTAGCTTTGAAAATTTACTACAAATCTTAATTTGATCAGAGATATAAAATAGGAAAAAAGCTCATTGGAAATCATTTTATTTTTGACAATTTCAAGGTAATGGTTAATATTATTCCTTCCAAACTTTATTACATTAACGAGGATTGGAAGTCAACATTAAATTTCTGTTTCTCCCAGGCCGTCCACACACATCAGAATATTGACACTGCTGCTGAGAACACCAAGGACGTCCTCCAGGACCTGCTACAGTCCCTAGAGGAGGCTGCCTCACAGGCAGGCATGGTCAACAGTATGATTGAGAAAATCAACAAGTCTATCTCACGGGTAGGAATAACTGCTTTTATGGAGTTGTCTCCCTTTAGGAATTTCTGCCAATTTTTGTAGTTTTAATCAATTTTATGTAAATGCATAGTCAGGAAAAAATAGAATCCATCTTCTAGGTAGGAGAAGCCAGCCTTGATATGGAGTTGTCCCCCTTGGTGTAGGGCTCTCTAACCCTTACTGTAGTTTTTATCCATTTAGTGTAAAAACTTATGAAAGGAAAAACAAACTGTGCCACACAGAATGAGAGAGAACTATCTAGAGATTGTCAGAGGGATACTACATTATATGAAAATATAGTTTTAAGGATGTTGTAGACAATTTCATCTTTAAAAATGGACAAAGATCCTTTGTTAACACATTCTTAATATATCATATGATATCACCTTAATGTAACCATCAGTACACTTTGTAGAAAGGTTTTTTATCTGGAACAAAGTAACTGTTGGTATACATTGTAGAAAGATGTGTTATCTGGAACAAAGTAACTGTTGGTATACATTGTAGAAAGATGTATTATCTGGAACAAAGTAACTGTTGGTATACATTGTAGAAAGATGTGTTATCTGGAGATTTGATTTCCTTTGAATGTTTTAGACTGACGAAAGAGTGAGCACTCAAGAAGACCGAAGTTATGTAGATTATCAAACCAACATGGTACGCCTGGCCAAAAATATTGCCATGACAACCCAGGACATGGTTGCCAAATCAACTACAAGTGTGTCAGAGCTAGGAGGATTAGCCAATCAGCTGACTCGAGACTACGATCTTCTCGCCAACGACTCCCGAGGAGCTGCAGCATCAACAGCCAGTAGTGATGTAAGATATATTAGGTCACAGTGATTCTAACTTTAACAGTGGAAATTCTTGTCTGTGATCAAAGTTTGTGATTCCCTCGCGTTATTTGTGAGCTCAGGTTGTAGCACTTGTATTATTTGTGAGCTCAGGTTGTAGCACTCGCGTTATTTGTGAGCTCAGGTTGTAGCATTCGTGTCATTTGTGAGCTCAGGTTGTAGCACTCGTGTTATTTGTGAGCTCAGGTTGTAGCACTCACGTTATTTTTGAGCTCGGGTTGTAGCACTCGCGTTATTTTTGAGCTCGGGTTGTAGCGCTCATGTTATTTGTGAGCTCGGGTTGTAGCGCTCGCGTTATTTGTGAGCTCAGGTTGTAGCACTCGCGTTATTTGTGAGCTCAGGTTGTAGCACTCGTGTCATTTGTGAGCTCAGGTTGTAGCACTCGCGTTATTTGTGAGCTAAGGTTGTAGCACTCGCGTTATTTGTGAGCTCGGGTTGTAGCACTCGCGTTATTTGTGAGCTCGGGTTGTAGCACTCGCGTTATTTGTGAGCTCGGGTTGTAGCGCTCGCGTTATTTGTGAGCTCGGGTTGTAGCGCTCGCGTTATTTGTGAGCTCGGGTTGTAGCGCTCGCGTTATTTGTGAGCTCGGGTTGTAGCACTCGTGTTATTTGTGAGCTCAGGTTGTAGCACTCACGTTATTTGTGAGCTCAGGTTGTAGCACTCGTGTTATTTGTGAGCTCAGGTTGTAGCACTCGTGTTATTTGTGAGCTCAGGTTGTAGCACTCGCGTTATTTGTGAGCTCAGGTTGTAGCACTCGCGTTATTTGTGAGCTCAGGTTGTAGCCCTCATGCCTCATCATGCCATGATGTATCTGATTATTTGATGGTAATTCTGGAAGTAAAAGTATAAACTACAGATAAAATTACTGATTTTGTGCCTGTTATTTTAGTGAGGTTTCCTGATCTCTTCAGAAATAATATTATATCTTGAGAACCTCTCAAACGATTTGTTCATATTTATCTCAAGATATCATAACATCATGTTCTACACCTGATCAGATTCTGGTTCACACTTACCCTATAGCACCATAACATCATGTTCTACATCTGATCAGATTCTGGATCACACTTACCCTATAGTATCATAACATCATGTTATACACCTGATCAGATTCTGGTTCATACTTACCCTATAGTATCATAACATCATGTTCTACACCTGATCAGATTCTGGTTCACACTTACCCTATAGTATCATAACATCATGTTCTACACCTGATCAGATTCTGGTTCACACTTACCCTATAGTATCATAACATCATGTTCTACACCTGATCAGATTCTGGTTCACACTTACCCTATAGTATCATAACATCATGTTCTACACCTGATCAGATTCTGGTTCACACTTACCCTATAGTATCATAACATCATGTTCTACACCTGATCAGATTCTGGTTCACACTTACCCTATAGTATCATAACATCATGTTCTACACCTGATCAGATTCTGGTTCACACTTACCCTATAGCACCATAACATCATGTTCTACATCTGACATTTGATCAGATTCTTGTAGTAGTAGTAGTAGTAGGGCATTCTTGTTGTACAGAAATATTTGTCTTATGTTTCCAAAATTAATGTTTATTAATGATAAAGCACTCCTAACGGAATAGCAATATCATAGGAGCCATGATTTCTGTCCAACAGAAACCTCCTCACTGTTTGGAAAACTCCACTTGCGTAACCAGAAACATATCATCACTCTTTGTTAAGTGGTATATTAGTCTGAATACTAAAAATCATTTTGGATACTTCAGTTATGAGAATGATTAAGTCTTTAATGTTATTATCTTAAATGTGAATTTTGTTACAGGTTGCCAATAGAATTAGGACAACAGTACAGGACCTTGGTAAATGTTGTATAGAGTTAGTACAAGACGCAGGTAACTTACAGAGTAATCCCTCGGACACCTTCGCACGACGTGACCTTGCTGACCACGCTAGAAGTGTTAATGAAAAGGTAAAACTTATTTGAAATAATAAAATGATCACCATTTGTCCTAAGGTTTCATATTAAAGCAGGATTTGTCAATCAAATGATATATAAAGGATGTTCAGTTCTATTGGACTGGAGACACCTTGTTAGATTTCCATTTAGGCTTTGCAATTTTTTTGGTAGCCAACAATAGAGTATGTAATTTTTACCCAATTCCTAGTTGTACTTCCTGTTTGATATTCCCCATGATTCCAGGTATCCTTCCTATTAGCTTCCTTCCCATTCAGATCACATGGCACAAAGTCCTTTTAACCTTATTCCCAGGTGTACTTGCTGTTTGATATTTACTAAAATAACTCCCTATGATTTTAGGTATCCTTCCTATTAGCCTCCCTCCAAGCTGGATCTCGCGGTACACAGGCCTGTATTAATGCTGCCAGCACTGTGAGTGGTATCATTGCTGACCTTGATACGACAATTATGTTCGCCACAGCTGGAACATTAAACTCTGACAGCGCCGATTCCTTTGCAGATCACAGGTAGATAAAGAGAAATATTGAATATAAAATTTGTAAACCTCTTTCTTTAGTTTCAGACAGAACATTGATAGGGTGTTTTTAACATCTTCAACATGACATCTTCATCACAAAAGATCTTATTCTGTCCATGTGTTCAAACATTTTTGTGATTATGGCTTTGGAATTTGAAATCAGGTTTCAGCTTACATATTGTATAGTTTTGTTTAAAATAAAAACCACTTGAATGCTTGTAGGGAAAACATCCTAAAGACCGCCAAGGCTTTAGTAGAAGATACCAAAACGCTTGTTGCTGGCGCTGCCTCAAATCAAGAACAATTGGCTGGTGCCGCTCAGATGGCAGTGAAAACAATCACACGATTGGCTGATGTTGTCAAGTTTGGTGCGGCCTCTTTAGGATCTGACCAACCTGATGCCCAGGTAGTACTTACAGAGATTGATGAAGTTACATGAGGTGTTAGAAATAATTCAGAATATTTAACTTATAGTGGCAGCAAATGTTAGCGACGTTGAATGAAAATTCTTTTTATTTTTCATAAAACTTTCAGTAGCAAAGATAAAAGGCAAATGTATAGAAACTTGGTGTGAAGGTTTATCATGATAGAAGATTTTGTCTTTATAGATAAGAATGAATATTTCTGTTTGATTGAAAAGCAATAGGATTGTATGTCTATAGATGTACCCTACATAAATTCTCAATACCTTTCATGTACCTGTAAATCATAGGTCCTTTATGTACCTGTAAATCATAGGTCCTTTATGTACCTGTCAATCCTTCATGTACCTGTAAATCATAGGTCCTTTTTGTACCTGTAAATCATAGGTCCTTTATGTACCTGTAAATCATAGGTCTTTTATGTACCTGTAAATCATAGGTCCTTTATGTACCTGTAAATCATAGGTCTTTTATGTACCTGTCAATCCTTCATGTACCTGTAAATCATAGGTCCTTTTTGTACCTGTAAATCATAGGTCCTTTATGTACCTGTACCTGTAAATCATAGGTCTTTTATGTACCTGTAAATCATAGGTCTTTTATGTACCTGTAAATCATAGGTCCTTTTTGTACCTGTAAATCATAGGTCCTTTATGTACCTCTCAATCATAAATCCTAGTTCACCGAGTTGTTTAAGAATTATTTACATACAATTAAATATTGTTTCTAGGTGATGATTATTAATGCTGTGAAGGACGTAGCGTCAGCCCTATCAGAACTGATCAGTGCGACAAAGAACGCGTCTGGTAAATCAGTCCAGGACCCTGCCATGTTTCACCTGAAAGAGTCTGCTAAGGTGTGTATCTATTTTTAGTCGCTGTTTTATCTATAAGCATGTCCAGCTGATTATTGAACTCTGTCTATCTATCTTTTCATTTTCTCATTGTCAAAAACTATCTTTCATTTTCTCATCTTTTTGTTTTTCCTTCGTTTTTTTTACCAGCTGCATTATAACCTAACTCTACGAACTCTGCATATTCATCAAGATTAATTATAGATGAAAAGTAAAATCTAAGAAATCAATTTTCGTATCAAATTTCTCCTGTAAAATCTTATTTTGAGAGTCAGGCTGTATTAAGTTATGATTAATTTTTGAGCATGTTGCCATGGAAACGCTGTCATGAAATCCATTTCCATGGAATCTCCTTTTTTTCAGGCTGGTATCATTTTAAATCCTATAAGTGATTACAGTTGGTTGTTTTGTAATCATACAATTATACACTATGTGCTGTGTTGCCTTTAAATTATATAGTGTATATTAATAATATAGATAATTTACATTTGACCTGATAAGGGCACCTTTGTTCTTGTAATTTGAACTGATAATAGACCTATTTTTGAAAGATGAATTTATATCCTTGAAATAACGAGATTTAGAATGAAAAAAATACATTAACTTGCATTCAGGAGGTAATTCAGAAGTCCATGGGAGATATTGGAACATGTGCCCTGATTAGGTACATAACTGTAGGTAGCTGTATACCATAGGAGTGATCATATATTTTATATACACAGGAAAATCACAGTGTGTTTAGAGAAACAAACGTGCATTGTAGTTTTACATTTCAGTGGAAAGTTCATTTTTGTAAAGTATCAATAGTTTTGTGCAGATTCCAGATTGACCAATAATAATAGACTTGACCTTGAAAGAAAATGTTAAGATTTCTTTCACTTTTTAAATCAATTAGAAAAAGGCAACGAATTATATTGTATCAATGACAGCAATTTAAACTTATTCTTTATGTATCACATAAGACCAGTGTTATTGACGATGGAAACATATTCCGAAGTGATGACTTTTTTATTTGTATATTTTTCAAGATGTCGTACAATTCTGATGTGTCGTGTTGCGAATTTTCTTGATTTTCAGAATGCAGATGATATCATTTCGTCTATTGCCGGCGGGTATCATGTTTACGTTTCTAGCATGCTCTGAGTGAGCCTGTAGAGCACCCAATGGCTGGAAACCTTTCGATTGGACGAAAATTTCATGCATCATCGTTGTCATAGTAACATTGCAACATCATCAATGTTGGAATCAAATTAATATTTTGTTTTTTTCTACATTGTGTACCTTATCATCCTTGTAATGTTTTCGGACAAAAACCATAACCATGGAAACGAGGTCTATTGACATGGTTGAATGACATGTTTCCATAGCAACCAAGTCACATGAGTTGACACAGTTTTCCTTTAGGGAAACGAATTGTGGCATATTTCTCATATATACCCAGTGTTTTTTTCTCGATATTTTGTGCCAATGTTTTTAATGGAATTGACATATCATACTGAAACAAAGGTCCCTGTTCAAGAGTGATGTCCTCTTGAAAACGTATCAAAATTATCATATTCTTTGTGTTAAGAGTTATATCCCCTTGAAAATGTATCCAAATTATGTTCTTTGCTTTAAGAGTTATGTCCCCCTTAAAATGTATCCAAAATTATATTCTGCGTGTTCAAGAGTTATGTTCCCTTGAAAATGTATCGAAATTATCATATTCTGTGTGTGAAAAAAAACAATTTTATATTATTTCTGAAGTTTTATTGTTTTTGATAAATAACAAAATAATTCAGTTCAGAACAAAAGTTCGGTGTTTGAATTTGATTATTTTCTGCATAGATTAAGAATGAAAAGATGTAGGAATGATTGTACAGGAGAACTGATGTTATTTATAAGGTTTATCATCATCGCTACTTTAGGAAAGTAATTTGGAAATTTGTGATAATACTTAGTTAATAAATATAAATAATGTTTCTCCATCTTTATAAGCATTATTTAAAATGTTGAGAGTTTCAAAAATGTTTGTATGGAAATTTCTCTCTTTATCAATAACTGGACAGGGACCTTTGTTTTTCTGCTACATGTTTTGTGATGTGAATCGCATGTGATCGGATGAGTATAAAGTTAGTCTATATATCAAATTAACATCATCTTATATATCAGTCATACAATGACATATTGCTTTACGCAACTTCTAAATACTACTTTTAACATTAGATTTACAAAAAGTAGTGATTTTTTTTCTATGAATGAAAAAAATTGAAATTCATTCTTTGAAAAATAATTTTACATAGGAAAAATATATTTTCCAAATTTGCACACACAGTAGTAGTAATCTTAGGCTAAATAGATACTGCTTTCTCAAATATGAATTATATATCTATCAAATATCTGATTTTAAAATTGTGATATTTTTACACATAATTTATTATCAAATAGAGATAGTGATATTCATAAAATCCAACCCAATTTTATACAGCCATCCTTTCAGTTGCTATTCGCAATGTTGTCTTATAATGTATTGATGTAGTACAACAATTGTTACTATGTGTGGACTTGTAATATATTTGGTGCAAACTTAGAAACTTGGGAATATAAAATCTGCGGATTGAAGAAAAAATACACTTGAGCTATTTCAGAATTTGTCATTATTTTACATCAAGTTCTAATTTGATACAATATCTACTAAAAAAAAATAGTCTTTTTAATTTTGCCCCCAAAAAATAACTGATAACTGAAATTTTTATTTTGAAAATTAAATTTAGATGGCACAATATTTATTTATATGTGCTGTTCATTAAAAATGGTCCCGTTCTTAAAATGCTTTGCAAGAGCATTTCTAGAAAATGATAAATTTATCAAAACCTGATTGAAAACTCAAATGCAAGATATATTCTTTGCCTCGTTATGTTTTTAATTATTGATGAATCTGTTACATTAGTTTGAGTATTTTATTTGTCAGTGCATATTCACATTAGATTCCTTAAAGATTATCTTGTTATAAAAAACTTCTCATACAAAGCTTTACTTCTTGAATTATAATCAAGCTTGTAATTAACAGAGTTCCTTCCCCTTTTTGTAAATCTTTGGTGTTGTTCAGTGTCATGAATTCCTTGCTTATGTTTCCTCTGTTTTGCCTCTGCATGGATTTTGATGTTCTATCATCATCTTCATTTGGTTTCTGTTGGCAACAGCTGGTAATTAATGGCTTCTGTTTTGGACTTAATAACTTCAGTATCACAGACAACAGTAATAGTAATACTACTTTTCAATTTGTCACCTTTGTCACGCCAAACAATAAATGGCAAAGCAGACAATCTGCATGATCTTTATCAAATATACATACCTGCCATTTAGGTAGAAATACTATTTATTTCTTTAGAGGGAATGGATATTCCTCCAGTAACTGTGTTTAAATCTTTACAGTGGTTTTATAAAGCAGACGAATATTACTGGATGTCCCTACATGTGGACATGGTTGTTCTCTTTGACAGCTCGTCTGTTGTAATAGTATAGGTGCAGTATGTGACAAGTTGTTTATTGTTTGACATAGGTCAAAGGTCACTGGAATTCTAATATTCATACATACAGTTCATTGTGATACTAGATAATTGTTTGTTCTTCTGTCTTCCTCTTGTGAGTGAAGTTTGTTTGTAGTAGTTACAAGATATCGTCTACAATATAGGCACAATAAAGATCATTTCTGATTTCTTGATAAAAATTAAGAATATTGTTTCTTTGTGTGATGATTTTTTAATATTTTATCTTTTTATTTGTCAAAACATTTTTATCCCTTCTTTTGTTTTTACATTCTGTATTTACATCCTTTAAAAAAAGAATTAATCTGTAGAAAATTGACCATTTATTATTCCTGATATCAGTATTCAAAGGAATTTTAAGATAAAACCAAACTTTTTAAAACAAGCCTGTAACAAACTAATTTTCAAAATATTTTAAGAACTATGTTGAATTGCACTGTGAGAAATAGAATACTAAACTAAGCAGAGACCTTTGGTGTATTCTGTAATGTTAATCCAGTAAGTATTGTTACCATTTTCTTTGTCTCCGTATTTTCATTGGTGAAATATTTCAATGTTTACTCTTCTACAAGTGTATTTTGAAGCTTTTGTCATTGACTGGTTAATTCAAGAACCCAGAATCAGATTTTATCCATTGGGAGGAATTCTGGATTTCAGAGTTTGTTAAAAGGTTAAGGTGATTTCAAGGTTAAGAGAGACTGATTTGAGAGAATTCTGGATGAGAGGAGGGCAGGGTTGAGAGAATTCTAGATAAGATATGGACTGGTTTAGGGTAATTTCTGGGTCAGAGAGAGACTGGTTTAGGGAGTATTCTTGAGAGGGCTGGTTTATATAGTTTTCACTATACAAATTTCTTTTTTTTTTATATGTACTTTCTAAAATGTATAGTAATTTCTAACTATAATATATATAACCTGGTTGTTCTCTGGACAATGAACCTGGCAAACAAACAATTATACACCCTGATAATACAAGAGGCATATTGTGTATCAATGTTTGTGTTTCTCTTTTAAGTTTTGTTTTATACCTTTTGTTATGGAATAGTTCTCAGAATGTTCCTTACAGAATAGTTATCGGAATATTCCTTATGGAATAGTTATCAGAATATTCCTTACAGAATAGTTATCAGAATATTCCTTATGGAATAGTTATCAGAATATTCCTTACAGAATAGTTATCAGAATATTCCTTACGGAATAGTTCTCAGAATATTCCTTACAGAATAGTTATCAGAATATTCCTTACAGAATAGTTATCAGAATATTCCTTACAGAATAGTTCTCAGAATATTCCTTTTGGAATAGTTATCAGAATATTCCTTTTGGAATAGTTCTCAGAATATTCCTTACAGGAATAGTTATCAGAATATTCCTCATGGAATAGTTATCAGAATATTCCTTATGGAATATTTATCAGAATATTCCTTACAGAATAGTTCTCAGAATATTCCTTATGGAATAGTTCTCAGAATATTCCTTATGGAATAGTTCTCAGAATATTCCTTACAGAATAGTTCTCAGAATATTCCTTATGGAATAGTTCTCAGAATATTCCTTATGGAATAGTTCTCAGAATATTCCCTACAGAATAGTCTTCTGAATATTTCTTACAGAATAGTTTGTCTGAATATTTGTTAGGGACACTCCATCAGAATATTTCCAATGGAATGGAAAAGTTTCTCAGAATATTCCAAGTAGGTGTAATGCATAATCATATTAAATCCCAAAAATCACTTTTTTTTAGATGTAATGTGTTGGTTCATTAGTACATTCAAGTATAATATGAACTAGGTGTTAGAGGTTAAGATGTAAGTGTATATTGTGTATATCAGTGTATATTATGTTGTCAAATAAATAGTTCTGTTGTTGTTGATGGGTCTCTTTGTTTATCTGGTCCTCGAGTTTCACAAACATTTCTAAAGGTCGACGGATTACATGTATCATTTTATAAGCCCACTCATATTTATAACTGTTCAGTAGAATTACAGATACTATTTCATTGTCCTGTAATAAGCCCACCTATATTTATAACTGTTCAGTAGAATTACAGATAGACATTATGTAATTATCCTGTAATAAGCCCACCCCTGACTTAGTTGGAGTTGAAGGGAAAATCTTAGGTAAGTTGGTAACATTTTTCTTGAGAAATTAGCGATTAATAAACAAGTAGAGGAATGTTTGTGAAATTGAGGCTTGTTGTAATGTAATACATATGTTTAATTTCTTAATGTAACAGAAAATATTACAGAGATGTGTTGGGTTTTTGTTTCTTTATCATTTAACATCCTTGATGTTATGATATGATAATGTATATGTAAGCTAGATATCTATATTACACATGACAATTGTGGAATCTCTCAACAGATTATTGTGGCCTGATTTCCTTACGTCAGCCATCACACCGGGCCTTATGTATCCTGCAGTAATTCCTTGCCTAGTACAGCTGTTCACACACCCTGCAATAAACCCACCCTTATCATTCAGTACAGGTTTCTTTGTGGGTCTCCTGGGTGTATTACAGGGAAAGTACAGTTTACACATGTAATGTAAATGATAGTAAATATAAATGACAGTAAAATTTTCACTGTAGAATATCTCCTTGAGAAAAGATTGTAGACTTCTTACCCTGGAGTAACATGGAAAAAGAAGTATTCTTAATATCAGGACTTTCTTTTTACCAACACAGCAACAAGGAGGAAGATTGATGGTTTTGAAGAGCTGCCGAAGAAAAGCAATTTACCTCATTATTGTATGATCTTTAATCTGTCTTGTCATTCTGTTTCCTATTTAAAATTTTAAATTATTATCATAAGATGTTACCATCATTAAGATTTATATGACAACAATTTTGTTGTTTCCTAAAAGGAATCTGTGACATTGCGAATTACACGGTCCATTGTTTTGTTGTCTAGGTGATGGTAACCAATGTGACATCACTCCTGAAGACGGTGAAGACAGTGGAAGATGAGGCTGCCAGAGGTACCCGTGCGCTGGAATCCACAATTGAAGCAATCGGACAAGAAATAAAGGTATGATGTTATATAGTACTGACCTCTGGTAGGAAATTTTTAACCAAATTAATATGAATGTTCAGAATTATTGGCTATAAATCATAGCATTATCTGGTCCATAGAACTTTACTTTGGTTCTAGTTTTCTTTGTTTTTCCATTGTTCTTTCACATGCGCATCCTCTATACATTAAGTTAGTTATCCCTATAAGCCCTCCTGTAAGTCCCCTAGTTATCCCTATAAGCCCTCCTGTAAGTCCCCTAGTTATCCCTATAAGCCCTCTTGTAAGTTCCCTAGTTATCCCTATAAGCCCTCCTGTAAGTCCCCTAGTTATCCCTATAAGCCCTCCTGTAAGTCCCCTAGTTATCCCTATAAGCCCTCCTGTAAGTCCCCTAGTTATCCCTATAAGCCCTCCTGTAAGTCCTCTAGTTATTTCTATAAGCCCTCCTGTAATTCCCTAGTTATCCCTATAAACCCCCCTGTAAGTCCCCTAGTTATCCCTATAAGCCCTCTTGTAAGTTCCCTAGTTATTCCTATAAGCCCTCCTGTAATTCCCTAGTTATCCCTATAAGCCCTCCTGTAAGTCCTCTAGTTATCCCTATAAGCCCTCCTGTAAGTCCTCTAGTTATCCCTATAAGCCCTCCTGTAATTCCCTAGTTATCCCTATAAGCCCTCCTGTAAGTCCCCTAGTTATCCCTATAAGCCCTCCTGTAAGTCCCCTAGTTATCCCAATAAGCCCTCCTGTAATTCCCTAGTTATCCCTATAAGCCCTCCTGTAAGTCCCCTAGTTATCCCTATAAGCCCTCCTGTAAGTCCCCTAGTTATCCCAATAAGCCCTCCTGTAAGTCCCTAGTTATCCCTATAAGCCCTCCTGTAAGTCCCCTAGTTATCCCTATAAGCCCTCCTGTAAGTCCCCTAGTTATCCCTATAAGCCCTCCTGTAATTCCCTAGTTATCCCTATAAGCCCTCCTGTAAGTCCCCTAGTTATCCCTATAAGCCCTCCTGTAATTCCCAGTTATTCCTATAAGCCCTCCTGTAATTCCCTAGTTATCCCTATAAGCCCTCCTGTAAGTCCCCTAGTTATCCCTATAAGCCCTCCTGTAAGTCCCCTAGTTATCCCTATAAGCCCTCCTGTAAGTCCCCTAGTTATCCCTATAAGCCCTCCTGTAATTCCCTAGTCCCTATAAGCTAGTTATCCCTATAAGCCCTCCTGTAATTCCCAGTTATTCCTATAAGCCCTCCTGTAAGTCCTCTAGTTATTTCTATAAGCCCTCCTGTAATTCCCTAGTTATCCCTATAAGCCCTCCTGTAAGTTCCCTAGTTATTCCTATAAGCCCTCCTGTAAGTCCTCTAGTTATTTCTATAAGCCCTCCTGTAATTCCCTAGTTATCCCTATAAGTCCTCTAGTTATCCCTATAAACCCTCCTGTAAGTCCTCTAGTTATTTCTATAAGCCCTCCTGTAAGTCCCCTAGTTATCCCTATAAGTCCTTCTGTAATTCCCTAGTTATCCCTATAAGCCCTCCTGTAATTCCCTAGTTATCCCTATAAGCCCTCCTGTAATTCCCTAGTTATCCCTATAAGCCCTCCTGTAAGTCCCTAGTTATTTCTATAAGCCCTCCTGTAATTCCCTAGTTATCCCTATAAGCCCTCCTGTAAGTCCCCTAGTTATTCCTATAAGTCCTCTAGTTATTCCTATAAGCCCTCCTGTAAGTCCTCTAGTTATTTCTATAAGCCCTCCTGTAATTCCCTAGTTATCCCTATAAGCCCACCTGTAATTCCCTAGTTATCCCTATAAGCCCTCCTGTAATTCCCTAGTTATCCCTATAAGCCCTCCTGTAAGTCCCCTAGTTATCCCTATAAGCCCTCCTGTAATTCCCTAGTTATCCCTAGTTATTTCTATAAGCCCTCCTGTAATTCCCTAGTTATCCCTATAAGCCCTCCTGTAAGTCCCCTAGTTATACCTATAAGTCCTCTAGTTATTCCTATAAGCCCTCCTGTAAGTCCTCTAGTTATTTCTATAAGCCCTCCTGTAATTCCCTAGTTATCCCTATAAGCCCACCTGTAATTCCCTAGTTATCCCTGTAATTCCCTAGTTATCCCTATAAGCCCTCCTGTAATTCCCTAGTTATCCCTATAAGCCCTCCTGTAAGTCCCTAGTTATCCCTATAAGCCCTCCTGTAAGTCCCCTAGTTATTCCTATAAGCCCTCCTGTAAGTCCCCTAGTTATTCCTATAAGTCCTCTAGTTATTCCTATAAGCCCTCCTGTAAGTCCTCTAGTTATCCCTATAAGCCCTCCTGTAAGTCCCCTAGTTATTCCTATAAGTCCTCTAGTTATTCCTATAAGCCCTCCTGTAAGTCCTCTAGTTATCCCTATAAGCCCTCCTGTAAGTCCCCTAGTTATCCCTATAAGCCCTCCTGTAAGTCCTCTAGTTATCCCTATAAGCCCTCCTGTAAGTTCCCTAGTTATTCCTATAAGCCCTCCTGTAAGTCCCCTAGTTATTCCTATAAGCCCTCCTGTAAGTCCCCTAGTTATTCCTATAAGTCCTCTAGTTATTCCTATAAGCCCTCCTGTAAGTCCTCTAGTTATTTCTATAAGCCCTCCTGTAAGTCCCCTAGTTATTCCTATAAGTCCTCTAAGTCCCTAGTTATCCCTATAAGCCCTCCTGTAAGTCCCCTAGTTATCCCTATAAGCCCTCCTGTAAGTCCCCTAGTTATCCCTATAAGCCCTCCTGTAAGTCCTCTAGTTATCCCTATAAGCCCTCCTGTAAGTCCCTAGTTATCCCTATAAGCCCTCCTGTAAGTCCCCTAGTTATTCCTATAAGCCCTCCTGTAAGTCCCCTAGTTATCCCTATAAGCCCTCCTGTAAGTCCCCTAGTTATCCCAATAAGCCCTCCTGTAATTCCCTAGTTATCCCTATAAGCCCTCCTGTAAGTCCCCTAGTTATCCCTATAAGCCCTCCTGTAAGTCCTCTAGTTATTTCTATAAGCCCTCCTGTAAGTCCCCTAGTTATCCCTATAAGCCCTCTTGTAAGTTCCCTAGTTATTCCTATAAGCCCTCCTGTAAATCCCCTAGTTATTCCTATAAGTCCTCTAGTTATTTCTATAAGCCCTCCTGTAAGTCCACTAGTTATTTCTATAAGCCCTCTTGTAAGTCCTCTAGTTATTTTCTTGAGCCCCCTATAAGTTGCTTTAACACTCATGATTAATCATTCCTGAGTATAGTAAACACAACAATTTCCATCATTAAACTATAGTTTGAGTGTTAAGAAATTAAATTTGCATCAGAACTTTGGTGCCACACAATGGAATTTCAACTTACTCTAAGTAATTATAACAATTTTTCACCTCTGATCTTCTTTCTAATTTAGACATATGATACAACAAATGAGCCAATGAAAAAAGCCACAGCAGAGGACCTTATAAGGATAACCAAACCAATCACCATGGCAACAGCCAAGGCTGTAGCAGCTGGTAACTCCTGTCGTCAAGAGGATGTTATACAGGCAGCAAACATTGGTCGGAGAGCTATCTTTGATCTTCTGGCCACTTGTAAGGTAAAACACAATCTAATTTATCTCCAGAGATTCATTATAAACACATGTATCCTGTGTGAAAAAATAATTAGAATTCCCTAATGTACAACCCCAGAATGGTGTACTGTAAGTGAATTAATTTTTGACATTGTGTGATAAGTTAGGGGAGGAATATATTCTATCTCCCCATAAAACCAGCACTATCTATATTTATTTCTCTCACATTATGAAAGTTTGAAGTATGCCTCTTGATTCATACATAAAATAAACGATATTAGATAATCATCATCTACTGCTTAACAATAACCTTGACCTTTAACAAATCTAAAGACCTTGACCTTTTTGTACATGTTTCTATTTCTTTAGGGAGCTGCTACTACAGCAGAGACAGCAGATATCCGTCACAGAACAATCATGACTGGGCGAAATGCAGCTTCATCTTACAACCAGCTTCTGGAGCAAGTCAATGTAGTACGTTGTTAGGCTGTAAAACCTACATTACTTTATCCTGGCCTAATTATTCTCCTCATATAAAGAGAATTAGTTGACCACAACAAGATGAAATGATTGTTTGATGTGTATTATGTAGACAAATTCTGTGTTGTGTTGTCATAGGTCCATGATCATTACATTCATGTTTAACTGGCCTGTTTGACACCACTATCTTTTCAGCCAACCATCATCAAACAGTCATCAAATTGCCCTTTATCTGTCAGTCAAATATCATCAGACAGTTATCAAATTGCCCTTTATCTGTCAGCCAGCCATGATAGTTATCAAATTGCCCTTTATCTGTCAGCCAGCCATCATTAGACAGGTATCAAATTGCCCTTTATCTGTCAGCCAACCATCATCAAACAGTCATCAAATTGCCCTTTATCTGTCAGTCAAATATCATCAGACAGTTATCAAATTGCCCTTTATCTGTCAGCCAGCCATGATAGTTATCAAATTGCCCTTTATCTGTCAGCCAACCATCATCAGACAGTTATCAAATTGCCCTTTATCTGTCAGCCAGCCATGACAGTTATCAAATTGCCCTTTATCTGTCAGCCAACCATCATCAGACAGTTATCAAATTGCCCTTTATCTGTCAGCCAGCCATGACAGTTATCAAATTGCCCTTTATCTGTCAGCCAACCATCATCAGACAGTTATCAAATTGCCCTTTATCTGTCAGCCAGCCATGATAGTTATCAAATTGCCCTTTATCTGTCAGCCAACCATCATCAGACAGTTATCAAATTGCCCTTTATCTGTCAGCCAGCCATGACAGTTATCAAATTGCCCTTTATCTGTCAGCCAGCCATCATCAAACAGTTATCAAATTGCCCTTTATCTGTCAGCCAGCCATGACAGTTATCAAATTGCCCTTTATCTGCCAGCCGTCCATTGTCTCGAAGTCCTTCAGAGGGATTTTCAAATTTCATATGCTTAAGAACAAAAACAAAGAAAATGAGAGAAAAGAGGGAAAAAGATCCAACTTTTAAAAAACAAATAAAGATCAAACAATCCTGGGTACTAAGATCTCTCTGGGATCTCATTTTCTGATGACTTTAGTAGGAATACGAATAAATGATAAATTATTTACACTAACCTCTAATAAGCCCATCCCTCTACACTTTTTTGTATCATTTGTAATCAAATGCTTCCATTTTGTTCTGTCAGATAATACAGAGGCCAACACCAGAGGGCAGGCAGTGCCTAGTGGAACTCTCAAGACAAGTGGCTAACTCCGTGTCAGAAATAGTCCAGACCGCTGAGGCAATCAAAGGTAGTAAAAATGTTCTTTTGACTGAAGGTCTCTCACAAAGTACACATTTTAAGATTAATTCAACTTTTCTCTTCATAAGTGAAGTGTTTAAATAAATTTTGAAATCTGAGAATTTGGAATATTGAAAAATTGAATAATCCCTTCAGCATGGTTACACCTAGAAGTTCTCTTCACCAGCCATCTGTGCCATGTACCTACACTTAAAGCCCTTGCCTTTTCATTTCTGATCTTGCCAAAATGATTCTGTCAACCCTGCACACTTGTCATTCTGACACCAATCTGAGATAAGTTACGTGTAATCAGTATTTTTGTTTGTAAATGTTCCTGTCTTTCATTATCTTTGTTTATCAAAACTGAATTTGTTATTTCCAAATATTGGGAGTACCCCTCTAGTATTGACCACTTGTATAAATATGCTACCAAACTATATAAATTCCCTCTCATTTGGAGGCCCTATCTAAAGAATGTAAATAATTTTACCAAACATGGTGATAATTTTATCTTTTGTCAATTAAACAGATTCAATAATTTCCAAATATGGTCATTTCTGTTTGTATTACCATATTTGGGTTGTTTTTCCTCCTCAGCATCACATGAAATCAGATGGTCGTATATCGTGCCAGGTAACTAAGGAATGTGTATAACCATTGTAGGCTATAGCAACCAATTTTTGCAAAGATTTTTTTATTTATTTATGTTGATTTTCTTTTGTTTTTCAGATTTATTGATATATACGTTTTACCTAACTGATGTCAGTTGATATGAAACTAACATGATTGTAACTCTAGACAAGAGCAGCCACTGTGTTTTCCTTACCTTTACCCTAATGTTTAGTTCCTGTCCTGGTCCTTTTTGACTTTATAGATATTAAGCACTATTGAAATCTCTGTCACTGTGGTATATAAACCAGCACTCCAGTAGTCTAATATACTGACTTGAATATTTATTTGATATTATACAAAGTCAGATTTTCCAGCCAGGCCAAGCAGAAACAACACATCATCATTTCATCTTAATTTTCTACAAAAAATTCAAGGTTTACACATGATTTTTCACTGTTTTTTGTCCTGATGTGATATTAAGAATATTGATGGTAATGCCCTAAGTCAGCATTACATTTATTACTGAACAATAAAACCAAAAACCTGATGTGTTCATTTCAGTAAAATCTTTTCTGTAAATATCAGGATAACTGAAAGCAATAGAATACGGACTGTGGATGATTAAGTTTTTTTGTCAAAAGAAAATATTTTTACAATCAATGAAGATATTTCTTGTTGGTAGTGTTGGGTAGATATGTCAGTTGCTGTTCAGATATAAAGTCAAAATAAACAATAATAAATAGTAAAATTATGTAAGAAAATAATAGTATTTGTCCAAGATATATAATAAGTGGTGTTAAGGCTGACTGATTTACAATGGTAAATAAAGATATATAATCACTAGGACTGGTGTTAAGGCTGACTGATTTACAATGGTAAATAAAGATATATAATAACTAGGACTGGTGTTAAGGCTGACTGATTTACAATGGTAAATAAAGATATATAATAACTAGGACTGGTGGTAAGGCTGACTGATTTACAATGGTAAATAAAGATATATAATAACTGGTAGTAAGGCTGACTAATTTACAATGGTAAGTGCATGTTTTGGAGACATTAAGATTGTAAGAATCCAGTGTTGGACTCTGTTGTATGAATATGTATGACTGTCCCATTTTTCTCTAGAGGATAACTGCTTCATTCAAATCTTACCTGAGAATTGAAGTTTAACATGATGTACTTCAGTATGTTTTGGTATTAAATATTTTACAATAATTTTTGTGGTGAAAATTTTGGTAAACTGTATTTTGTGCAGTTTTGAGATTTGAATGAAAGCAGAGATTCAGAACTTTCTCTTGGCACTCATTTCTCATGTTGGGTTTGTGCGCACTACAGCAGGTAGAAAGTTACGAAGGAATGATGTGTTAAGTCCCTGAGATTTATGTTGATAACTTCCTAAAAACACTAACAGCATGACGCAGGTAAACCATGATGTCGGTAGAAAACCCGAGAATGACATGATTCAGAATCATTTCCTTATCCTTGGAGGAAATCGCATTCATTTCCTTATCCCCAAAGGAGAAACTGAATCACTTGCTATAAAACATTTACAGCAAAAAAAAAGAAATATCTGATACCTAGAGTCTGTTAGCATGTAAGGTATGATCCCCTGTGTTCATGTTATCTGTGTCATTAAAAAGCTTGATTTTTTCATTTATCATCAGGATCACTACAAGACTTTCTATTATCCATATGATCACAATGCTTGAGTCTGAATCACTACAAAGCTTTATTATACCATATTTATCATCACAAAGCTTGGCCATATACATAATTGCAATTAAATTATCAAACACATTGGTGACCTTGATATAAAGTGATATTAATACTTTTATAATATATCAAAAACAAGGATGATCATCTGCCTGTTGATGATGTGACTGTATATACTGGGATTGTTTTGCAGATATCTTTTCAGCCATTTTAGCCATTTATCATTGTCACAAAAAAATTATGATACATTAATCTATTCAACGAACGACATGAAACACTCTGATGCTTAAAATGAATTTTGATGTTAAGAGCAGATAAAGATTTGTGCAAACCACCCAGTAAAGAGTATACTCAGAAACCATGCTGTATTTGAATCTAAACACCAGTTTTATACTTCTAGGCTCTGACTGGGTGGATCCACAGGACCCCACAGTTATTGCTGAAAATGAGCTCCTTGGGGCTGCCAACTCCATTGAGGCAGCAGCAAAGAAGTTAGCCATGCTGAAACCTCGTCCTAAGGTTCAGGTACAGAGGCATATTTATATAAATATTCTGTGTTATATACATCTATATATAGCTCTTAACCACTTCCTCATTAAATGTAGTGACTTCTTGGGTTTGTCATTTTGTAACTTCTGGGCTTTTGTCTTTTAGGTACTTATGGGCTTTGTCATTCCGTGACTTCAGGTCTTTGTCTTTTAGTGACTAATGGGCTTGGTCTTTAAGTGATTTCAAGGCCTTGGCTTTTGTCATTCTGTGACGTCAGGTCTTTTTCTTTTAGTGACTAATGGGCTTTTTCTTTAAGTGATTTCAAGGCCTTGGCATTTGTCCTTCCGTGACTTCAGGTCTTTGTATTTTAGTGACTAATGGGCTTTTTCTTATAGTGACTTCTGGGATTTTTAGTGACTTTTGGTGCCCTCTTTCAGTGACCTCAATGTTCTGTCTTTCATTGACTCCTGGAATTTTATCTTTAGTGACTTCTTGGCTTTGGCTGTTGGTCTCTTATGGGCAGCTAACTTTGTAGCGGAAAGGATAGATTTTATACTATGCCTGTTTGTATTGTTTAGGTCAAGTTGATATTTGAAAATTGATTTGTGAGTTGTAATGTCAGAGATTGAAGAATTTTTAGGAGTAAGATAGGTTTATAATATCAAATCAATGTTGAAACGGAAAAAAGCTGTTCTTTGTAAGGTGTTCTTTGATTGGTCTAGTGGTTACTCACAACACTTGCTAACCTTTCCTAACAAGGCTTTTCATTGGTGGAGGATAACACTGCTAGCTTCTGTGAGATATGTTTGATATATTTGGTGGTGACCTTTGACTTTTCCACCGATTATCAAACATGTCAGCACAGAGGCAGGCTCTAACAACAGCTCTCTAACTATGACAAAATGTCAGCAAAGCCGTTCATCCTAACAACACAGATGTTACCATGGCAACAGAATGTCCACAGGAGTGCAGACTAATGATGCCATTTCTGCAAAACGTTTTCCAGAATCAGTTGGAATATTGATATGGCTGCCAGAGTTTTGATTAATTTTTGTAAATTTAAAGTGGGGTTTGAATTTAACAAATTGAATTTTGATCCCCTGTGTATTTGTGGATTTGTCTTCAAGATAGATAATTAGTTACATTTGTACTGATGATGGCACAATTTAAAATTATAACATCATTGCAGGTCTGTATATAGATACTTGTATATTTAATCTGGGTGTTGGTTTTATCAGACAGATTTGGTAAGTGTCTGTCTTATCACTAATTTTGAAATTCTGTGTTAATAGACCACAATAAGTCATTATATGTTGCATCTTTCCCTTCATTTCTTCACCAACAGACCCAGTGGATACCATTATGTGTAAAAATATATTTTTCCAAAACAGAAAACCGTATCATAAAAGTTTATATCACAAACATTATTTTTAAAAAGTATAAAAGTTGTGAAGAGAAATTGTTTCTGGTATGTGTAACAAATGATTGACAGTTTTAATGTGTTGTTCCTAGATATGACTGATTTATTAAATGGTTTCATGATATGATGTATATATTTTCTAGGAAGCTGATATGAGTTTGGAGTTTGAAGAACAGATCTTAGATGCTGCCAAGTCTATTGCCGCGGCAACAGCAGCTCTAGTGAAATCAGCATCAGCAGCACAGCGGGAACTAGTGGCACAAGGAAAAGTAAGATTGACAACTCTGTTTAAACAATTTACTTCAAGTTTTTACAACTTTTAACATAATGTGTGATCTAAGATGAGATCAAGATCTTACCTTTTTTTTAATCGAAAAAGAAAACAGATTATGTGAATGTGTTAGTCTCCATGCAGGAGAGTTCCGTAGTTGCATGATAGAAGCTATTTCAGTGTCTAGGTATGATATGACTTTTTTTTTTTAGATACTTTAAAACATGATATAAAATATTTAGTGTGTAGTATATCTAACAATTATTTTTTTATTAGTTGCTTATTTATAGAACGTAAATTTGTTTGCTTTGATTTTTGAGTGAATCAGAAATGCTTTATTAAAATGTAAAACTTGCATATTAAATGTTGCATCAGAAAAAATATACTAATTATTAATGTCAAATACAAAAACAGACTGTTTGGTGCTTAAAAATGGCATAAAGGGAGCACCCTATCAGGTGTAAATGTATAGGGAATTCTGGGAGATAATAAATTTAATGCTCGTTAATACTTATAATGTTTGGTTTCTTGAGATTGCATTTTAGATAGAAATGTTAAAGGTCAAATTTCTTTAGAAAAGAGAAATTACAGCTGGTATAGCTTCATCAGGATTTATATTCTGTGTAAATTTGTGTTTGAAAAGCAGTAAATGGTTCATTTCTCATAAATTGTCTACAGTCATCATGATTGGTACCTGAAACTAGAAGTCCTTCCTCAACAGTACAAGGCTACTAGAGGATAAGGCTTCATTCTACTCTTTGCTACCAGAAAGATAACATGGAACTACAAGATTTACACCCTGAACATATCATTATAACTATAGTGTGTCTGTGTTAGAGACAAAGCTTGTTATTTTGCTTTAAAACTAATTATCTCTTTCTATTGTTTCTTTCAATTAATTATGAAAGCAATTGATAAAAGCATTGCTTTGTCATTAACTAGTGCATGTGGCTGTATCTATTTTACATACTGAATCATAAACTCAATGATATTTTAAGTACACTGTACAATGAATATTTTATATTGAAAATTTTTGTAATAGAAAGAAATCACTTAGTAATGTTTCATTATTCCATTAAGAAATAAATATCAGACTTGTATATATGATATATGATATATATATATATATATATATAAATATATTGTATATGGTAAAAGTCATCATACTGTGTAGATTATAACCGACTACAATAAATCATGTACAGTGTACATTCTAAATCTTTCAAAGGAATTAAAATTTTAAAATTTGAATATTTTTTACTTCAAAGATTTATAGCAGAAAAATGAAAAAACAAATTAATATCTGACGATTGTTGACTGAGAATTCTGGATTCAGGATCCTCCTGATATATAAAAGAAAGAAATACAATGTACAATACCATTAATGTATCTAGATACTTACCTGACTATCAGATGATGAATTAAGCTGAACAGGTAAAGGAATTAAATTATTAAAAACATTAAAATGACTGTCATGGCTTTGCTGATGAGCATGCACCATTAAGACAGTAGAAACAAGATACAGAAATGATGCGCTTCGCCTAAATTTCCAGGTTCGACCACGAATAGAGGTAACACCAGTGCTAGTTGCTTGTTCACCCTTTTTCTTACAATGCTTGTTGGTTTCTATGCAGTTATTGAACTTTTGAAAGCTTGGAAACAGTTGCCATGCCTATAGAGTTTGATAAAATAGATAAATATACTAATATAGAAAAACATCTCTACAATTTAAAAGATTTAGGAATGAAGAAAAGAAAAATAAATTGTTGCTAAAATTTAGAAATTTAGTAAACAACTTGACAGGTGAACTTTGCTTATTTAAATGAAAACTGTCAAAACAGAATGCTTCTGTGTATGTTTTAATTGCTATCATGAAAAAGACTTTTTGGAAATATATTTTTAAAAGTTATGAAATGGCGTGGCAACTGGGTTTGGTTTTGGTGACAGATATTTAAAACCAGAATGTAAACAGTGCTACATTTGTACATTTATTCAGTAAAGACTTTGATATTTAATGATTTGGGTGATTTGTTTTGTCATCGTTCTCTTTACAGCATTTCTTTATATCCCTGAAGGACGTAGATTTACACTGTTATAGAAACTGTTGTTAATTCATTGTCAAATGTGATAAAGATTATTGTACAAATGCAAATTACATTTACGGCGTGAAATGGGTATTTATTTAATTCAGAACTTTTGTGTTGATAAGTGCCCTAGAATTACATTTCTCTATTCAGTCCTATCTGTCCGTGGTCTATACGATAATATTTCCAGCTTGGTGTGACTTTTTATCCTTAGTGTGAGGAGACTGGTATTTCACCTGTTTTTAGTGGGCTGCTTTGTTGGAGTGATATATAGACCCTTAAAAAATATTCCACGTTTTGCTTTGTGATTTTTACCTCCAGTATTGATTTCACCTAGTGCTTGATCAGTATATAAATAAACATAAGACGTTGGACCAGGAATTTACCATGTATACAGATATGATCATTGATGATAGAAGAGAAAATTTTAATGATTTCAGAAAATTATTTTTCATTACATTCATTACACAAACCATTCAAAAGAATTACATCATTTCCAGTACCTCCATTTGATCACCTCACAACCTTGGAGAACACATACATGATGTCTGTGATTGTACTGAAAGTGAAATAATGTGTGATTTACCAAATATGGCTTTATAATGAGGTTAGGATTAGATAACACTTGACCAATTAAAGGGACATCTGGCAAAGTTCAAAGGTCAATAACAACATATGTCCAGTCTCTGAGAGCAGGTGTTCACTTTTTTATCTCTATTTACTGTATCATAGATGGATGGAGTGTGTTTTCTATGTTTAAATAAGAGAGATTTGATCTTGTTTGACCCCTCACAGATGGATGGAGTGTGTTTTCTATGTTTAAATAAGATAGATTTGATCTTGTTTGACCTCTGAACCAAGCAATTGTATTTTGAATTTGATCATTATAATGAGTTTTTGAACTAAACATGCTTCTATGTATATAAGTTATATACATAGGTATTGGGCACAAGTTTTCTTAGTTATATCAAGCCCTTATCTAAATATGAAATTACAGGATTGAACAGTCTGGAGGGAAAAAATACCATTTCAAGGTCTATAAGTTATTGAAGTATGCAGAGGTGGAGATTTAATAAATAACTTATTATTATTATTAAATATTTGGTTTGTAACCACACAAAAATCTGGGTCATTTTTAGTCTGGGTCCCCAAGTAATAGCTGGTGGCTACCCTACTAAACAACATGCAGAAGGCCAACCACTTACTATTCAGTGTACTTAGGGTTAAGTGTCTTCTCTGAAGACACACAACACCAGGTGGAGGCCAACCACTTACTATTCAGTGTACTTAGGGTTAAGTGTCTTCTCTGAAGACACACAACACCAGGTGGAGGCCAACCACATACTATTCAGTGTACTTAGGGTTATGCGTCTTCTCTAAAGACACACAACACCAGGTGGAGGCCAACCACTTACTATTCAGTGTACTTAGGGCTAAGTGTCTTCCCTAAAGACACAACACCAGGTGGCAGCCAACCACTTACTATCCAGTGTACTTAGGGTCAAGCGTCTTCTCTAAAGACACACAACACTATATGATCTGTTTCTGAAACTCCCAGTATGGAAGCATCTAACCACAAACCTCAGAACTTTACCTACTGTTGTAAAGTATAATGCTCTTCTGAAGGAAATATTGTGGCCTGTGAATGAGAATATCTATACTTATATCCTATTCAATATTCAGTGTATGCTTGAATTATGATTATCTGACTGAATGGTGATGAATGTAAAGTATTGGTTCCATATATTGAATAGCAAGAAGATCATTCTATTGACAGTGCAGTTTCACTCACTTTCTATAAAAAATATGAAAAATTACATAAATCAATGAATACTCCACAACTTAAATCTTTTGATTCCTAATTGATTCTTAATTAATTCCTAATTCCTAATTGATTCATAATTGATTGTTTTCTGTGATAAATAATTAAAAATTAAAGTGAACTTCAGGACCACGAGAGCTGGACGTTCTGTCATTACTAAATAGTTCTTTACACCAAGCCACTAGTCAAGGCAATATTATCTAAAATGTGCCATGTTTTAAACATGTTTCATAAGGAGGAAGTTAAACACATAATAAGGTTTCTAGCGCGATTAAGTTTTTGTCAAGAAGAGTTAAACTGTACTGTCAGTAAGATAAGTTTGATCATATTTTGACTTTATATTGTATAGTGTTTGAGTTTACAGTGAAACTTGTCTTCCTTCATCTCTTCTTGTATGAACCCAGAGTTCTACAAATGTCTTATCACACTCCTGAATATTATGGTATTATGTACATTCTCACCCCTGGGTTTTCTGACACCCTGTCTTATCTGAGCCCTTACCATTATGACATCCTGTCTAATTTGACCCCTGAGTTTAATGATATCCTGTCTAATCTGACACACACATATTCTGACATCCCGTCTAATCTAACCCCTGAGCATTCTGACATCCTGTCTAATCTGATCCAGTAGCACTCTGAAGTCCTGTCTAATCTTGTCTCAAGTATTCCAAAGTCATGTCTGTTCTGACACCTTACTATCCTGACATCCTGTCTAATCTGACCCCTTAGTTTTCTGACATCCTGTCCAATGTGGCACCTTAATATTTTGACATCCTGTCTAATCTGACCCCGTCGTATTCTGACATCCTGTCCAATGTGGCACCTTAATATTCTGACATCCTGTCAGCTTTTTTTATGTCATAGACAGGTTTCACTGGTGACACTTTGAATACTTCATAAAATATTTACATTATCAATCACTTGAAGACATTGTAGACCAGTTATCATCAAAGTATAAAACATGGAGTAATCTGTCAATAAAATATTTTCTTTAATGTCATTAATATCTGCTATAAATGATCTGTGTTTTGTGTAATTCAAAATGACTGGTCATCAATGGCTTTATTATACCATAGGTTGTGGTGCTGCTCCATATTACAGTACAAATCTAGATCATTATATTACAGTATTTTATACACAGTCTGAAAACTATCTCTGATTCTTACAGATAGCTAGAAAGTATGCTGGTGATTTATAACTGTGCTACATTGACAGCTGTTGTCTGATGAATATACACTTCTTATATTAAAATAAAAATATAAATGATTATTGTATTTTAAAAAAAATACCAGGACAGATGATCATATTTGATAAATAGACACATTTTTTTAAATGTTGTTTAAACTGTATAGATACATTTTACTGACAGTAGTGGAGAAAAACAATGTTAAAATCTTGGTTGACTTGATTTCAAAATCCTGAGCCTAATTATAATGGTCAGTGTAATCAAATTTGTGTATGATCAAAAAGTTTTAAAATCAGATTTTAGTATGACTTTCTGTTGTGTACATTTGCTTTGTGAGAGAAAGACTGAGTGAACAATAAGTATCAATTATTATAAATTTTCCAATCTAACAAGAGTTATTTCCCTTTATTTCTCTTGCCACTCATACTTTCTGCCTAGGGTAAACACAGACTAAAAATATCCCTACTAGACCATTCTGGGTCACATGACTTTCTCTAATCGACAAGTCTCTCAAATTCTAAAGATATATTAATATGCACACATAGTGATATCTAGTTTGACACAGCTGCACTGACAGGAAACTGTCACCATGTGTATTACATGTAGAATCTGCCCTTACACCTGGAAGGTACGATTAAGTGCTCACTATCAGAGAACTTTGCACTCTCTGTGGTGTTAAGATTTTAGCTTCTTAACACAGGGAATATAAAATCTTCTCTCACACATTAAATTAGTCTAGTAAAAAGACAAACAGTAATGGTTCTGCTATGAAATCATATTCAAATTAAGTTTGTAACATTACATTTAACAGTTCTCACATTGAATCTGTAGCTGTTCAATTTGAGAGATAAATTTGAAAGGGGAGACAACTTTGTTTAGGGACTGTGAATATGAACATTTTATACATATATTCAAAATGTCATAATAGAAATACTGTTTAGAATTATGAAAAATATGAAAGATAGTTGGTAGTTTTTATGTCATGTATAAAGAACAGTTATAATTACCTTCCCATTTCTTAATATTTCTTTGATGTAATTTATTAACTTTTTTTTTGTATATAAGTATATATTATAAGACACAGCAATGTTTATGTTGATTTTATAGAAGATCCAAAATGAAATGAAAAAATGAACCTAATTTGTTACAGGTGGGAGCTACCTACAGTCGGATGGACACAGATGAGGATGGACAGTGGTCACAGGGACTGATATCAGCTGTAAGTATTGATACCAGACTCTAATCCAGGATTCCAGAAGAAAGTGTTCGATCTTTTTTGTATGGTGATGTTGATATAACCATTCCTTCCATGTGTAGGGAACAAATGTCTTCGATATCTCGTATGTGACATTAATGAACACAGATAAAACTTCAGCCAGGAATTGTTGTCTTTGTATACTACTAAGGGGAAAAGATAAACAGGATTGTTGTCTTTGTATACTACTAAGGGGGAAAAGATAAACAGGATTGTTGTCTTTGTATACTACTAAGGGGGAAAGATAAACAGGATTGTTGTCTTTGTATACTACTAGGGGGAAAAGATAAACAGGATTGTTGTCTTTGTATACTACTAAGGGGGAAAAGATAAACAGGATTGCTGTCTTTGTATACTACTAGGGGGAAAAGATAAATAGGATTGTTGTCTTTGTATACTACTAGGGGGAGAAGATAAACAGGATTGTTGTCTTTGTATACTACTAAGGGGGAAAAGATAAACAGGATTGCTGTCTTTGTATACTACTAGGGGGAAAAGATAAACAGGATTGTTGTCTTTGTATACTACTAAGGGGGAAAAGATAAACAGGATTGTTGCCTTTGTATACTACTAAGGGGGAAAAGATAAACAGGATTGTTGCCTTTGTATACTACTAGGGGGAAAAATAAACAGGATTGTTGTCTTTGTATACTACTAGGGGGAAAAGATAAACAGGATTGTTGCCTTTGTATACTACTAGGGGGAAAAGATAAACAGGATTGTTGCCTTTGTATACTACTAAGGGGAAAAGATAAACAGGATTGTTGCCTTAATCTCCAGACTTGCAATATTATCCTTAGAATTAGTTGTCTGAAAATCTGAGATTTTGTATGTAAGATAGATTCTTATTGAAATATATCCATTAGGCATTCAGGCAATCGATTAATAACTTAGTAAAAGTTCAGTTTAATGAAAATTGTAATCTTATTTCCCTTAAAGTTTAAACAGTTTTTAAATTCTTCAATCTCATTATGTATTTCAGGCCCGACTTGTTGCTACGGCAACCCACAGTTTGTGTGAATCAGCCAATGCCATGGTTCAGGGAAATGCCACAGAAGAGAGACTCATCGCATCATCCAAGGAGGTCGCAGGGTCAACAGCAGCACTACTGGTGGCCTGTAAGGTCAAGGCTGATCCTGGCTCTGTTGCCATGCAACGGTTACAGGTAAGAGAGATGTACCTGGAGTTACAGGAATGAAGTGTTTGTTTCATCCCTTTGAGCAGGTTCGGTTCCTCTCTAACCTAAATTTTTTCAATCAGATGATATTTCAACTGACATATATACAAATCATTCATTAGGAAATTTTATTAACCTAACCACCTCGCATAACAGTTTAGCTCATTTCGTGAAATAAAGATTTCTTTTCTGTACAAACAACATGAAAACATCTATACCTATGTCATGCACACATACTCCCAACTTCAAACTACGTTTTGTGGACACAAAATAAAGTGCAAATTACACAAGTTCTTAAGGTCCCAAACAGCCTCCCTGTAGTATTTTAGAATGATTGAACAACAACGACCCAAAGTATAATCAGTTTCATTGTTTCAGGCGGCTGGTAATGCAGTGAAACGGGCCACAGATGCATTAGTCAAGCAGGCCCAACAGTCGAAGGATGCAGAGGAAGGAACCCAGCTGACTATTAACAAGAGAATGGTGGGGGGTATCGCACAGGTGAGTAAAGCTCAGTGATCAGTGGGGAAACGTATAGAAAATTGATTGAATAAAGCAAACAATTCAGATGGATAATAGGACAGGTAAATTCAGTCGTCATGGAAACCAAAATTTCCTCTGTAAATTAAATGAAAAAAAAAATCACTCGTAATACTTACGGAAGTAGAAAGTTGTAAAGAAATTTAACTATTGACACGTAGAAGTTATCACTGATTTATAGCTTCAAGTAATTTGTCATTTCAAAAGTAATTTGTCATTCCAAAAACCAATTGTTATGATGTAAATTCTGGACTTTCTGTCAAAGATAAATTTTCATCAAATCATTATTTATGTTTCTTGGTGAAAAAGATTGGTAAATTAATCTTTTGTGTCAATAATTTCTAATTTCAGGAACTTCAAGCTCAAGAAGAGATTCTCAGAAAAGAAAAAGAATTACAAATGGCCAGGCAGAAGCTAGCTGGTATAAGGAAAGCCAAGTACAAAGACAGACCAGACGAATACGACTCGTCGTCTTCATTTTAACACATTAGATAGGACAATCTTTACATGTATTGGAATTTGTATCGGAAAGGAATTACGCAACAGAAAAAAACTGAGTGATTCAAACTGTTGAAAAGATGTTTGAATATTTAATATATACCAACAGGTAAACATGTGATAAGGATGAGGAAGGATATAAAAACCGGAGAGAAGAAATCTTAGGGTCAGAGACATTATATCAGGATATAGTGTAAAAAGGAAGAAAGATGGAAAAATTCTTTTGACAAAGAATCTGGATGATTTGAACGAACATATTTTTGCAAGTTAAAAGTTTTTATGGGAAAACATAACAATGTCACCAACGTTTGTAATACTAATTTGTGAAACTATGGCTTAATCTTTTATAGTGTAATTTTAGTGTTTTTCACTTGATTTTGGTTTTTCTCACAAAATAGTGCTGCAAAAAATAAAAGGCTTATTATAATATTATAATTATAATAAGTCGACGTGTGGTAAGATGTGTTATTGTGATATTCAATCATTAGATATATATGGCACTTCACAGATATCATTATAGACTAAAAGATATTAAGAAAAGAATCCCTGTGTTTACTTCAGTTTAATAATATGGTATTTATCTTGGATAAATATATTGGACAAAGTCATGATAAAGTTACACAATGGATAAGACACACGAGGAGGATAATTCTTCTGAATAAATCCTTGATAACAGTTTACATTTTTTATGAATAAATTTAGTTGGAATTTTGTATGCATCTGAGACTGTGCTTAACAAAGAACTGCTGGAGGAATGCAAATATACTGAATGTGCCTAAAAAGTCTTGTGATGTTTTTTTTATATCCAATGTGACTGAAGTGTTTTTGTTTGATGTTGCTGGCCCAAGTTATCTTTTTGTATAGAGGACTTCAGTATCGAAGGAAAAGCAAGAAGAAGACTGCTTGGATATGTCACAACAATTTTGATTGGTTTAGAAGACCTATTGTGGTGTATTTAACCAATCAAAAGACTCCATAGGAAATTTTTGTAGAAAGTCATTTTTATTCCGTCATACTTAATAGATCAGAAATGTTTAAAGAAAATGGAGTATTAATTTTACTATATCACATAGTCATATTATTCCAATATAAATCAGTACCAAAATGTAATCAAAACACGTATATACAATATTCTTTTCCAGTTTTATTCAGGAAGACATGTACTACCTGTCATTTTATTTTTGATTCTATTTAGATTGAGACCAATAATGATCATACTATTTGATAAATTAAACAAACTGTTATGCTACATTATATGCTGTATTTTGATCTCTAAACAACATTTAGGATTATTTCCCTTTGTTTCATATGAATTACTTATTCATTACATTTTTATAACATTTTTATTTCTGAAAACTTATGTAGAAAGGCTAAGTACTAAAACAGTTGTAGAAAGGCTAAGTATTAAAACAGTTGACCTTAAAACTTGACAACATCTGGAGAAGAAAGTTACTGGTAGAAGTAAAATTTTGTGAGAAAACAAAACCTGGGTTTATATTGTTTCACAAAATTGAAACTGTTTGTTCGTTATGAGGAAGTGATTGTATTAAAACACTTGATCTATTATGTTATATAGACAGTTTGTTGTATATGTAGTTCTGAATTTTTATTTTATCATTTTTTATGAAAGTTCTTTTCTGTTTCCAGAGTAAAAACAAAATAATGTTATATTGTAGTGACTAACACAATGTGTTGACACTGGTCCATATTTTTATGACAAATTTTCTTGAACATGTAATTGATATACCTGTGTGTAGAAACTTTCAAACAATGTATTGATGTTTTCCTGTCGCAATTGATAACGTTTTATAGAAAGATTTCTCAATGTTGCTTTGTTGGCTTCACATTTGAATTGAAAAAAAAATAAAAAGCAAGCCTTGCTTGTATTAGAATCAGTGAACACTGTTACACCAAGGAGAAACTCATTTGTCCTATTTATCCTAAAATAAAACCTACACACCTGTTGTTCCATAAATAGAGATACTGGAAATGATTTGCTGTGAGATATATCTCACCTTGACTAACGAGTTTCGTGTGTTGTAAATACAGGTATGTATAGATGTGTATACATATGTATTTGTATATATGAGGACTGTTTTACTTGAGGCTTATTCTGTATAAATACATTGTGATAGGAAACCAAGTATTGGCCATATGTGTGGTATTTTTGTACTTGTTAACGAGCTTTAAATTACACTATGGAACTGTGCAGCTTCATGTATTTGTTACCGTGTTCTGGGCAACCATCACCATGAGTTATCTTTCACCCTTCTGTCATTAGGGTAAAAATATGAGGTGGACTTCAGCTTATAAGTCAAGTAGTTTAGGGCTAGTTTAAATCTAAAAGGGTGACAAAAAACAGGATTGGGCAAATGATTACCCTCATTTTTTCTTCAAGAATGTACTAAATCCTTTGGGGTTGGATTGTTTTAAAATTCAAATTTCTTTGCTATTCTTTACCGTTTTTTTTTTTCAGTTACATCATTGGAAATGTAATTGATTTATTCTTGGACAAGAATACATGCTTGAATAAAGAGTGTATTTTTTTCATGACCAACTTTTTTTTCAGTTCAAATTAATTTAAGATATTTTAACTGAAGACATTCTGATTGAGGGAGTCTGTAGCTTTCATTAGTGTGTAGTTCATTGTTAATTTCTTAACAAAATCCTGAAAACCTTTTTTTCTTTAAATAGATAGGCTATCTGTAGTTAATACAATTGTTTATAGAGACCGTGATTTGGTGTTACTGAAAAGTCCTGTATGATTTCTGTATTCTTGAAAGTTATATACAAACACTGTACATGTTTGTTACTATTACAACAGCTCTGTATGTATTTGTGAACTATTCTATACTGGAAGTATTTTTTTCACTCTTAGACACCTGCTGAAGGTTCAGAATTTCTCTCTGTTTTTCCCTGGACATTGTTACACTATCAATTTTAAAATCTACGAGAATGAATGAATCACCATAGACATATTCTTTAAGATTTGTGTTGGATAAAATAAAATTTCAGAATCTATTTACAAATTATTAAAACTCACAGTAAAAGTTGACTAATTGTAAAGTTTATTGTTTTGCCATGGAATTCTATGTGGAATATATAAATGAACACATTTATATTTTATAATTTGAAAGTCATCCGCGGTACCTTGGATATTTCTTCAAATGATTTCATGGAGAAAACTGTCTAGGTTTTCTGGCTGGTGTTTAAATCATGTTTATCAATAACTTTGGAATTATCCTAAGGGAGATAACTAAATTGTAAGTCACTTTGTTCATCAGATCACGAGAGAATCAGAATCATACGCAGAAGCTATTTGTATGTCATTCTACAAACATCAGATGTTGAATTGGAAGTGCTTTTTGTGGTTTTTCTTGTTGAAATATTTTCAAGTGATTTCAAGTGTATTTTTTGTACTTGATTTAGACTTATATAGCTAAGTATTTATCTTTTTATTTATATACAGATAATGAAAATATGTATATCCTCCCAGATAATGCCCCATCAGATCTGTTGTATATATAACATTTTTACCCTCATTTCCCGTTTGTCTTGTGTAAGGAGTTTTGATTGGTCTAGTAATGATTTCTCAACCAATAAAACATTTTGTTACAAGCTCATGGAGTTGAATTCCTTGGAATTTGAAACAGAACATTTGATTGGTTGATAACTTTTATTTCTACCAACCAGACATTTTGTAATAGATTAATGATAGGAAGATGGGCTTTATTGAAGATTAGTATACTATGATTGTCCATTGTACAATCGTGACAGTTAAGTCTGTACGAATAATTTGCATATCATGAATATTAAATTTGCTTCAAATATTATCTAAAAGATATTATGTTGAAAAAATGATTAAGTAAATTAATCTATTTAAACAAAGTTGTTTTGTTGTCTTTTGAACCTAATCTGTACATTACATTACATCCTTTGATGTGTTATTTCAATGTGCTACATTATATATGATTACCGGTATTATAAAACCATGACATGTTAAGTTTTATGTCTCTTGAGACAAAGGAAAAGTCTACCTTGTAACGGTTTCTCTACCTACAGAAAGTAAAGGGTGTTATTTATGTCCTTGTCATCCCGTTCATAACTAGGGACATTTAGATACAGGGTCTCCTTATAGCTGATGGCTACCTCAGATATCGTGGAGATGTTGATTGTGAAGATGAAAGTGATACAAGACATGGCTGTACAGACGGATGGAAGATGAAAGTGATATAAGACATAGCTGTACAGACAGATGGAAGATGAAAGTGATATAAGACATGGCTGTACAGACAGATGGAAGGTGAAAGTGATACAAGACATGGCTGTACAGACGGATGGAAGATGAAAGTGATATAAGACAGGGCTGTACAGACAGATGGAAGATGAAAATGATATAAAACATTGTTGTACAGACAGACAGAAGCAACTCCTCCGATCTCCTATCAGTGTCATTATTAATAAACACAGTTTTAATGTTACAGATAAAAAGAAACTTAAGCCTATCAAGAACTTCACAGAGGGCTGTGGTGTGTAGCTTGTTGGATAAAACTTGGGATGTTAAGCTTTGAAGAGTTAACAAGATCCTACAAAAGGATTTTGGTACACAGGCACATTCACATGTATGTATATACAGTGTATATATTTCAAGCAGAAAATCATTAAATTCATATCATGTTTATGAAAGAATATAAAGGTAGTAAATATTCAATGTAAATGACACCAGGTAATTCCTGACAGTAACTTTAGATTTCTTCAAAGTAACTGGCAAATTAGCAAAGGGCCATAACTCTTTATATGGAGGTCTCAAGACCAAATTTCTGTAAGTGGTACTGAGCAGTGGTAACCAGTTAAAATTACTGCTACTTTCATAGATTAACAGACCAGTTGAGTAACATTGACCTACTTTCATTGACATTGATCCACTTTAGTAATGACTGCTATTGACTAAATCTATTTTCAGTAATATTGGCCTACTTTAAGTGACATTTACCTACTTATATTACAATGACCTACTCAAGTGTTAATGACCTAAATAAGGAAACAATGAGGCAGAAACTTTGCCCTTCTGTACAGGCTTAAACAAGGAACAAAAAGCTTGGAAGGAATTCCTGTATCAAGTGACATTTTTACCTTTCAGTATGGCCAGCAACTGCGAGAAGATACTTCGGCATCAAGTAAACAAGAAACCTTGAACTAAACAATCCAAACATTAAAAACACCTATCACTACCATGTGAACTGATTCCTAACACATATTCATATATCACATTAACTGTTTTGTGACATAAATAAATGATTTGATAAACATCGAGTGAGATTGAAACAAAAAATTAATTGTGAACTAGAAAAAAAATTTTCTATGAAACTGTTCAGATCAGAGAAAAGATAAATAATTTTTTCTAAGAATCAGTTTCAGGTCAGAGAGTAAACAGATTATGTAAGAAATGTTCATGTTACCGATATTGTCATAATGATAATGTTCATATCACACTGGGTTGCTGTTAATATTGTCAAGTATGAATTTCAAACAATTCTTCTAATTATTGCAAGCAGTCATATTTATACACTTCAACTTTTAGATGAAGTTCACAAAGATACACTTGTGGCAAATTTCTGGCAACAATTATCACAAATACAGAGGAATCCACTTCATATCATGTTCCATTTGTCAGAGGAAAACGTGATAATAAGTGGAACATGACATTAATGGTCGACACATTTTTTTTTCTAACCCTGAAATTGATAATCTGAACCTCCAAACTGACCTGTTTCTTACAGAAATTGTTTGAGGAACTAAATACGTAGTTATTTTCCATAACTTTTTTTGGTTCATTCACTAACCTGCTATCTTACATCACAGTGAAAGATCATGTCATATTTACTGTTTACATGTCTTCAAATTTGTTTGCAACACTACAATGTCATCATCTGCTGTAATATAAAAGTTATTTTTAAAACCTTAAATACAAAGACCTCTACGTAATAACAACTTTTGGAAAGATTCATAAAATCATATGAAACATTCATGATAATTTTGAAATTTCTCTCTTTGGGTTTCCACAAATAAAATGCCAATTAGAAGTGTTGATTTTTCTGAAACACTATACTGGGTATATACATCACAATATTTCAATACATGACAAATAGTTCATGTAATTCTGTGCAGTTTATAGGAAAATCAGTTGTGAAAAAGAAAGCTTCACAATACAACCTTATAAAATTCCTTTCTAATGACCTGGAAATGGTAAGACATGAATGTCTTATCTCCCATACATATGTGTTGACCCCAGAGGTCCTGTAATCAGTCAATCCCCTGACCTGGGGTATTAAGTAATGTGTTGACTGCGAGGTCCTGTATTCAGCCTATCCCCTGACCTTGGGTATTAAGTAATGTGTTGACCACGAGGTCCTGTATTCAGCCTATCCCCTGACCTTGGGTATTAAGTAATGTGTTGACCGCGAGGTCCTGTATTCAGCCTATCCCCTGACCTTGGTTATTAAGTAATGTGTTGACCGCGAGGTCCTGTATCCAGCCTATCCCCTGACCTTGGGTATTAAGTAATGTGTTGACCACGAGATCCTGCATCCAGCCTATCCCCTGACCTTGGGTATTAAGTAATGTGTTGACCGCGAGGTGCTGTATTCAGCCTATCCCCTGACCTTGGTTATTAAGTAATGTGTTGACCGCGAGGTCCTGTATCCAGCCTATCCCCTGACCTTGGGTATTAAGTAATGTGTTGACCCCAGGTGTCCTGTATTCTGCCTATCCCCTGACCTTTTGTTTTAAGTAATGTGTTGACTGCGAGGTCCTGTATCCAGCCTATCCCCTGACCTTGGGTATTAAGTAATGTGTTGACTGCGAGGTCCTGTATTCAGCCTATCCCCTGACCTTGGGTATTAAGTAATGTGTTGACCCCAGGTGTCCTGTATCCAGCCTATCCCCTGACCTTGGGTATTAAGTAATGTGTTGACCCACTGTGTCCTGTATCCAGCCTATCCCCTGACCTTGGGTATTAAGTAAGTTATCCACATAAGCTTTTGTAGGATAAATGCATATAATGGTTCTTGCATCATAAAGACTAGAATAGTTCATTCCTTCTGTTCAATTCAATTTAAGGCAAAAAACAAAAATCTTTTCTACATTATTATTCTATAATGAAGAGTTCTTTCAGGTAAAAACATATTAAAAGTTCCAATAATGTACACAATGCAGAAAATACACTAAAATATGAAATACATATCCAGCTTGGATAATGAACTTTTCAACATTTTTAACAGTTATACAAATATCCAATGCAAACATACATCTTACTTAATTGTACTTCACAGAACAAAGAAAAACAATTAAAAAAAATTCAAATATGAGCTGGTTTCCCATACCATTCCTGATTTTAAATCTATAGTCACCAAAGGGAGATAACTTTAAAAAAAAGCATGGCACTTCGCTCATGTAAATAAACAGATGAAAATATCTCATTTTCTTTATAAATTTATGGAACACAAACACTGCTTGTACATTGACACCAAAAGGGAATAATCATTAAGTTGGTATGACATTCTACAATGCTCAGTAGTAAAGTGTATTTTACTCAAACACTTGTAGGGTTTGTTTCAACACTCTAATAGGATCTTAGCGGCTGTAGTGTGATCCTAAATTTCACATTTTGTGATGGCAATTGAACTTTTTCTGACTTTTGTGGTCTGACAAATATTTGAGGGTTAATCCCAACTGATGTCTTTTGATTTTCACTATTTGCCTTGCCTCTGTCAAACATTTTCTCTAAGCTAGAACTTTTGGACTTGTTTCCGTCTAACAATTTCTCCACGCTTGAACTTCTAGACTTGCTTCTGTCCGATAATTTCTCCACACTTAAATTCTTGAACTTGTCACACAGTGCTCTGCTCTGCTGATGCCACCAGACTTTTGGGTTTACTCTTGGCTGTTGTCTTCTCAAAACCTGCTCCCTTAAACTTGCTTTGAGTTGCTGATTTCCCTCAACCTATACATTTCCTTTGATCTACTGATTCCAGTCCTCTTGCAGTTTTGCTCTTGGCTACAAGCTCACTCAGGTTTTTACATTTTCCCTTCGTCTCAGATTTCTTTGATGCAGCATGCCATGATTCATCAGTACAGAATTCTTTCTTTCTTTGTCCATCAAAATCTTTGTGAGATTCAGCTTTTCCAAAAGTAGGATCAACTTGATGGTTACCATGCTCCATTGGTGTGAAGTAATTTTACCCTACCACAGCAGAATGGAGTGGAGTTTTCCTGACATCCATTTTATGTGCATCTCTCTACTGTTGATCTCCCAGTCCTTGACCCTGAAACTGCATGTTTGGAACTAAAAACAACTTTTCACCATCAAATGGCTGAAAATAATCTTTGCTGGAGGGCTCTTTTTTGGAGGTGAAACTTGAGTCCTTTACTGATGGTTTTGTTTGTTGATCTTTTTTACCAAAATGTCCGAACTCTTTTCTGCAATCATCTGTGGCAATCGTATAGCTTCTGTCTACCACTGCTGATGTAGACTTTGATGAAAATTTCTTTGCAAATTTTTCAGTGTATAAACTAACATTCTTCTTGGTGGCCTTAGAGTGACCTTTACATGGTTCTCTCGTGTCAATAACAGACACACTTTTATCTTCTTTTTCTGGTTCCATAGTCTCAATATTCTCTAGTTCCTCAGCATATACTCCATTCTTTAACTTGCCTTTTTTTGTTGTTTTCATTCTTTTTTCCTGTAGCTGTTTGTAGGTTCGTTGTGCCTTGAGTAGTGACTCCAGTACAGCTGATCTCTTCACTACAGAAAGTGAACGCTTACTATCAGTTTCTTGTAGATTTACAAGTGACTTTTGTGACGTGTTCGAATTTTCCATCAATGTTTTTGCATCATCCTGAGGTTTTGTCCCCAAAATTGATGTTTTCCTGTCTGAGGCATTCTGATTCCATTTAGAGACAAAGTAAGGATAACGTCTAATTGATCCGTTTGCTGAAGGATCTTTTGATACCATTTTCTCATGTCTCGTCTTGGATGTCAGTTTGTCACAGAGTTGACGGTATGTGTCCTGTTTTGTGTGTTTTTGTAAATCTATCTTAATTACATTATCAATCTGATCTAAAACCTGACAGTGATTTTCAGACCTAGATATAGATGTATCCTGCAGTGTTTTGTTTTCACCAGACTCTAAGTCTACCTGTAGTAATTCCTGACTGCCTTTTATAGAAAAATGTTTTCCTTCCCTCTCATGTGTCTCATTTACTGAATTTTCATACGGTTGAATTATCTCCCCTTTTTGTTGACCATTCTTGCTATGATCAGAGTATGTCTTGTCGCGAGTATTTTTGGAGGTTGAACGGTTGAGGCCTGTAATACCTTGTGTATAACTATGGTAAACTCTCCCTCCTCGTACAGTGTTTTCAGTCTTCATCAAGTCATCCCACTGGCTTTCGTTGTCAATCAACTCAGATGCTGCAGTTACTATGGGCATTTTAATCACTTCTTCAGACATAAAGTTAGAGCTAGTGTTATTATCACCAGATACAAAACCAGACACAGACTTTTGTACATAATCTCCCCTACTCAAACAACTTGTCATTGGCTGAAAATTTGCATATTTTGGTTCAAATTTGTTATTAGTGTGTGTTTGTGGTCTGATGGAAAAGTTTTTTTCTTGGTTTAAAATAGACCTGCAGTTTTCTTTTCCCAAAGAATGCATTAGGTCTGCTTCCAAAGCCTGGCGACGTGCATCACTGCAGAGGAGACGTGGTGTTCCAATAACAGGTGTTTTTCTACATTCTTTTTCATATTGGAAGGAAGACAGATTTTCAATCCTTTTACAACTGTCCTCTTCAGTGGTATTGAATTTTAAAATCTCTAAGGGAGATAAATGTGGTTTCAAGGGAGGAAAGTTTGAACTTTGTCTCAAGGGAGAGAAATCTGAAAATCCTTTCAAGGAAAGAAACTTGGAAGTTTCTTTTAAGTTCTCCTCACTTCTAACATTTATCACTTGTTCATTAGATAGTAAGGGACCATTTTGCAGATCAGGTAGATTGTGTTCCCCTAGCTGCACCAGCTCCCCTAACTCCTTAGAATGACAACTACGCCGGTTCTTCCTCAGCACCTGAAGTTCTTTCATATAACGCATTTCTGCTAACAATGCATTTCTCTTGTCTGCCATTTTGTCACTAAGGTAAGTCTTTGACACCTTCACTGATGAATCTCCATGTTCCAATGCAGTTGCTATAGCAACATCTACAGCAAGGGCAGATAACTCCTTCATCAATGTGTCAGTATAGCTGCAACCATACATGAGGGCATTTGCATAGCAGTATGATAGTTGGTTTAAGCGTCCAATTGGATAGTTACCCTGATGTACCTCAAGGAATTGTCGACGACGTTGCCATGATGCTTCATTTTCCTGTTGACCTCTGAGATCATCAATGTCTGGCTCAAGGATCATGTAAAGGTCATCTGTAGGTTGATAGGATTGCTCCATGTTGTCTCTCTACCTGATGGTTGTATAAAGAATCTGTAAATAAAATGAAAACTATGTTGTACATTTTGTATACATAATAACTGATTTGTGGAAACTGATGCAACATTACATGATTTCAACGTTTTGTTCAAGATAAATAAAAGGCCTAAAGGACCTGTATTGCTGTTCTGCAGTTTATTTTTTGTTATTGAAAAGTGGATAAAAGATGGACAAATGTGACCTTGAAAGTGGGTTAAGGTCATTAATTTGAATAAACCAGGTAATTTCTATCATTAATTTGAATAAACCAGGTAATTTCTATCTCAGAATACCACAGGTTCAATGTCATGACACTTTGCTTTATGGTTACTCAAAAGTTATTTAAAAGTATAGATAGGACAGACAACCTTAAGGCGGGTGACAAGACTCAAACCTTTCACATCAATGGTATCCAAACTCTTGATTTATGAGGTCATTTGAAGATTTTAGCAAACCTAACATTTGTGACCTGGAATATGGTTTTATTTCTTTTTTGGAAAATCTCAATGAAATTAATCAAGTAAATATCGTTGTTTTAGATATTTTACTAGATAATGTTGATTGGAGGTTTGTTAATAAATCTAAATACCGTGGCCTTCGCTGAGCTTCATTCCAGGAATCTACCGACCTAGTGTCAGAATTCCAGGCCTTTTGCTTAATCAGAATGAAGTTGTTTGAAGGTTTTTAACAAATTCATCCCTGTGACCTTGTATTGAAATCAAAATCCAAAACAGCTAGTCGGTTATCGTGTATAACATGACAAGGAAGCATCTGTTCTTAAGTCTGCTGATGGTGAGTTATGTCATAGACACTCGAGGTGTCTCTGTGTCTGTTATTGATAAATTGTGCAGCCCTTTTTTGCATTTTTTCTTTCAATTTAATAGATAATAGATCTAGCTAAGATATGGATCCCTGTCTGCACATGCGTATCGTAATGTTGATATAACAGGGAATTTGTATGCCTTTTTTTCCGAGGATGTCAATCTGTTACAATTCTTGCCAAGGAATATCAGTGTACCATCACCTTTATTTCATATGCTATTTGAACCTACACTTTAGATCCACCATACGGATGAATATTTCACCATTAATATGTAATCATGATTAATGGATGTTTTAAAAGTGTTTAACTTCATTATGGTAATTGGACATTATTTGAAACAGACTATAACCAATTTCATTGGTTATGATAAGAGATTTGTTTCCCTTTATGGTGAACTTGGGGGAGTATTAAAAGTCTTATGCTTGCATTGCAAGAAATGAAGATGTCTTTAATTGGTTAATTTATCTTGATTAATTAACATATTTAACAATTGGATTGATCAATTAAAGTCCTCCATCTTTCATCATCTTGATAGACCTACATTTTGTTTCACAGGTGTTTGAAATTCTGACTGTAAATATATATGTGTTTACATATATGTCAAGAGCTACCACAGGCTTAGTTAAAAACCAAGAAATATTGATAAGTGTCATTTCAAGATACCTTTCCAAATATTTGCAGGAAGAGTTTCAATCGTCTGAAATGTCTTGGTATAAATTGAGAGTTTATGTTAAGGTGGAAGTGAGTTGTCATCTGATATGTCAATGATGTAAGAAAAATAAAAAAAAAAGAATTATCTAAATTTGCAGGCGACAACAGGCTCGTTGGGGTTTGTTCCGATTTGTGTTGACTTAATTACTCGTCCGCAAACCACCCTGGCTGTCGCAAGAACGTTAAAATAAAAAGTCAAAAGGAAGGCAGTGTTAACACATATAAACAATATCTTGCGACTGAACTAAATATTAATCTCCACTACGGTCCAAACGGGTATGTTCACATGAGTTATGCTTGTATATAGGGTGCCTCATTATAGAATTTCCCAGCAAATAAAAGTTTGTTGTGGATGCCAACCTTATAAGGCTGGGTTTTAGTTTTTTTTTAAATTCCTCATATCACTACTAGTTGCATTACCATTTCCTCGCCCTGACAGTCAGCTAACAACCTCCGGGCGCCACTTCTTTGGCGAATTCGTCTGCAAGTCGTCTGTCACAACACACGTGGGTAATATGTTATCGGAACTCCTTTAATGTATGGTCTTGATCATAGCCAATTTACTGATGGACTCCGAATGAATAACAACATGGCGATATTGATGAACCGCGAAATGTGTGAAACACGTGAGGTCCCAGCTTCGTTTCAATATCCTCTATTTTACAAATTGTACTAAGGTTTAAGATAGCGGGAATAAAATGCAGTAAATACCGGAGAATCCTGTGTTATTGGTAACACAAACAATTCAAAACCTCAATTGTTACATTTCGGGTCAACCATCACACCCGCTCTAGCATCCACATGCCCGGCATAAATGCTAACTCAGCTAAATTTGCACCAAAACCGTCAAGAAAATACCAACATGTCAACATAATCACAATTCAAACTCAAATTCCTTAAATCTAGGGCAAAATATGGACAAAAGAAAGTTCCACACGGAGACACCTGAAAAAGCACACGGAGAAAAAGACCAGGTGTTCCGGAAGATTTATGTATATACAAGATATAAATAAATTCAAAGCCAATACCTTTATCACGCATGGTTTGTGGACAGAAATTAAAAATAAATTTGAGGGAACGTATATGAAGTAATTCAAGATTTACAAACTCCTCCGTTCTGAAAACATAAGTATTATTTTATTGTTGGTCATATTAAAGTAAAATACATGGACATGTTATCAACTTTAATATTTAAAAAAGGACTTGTCTTTATGTCCACTAAGCTATGTATACGTCGCTTCAAAGTAATGAGTTTTCACTGTCTTAATGTACTGGTACAAGACAAGCCCCTACACTATGTGAATACATCGCTTCAAAGAAATGAGTTTTCACTGTCTTAATGTACTGGTACAAGACACGCCCCTACACTATGTGAATACATCGCTTCAAAGAAATGAGTTTTCACTGTCTTAATGTACTGGTACAAGACAAGCCCCTACACTATGTGAATACATCGCTTCAAAGTGATGAATTTTCACTGTCTTAATTTAATGATACATGACAAGCTCCTAAACAGACACGTTATCTGTTTATACAGATACGGAATAATAGATTCATACTCATAGTAACAGTCCCAAATTATTCTGAATGGGTTGTTAAAAAATCATTGAACATATAATAATATTTCAAATGTCAATTTAGTTCATTTCATAAACCATAAGATGATGTAACAGACAAATGGATTTTGGAACAACCCGAAAATGAACAACATTTAGTTAGCACCATGTCAGGATATTTTTTTTCAAGATGGCGGCCATACTGGATCCCTGGACTGGACATTCTCAAGACCATTTAACACCAATCAGCTCAATCCGAAACTTGAAAATATGTTTAAATTAGTTTAAATTAAATTGATGTCCTGGGAAACTAATTATTGCGTAATCATGTTACAATATAGCCGCCATCTTGGAGAAAAAACGTACTTTGAATTTTTTTTTCTCAAACTCCACCAGTTGGATTCAACACTTTTCAACACCATTTCTGGGTTGTTTCAGACAAGTTTCAGCTCCAACTACCTGGTAGAACAGAAGATTACGGACAGAACATGACAGCTAAAGGTCAGACACTCCAATAAAACTAGGACAAAATATCAAAAAAAAAGAAAGATTTACACGGAGATTCCCTAACAAGTACAATGAAAATAAGACCAGGTGTTCTGGAAGAATAAGAGTCTTCTGCTTCATCGATGACACCCGCCATGTAAACATCGGTCATGCCTAGTAAGTAATGCTACGTTCTCAAATGAGAACAAGGTATACAACAACGGAGCCAACAGGCAAACTAACGTGCAATACATACAGTTTCATATGCACAAAGAAATAGAACAAATTTCAATGAGATTAGTATGACGGCCGAAAAAAATTCGATCTGCATCGTTCGAAACCACGTGTGACATTGGTCCATCAGTTGACGACTTCCTGCATGGAAAGCGTGATTTTGGGAACATGCCATCCAGATATAGAATATTTATAAAAGGGAAATTGAAATCATCACACTTATTAGGAGACGAAATGAAAATATCATTGAATAGTTAATTTAGAGACGTACTGAAAATTTGTGAACAATTAATTTGGAGAGGTCATGAAAACTTCAATAAACAATTAATTTGAAGACGTCATGAACATGTAAGCGATCAGCAAATTTGGAGACGTTATGAAATAGTTAATTTGAAGAATATGATGATGAACACGAAATTAGGAGTCGTCCTAAAAATGTCTGTGGACGATTAATTGAGGACAGCCTGAAATTGTCAATATAAACGTGTAGCATTCATAGGAACAATTTGTTAGCAGACAGTGTTAACACCTAAGATAGACACAATGAACATTTATTTACCTGTCTGTTTAACAATGAGGTCATAAAATCGAATATGTTTGTTATTATAAATTATTAATGATACTTTGTTAAATTATTTATGTCATAATTAAGCCCTCCATAATATTATGTCACTGATACAGAAAACACACTTCTGACAGGTGTGATAGATCATGATCACTTGAGATCTTTGAAGGGTACCGTAAAGAGTTCAGTACATTGAAAGTTGTCGGTGAATCAGTAGTTCTAATCATATATCTATTATCACAGCAGAGAGGCTTCACATATATAGATGTCCCCAAATAACACAGAAGACAATATGTCACTGTTAACACTGTTGGGTTTCTTTTTCACCATTCAATTTTGTACTGTATTTAAAACATCATTGCTCCTTAGAAGTGAAATTTGAGGTGACTATCATGGAGGGAGATATATTGACTGTACCAAGTAATTCCATGATTTTTATCAAGTCAACGCTCCTTCACATGGTTTGTGTGGATACTCCAAGCTCCTTCATATGGTTTGTGTAGATACTCCAAGCTCCTTCACATGGTTTGTGTGGATACCCCAAGCTCCTTCATATGGTTTGTGTGGATACGCCAAGCTCCTTCATATGGTTTGTGTGGATACTCCAAGCTCCTTCATATGGTTTGTGTAGATATGCCAAGCTCCTTCACATGGTTTGTGTAGATATGCCAAGCTCCTTCACATGGTTTGTGTAGATACGCCAAGCTCCTTCATATGGTTTGTGTAGATACTCCAAGCTCCTTCACATGGTTTGTGTGGATACTCCAAGCTCCTTCACAAGGTTTGTGTGAATATTCCAAGCTCCTTCATATGGTTTGTGTGGATACTCCAAGCTCCTTCATATGGTTTGTGTAGATACTCCAAGCTCCTTCATATGGTTTGTGTAGATACTCCAAGCTCCTTCATATGGTTTGTGTAGATACTCCAAGCTCCTTCATATGGTTTGTGTAGATACTCCAAGCTCCTCCATATGGTTTGTGTGGATACTCCAAGCTCCTTCATATGGTTTGTGTAGATACTCCAAGCGCCTTCATATGGTTTGTGTGGATACGCCAAGCTCCTTCACATGGTTTGTGTAGATACGCCAAGTTCCTTCACATGGTTTGTGTGGATACTCCAAGCTCCTTCATATGGTTTGTGTAGATACTCCAAGCTCCTGGTTTGTGTAGATACTCCAAGCTCCTTCACATGGTTTTTGTAGATACTCCAAGTTCCTTCACATGGTTTGTGTAGATACTCCAAGCGCCTTCATATGGTTTGTGTAGATACTCCAAGCTCCTTCACATGGTTTGTGTAGATACTCCAAGCTCCTTCACATGGTTTGTGTAGATACTCCAAGCTCCTTCACATGGTTTGTGTGGATACTCCATGCTCCTTCATATGGTTTGTGTAGATATGCCAAGCTCCTTCACATGGTTTGTGTAGATACTCCAAGCTCCTTCACATGGTTTGTATAGATATGCCAAACTCCTTCATATGGTTTGTGTAGATACTCCAAGCTCCTTCACATGGTTTGTATAGATGCGCCAAACTCCTTCATATGGTTTGTGTAAATACTCCAAGCTCCTTCATATGGTTTGTGTAGATATGCCAAGCTCCTTCACATGGTTTGTGTAAATACTCCAAGCTCCTTCACATGGTTTGTGTGGATACACCAAGCTCCTTCACATGGTTTGTGTAGATACTCCAAGCTCCTTCATATGGTTTGTGTGAATATTCCAAGCTCCTTCATATGGTTTGTGTGGATACTCCAAGCTCCTTCATATGGTTTGTGTCGATATTCCAAGCTCCTTCATATGGTTTGTGTAGATACTCCAAGCTCCTTCATATGGTTTGTGTAGATACGCCAAGCTCCTTCATATGGTTTGTGTAGATACGCCAAGCTCCTTCATATGGTTTGTGTAGATACTCCAAGCTCCTTCACATGGTTTGTGTAGATACGCCAAGCTCCTTCATATGGTTTGTGTAGATACTCCAAGCTCCTTCACATGGTTTGTGTAGGTTTGTGTATACTCCAAGCTCCTTCATATGGTTTGTGTAGATACTCCAAGCTCCTTCATATGGTTTGTGTAGATACACCAAGCTCCTTCATATGGTTTGTGTAGATACTCTAAGCTCCTTCATATGGTATGTGTAGATACTCCAAGCTCCTTCATATGGTTTGTGTAGATACTCCAAGCTCCTTCACATGGTTTGTGGAGATACTCCAAGCTCCTTCATATGGTTTGTGTGGATACTATGAGGGATGTCCTCATTAGGCACTGATAATCAATTTATATTGTTCAGAAGATATTGACCAGTGGTGATTCTTTTGTACTCATGACATGCTTCTCCTTGGATGGCTGAATGAGAACACTTAAGTTCAAAATTGATAATTTACCAGCTGGCATGTCTATATCAATGATCTCTTAAGGAAAAGAGGAAAAAATTCATACGTTTTCAATCACAATAGCCACAGTTATACATTTGGTCAGTAATTGGTGTTTGTAACTTAAAAAAGATTGAGTGACTCATCATTTGTTGCATCCATTGGTATTTCTGGTCTGTGTGATATTTAATCTCAACATATTGACGGTCTGAAGGAAAATAACTCTATTTCAGATAAATTGACTGATAACTGTTTTTGTAATTGGAATGAGAGAGAAAAGAGAACATGGATGACTTTGGACTGTATTCATTTATACAACTTTTGTATCTGAAATATTTTATGCATGAGGTAACACTTTGGCACAAATATAGCAAAATACAAGATAAAGTTATTCATCTTAATTGATTTATCAATTCAGGATAAAGTATTCAGTGTAATTGATTTATCAATACATGAATTCACCATAATTGATTTATCAATTCAGGATAAAGTATTCAGTGTAATTGATTTATCAATTCAGGATAAAGTATTCACCATAATTGATTTATCAATACAGGAAAAAGTATTCACCTTAATTGATTTATCAATACACGATAAAGTATTCACCTTAAAATTGATTTATTTATCAATACAGGATAAAGTATTTACCATAATTGATTTATCAATACAGGATAAAGTATTCAGTGTAATTGATTTATCAATACATGATGAAATATTCACCATAATTGATTTATCAATTCAGGATAAAGTATTAAGTGTAATTGATTTATCAATACAGGATAAAGTATTAAGTGTAATTGATTTATCAATACATGATAAAATATTCACCTTAATTGATTTATCAATACAGGATAAAGTATTAAGTGTAATTGATTTATCAATACATGATAAAATATTCACCTTAATTGATTTATCAATTCAGGATAAAGTATTAAGTGTAATTGATTTATCAATACATAACAAAGCTATTCATGTGAGTTGTTTTACATCTTTATTTCATCCATTAATACTTGAAATGAAAGTGAACAAAAAATAGCACAACATTGTAAACAAACATTAACAGATCCAGTGTGAGATACTGTATAGCATTAGAATAAAAAACCAAGGAAAAAAGAAATCATGGAAAAATAGAATCCAACATAAGTTACCCTGCAGAAAATAATCAAATGCTCGCTTCGCCCTGCAAAAGTGAAAAAAGTGCCCTGCTTTGAAAAATTTCTAAACACTGTCATGTTGTAAAACACTCGCTTCTCTTACATAAATAAAGATATGTGAATGATGACTACAACAATGTATCCCCACAAGACAACATAATACACTGAGTGTGATTGTGTATATATCTTTCTTGTTTAAAGAGTAGATACCTAATTTCTAGGTAAACGTTGTCATGGATACAATATAACTGCACACCAATCTTTAATTTGAAATTTTATTCTGTGCACATTATTTTTGTGGTTTGCCTTCAGCCACAAAAATATTTACAATTTCTAATCCAGGAACTTTCCGTGTTATAGAGAAAAGTCACTCTGCAATTCTATTTACCTTCATTGTACCTCCGGAAAAAAACCAAAACAAAATAAAACTTTTTTTCTTGGCCACATAGAGGATAGACAGAAGTTTGAATTTCATCACAACCTTTTCAACTAACAAAAAGGTAAAAAAGACCTGTATAGATCGTGTTAGTTGGACGGAATGTTTCAATAAAATATTTATGTGGTGGGGTGTTAAAATGATTCAAGTAGCATTAATGGGTTGTTTTCCCCACAGTATCATAACATCCCTATCCTGTTATCAGTGTCATAACACAAACTATTTATAGATTCTGTTTTTGTTTGATTTTGTTCGGGTTTATTACCCCATGAACAGACAGGGTCATTTTCAGTCTCCTTGTAGTCACTACATCATCAAGCAACACCAGGAGATTAATCACATGTCTGCTGCAGTAATTAGGATGAAATACCTCGCCTAAGAATATACAACCTGATGATGTCAGCACAGGTAGATCTGTTTCTCAGTTTCCTGAAAAACACAACCCGCCACAAGTAGGGAGCGTCTAGTCATGCATGCACCTAAGATCTTTAACTGATTTGGTTATTGTGGCCCCCAGTGATATCTATGTATCTGGAAGTCCAAGGAATTTTACTGTTAACACTGTAATGAAACTATACAGATGTGTTAACATGTTCTGGATTTCATTAAAAACATAAAATAAAATATTTACAAAAAGTGATTAAAGTCATGGACATACAAAGGTGTATCAGTATATTTCCCTCTTAAAATCCATAGCGTTATAAAAACTTCTTAAAGTTTAACAATATTATAAAAAATATGTATCACCATTTCACATCACTTTACAGTTGTCATCAGAGAGTTCAGTCTAACACACCAGATACAGACTCAGTCACTTAACAGTTGTCATCAGAAAGTTCAGTCTAACACACTAGATACAGACTCGGTCACTTCACAGTTGTCATCAGCGAGTTCAGTCTAACACACCAGATACAGACTCAGTCACTTAACAGTTGTAGACAAAGAGTTCAGTCTAACACACCAGATACAGACTCAGTCACTTTACAGTTGTCATCAGACAGTTCAGTCTAACACTCCAGATACAGACTCAGTCACTTCACAGTTGTCATCAGCGAGTTTAGTCTAACACACCAGTCACATAACAGTTGTCATCAGAGAGTTCAGTCTAACACACTAGATACAGACTCAGTCACTTCACAGTTGTCATCAGCGAGTTCAGTCTAACACACCAGATACAGACTCAGTCACTTAACAGTTGTAGACAAAGAGTTCAGTCTAACACACCAGATACAGATCAGTCACTTTAACACACCAACACCAGATACAGACTCAGTCACTTCACAGTTGTCATCAGCACACCAGATACAGACTCAGTCACTTAACAGTTGTAGACAAAGAGTTCAGTCTAACACACCAGATACAGACTCAGTCACTTTACAGTTGTCATCAGACAGTTCAGTCTAACACTCCAGATACAGACTCAGTCACTTCACAGTTGTCATCAGCGAGTTTAGTCTAACACACCAGATACAGACTCAGTCACTTAACAGTTGTAGACAAAGAGTTCAGTCTAACACACTAGATACAGACTCAGTCACTTTACAGTTATCATCAGACAGTTCAGTCTAACACACCAGATACAGACTCAGTTAGCATCCCTCTCCATACAAAACTACAGCATACACTTCAAGCCTCACAATTTCAGGTAATACGATCACTAATAATATCTTTATTGTTCAGAAGTGATCATAATCCCTGAAGTTTTGAGGAGATTTCACACCCCTCTTCAAACACCCATCAACAGATTTTTTGTCTATAACATACTCTATATAAAGGGAAATTATCATTGGCAATTTCATAACAAGTATGAGTTACATGTAGGTTACGAAATGAGTGTAGGAATCTAGTAAGCACTATGCTACCTAAAATGAAAAATGAAAAATGCATTTCATAAATCAAATATCAAATGGAAATAAATCTAAAATCCTTTTTACCACATGACCTTTTATTCAGGTCCATAGAAGACTGACATTTTTACAGAAAAACAAAATCATTCTGGTTCTATAACTATGATGGACGTTTTCACGTGACAATGAAATCTGTGTGTGATGTCATTTTCTAAACTGATGAAACTGTAGGTTTTATTAACAAGATGTAAAATGTAATTATATTACATATGTATATTTACTGACAATCATGTTATAAGAATTCAATCCTATTTTTGTAGTCATAATGTATCAAATTTTATCAGACATTACCAATCATTTGATATAAATTAAGCCATTAAACACATGTCAAAATGATTGTGAAATAAACTTTGACATGGTAACTTCCATAAGATCCTTCATCTAATTAATTAGAATTATTATGCGTTAAAACAGAGATATAAAACAGGGTTCAAATTCACCACAAACACCCAGTCCTGGTATACAATGATAAGGAGTGACCTTTCACCTTTACATCATGAGCACTTGTACACAATGATAGGTTTCACCTTCATGTCACAAATACTAAATCTTGCCACTAGTATACACTGGTAGATAGTGACCTTTCACCTTCATGTCATGAATATCAAATCTCACAAATGGTATACAAAGGTAGTCAGTGACCTTTCACCTTCTTGTCACAAATATCAAATCTCACAACTGGTATACAAAGGTAGGTTATTGACCTTTCACCTTCTTAACACCATTATCAAATCTCAACACTGGTATACAAAGGTAGGTTATTGACCTTTCATCTTTACATCTGAGCACTGGATAAAACAATAGGCAGTGACCTTTCACCTTTGTATTACAAAATGCAATGATTTATCAACTACTGAAATTTGACTGTAAATAACATTCATCTTTCAGGCTGATATCAGGATTTTTATAAATGAATTAATCACAGGAATCAATGACTCACCAGTTTTTATTATAGCTGAAATAAACTATTCAGAAGTCATATTTAAAGACCAACTTAACCTTTTTCCTGTCATATTTCTGCAGAAGATTATAAACCTGCCAATATATCACAAATTGAATGCTTTGCATTATGTAGAGGTTATGACCTTCACTCACATAAACTTTGACCTTTATGAGGTCATTTTTCTGGGCTGAACTGTAACCTCCAGCCAATAAATTAGAAATGCTTTGCATACTGTAGAGGATATGACCTTCATTCCCATGAAGTTTAACTTTAGGTAATCATATTTCTGAAGAGAAACTTCTTTCATCAAATTTTACATGCTTTGCATGATCTAAAAGTTGTGTCCATCCTTCATTTAAACTTTCAACTAGATCACTGAACCGTACACACTCTACTGTCCTTTCCACCTGACTGACTTCTGGATGATTGCCCCGATCCCGACTCTGTCTTGACCTTGGTAAGCTCCTCCTGCAAAATAAAATTTGTACCAAGATTTATTTCCTTCCCACCAACCCAAAACACAGAGTAAAATTGTTTTTACTTAAGGATGTCAAAACAATATGAGCAGCGGCTTACACAACCCCATCCTCATCTTTTTCTAAATCTAATGAGGAGTTGATCTATTGAGGCTTTATGAGATACCTAGTACCTTGCATTTTATTTGAAAAGACCTTTAACCTTGAATGATGACCATCAAAATCTGAGCTGGTGTAGAACTTGGTATTGTAATGCTAAGGTGTAAATATGAATTAAAACTGTTAAGAAGTTCAAGAAATAACCTGTAGAAGTTTCTTATTCAAAAATGGTAAAGAGTGAACTTTGACCTTTAATATTAAGCTATGACCACTAATCTAGTATAGACAATGGTGGGATGATGCTATGTTGCGAATATGAATAAATTATGTTCTGGAGTTCATTGCATATCTCGTACACAAGGCTTTTGGTAAAGTGATCAGTTGTCAAGGGTGAACTTTGACCTTTAACCCTGATTTATGATCACCATGATCTAATCGGGTGTACACCTTGGTAGAGAAAAGCTTTGTTGTGAATATGAACTAAATCTGGTCATAGGTTCATGTGATATCTTGTTCCAAAAGTTACTACAAATGCACATACTTTCATGTACAAACAGACAAAGTGATTTCTTCATAACAATTTACCTAACTAGGGAGTGTAAATGGTGTAGTCATCAGTGTAGTTATAAGTAAGTGTAAAAAAACCCATCATAAAATCTCAAAGTATAAGTTGAATGCATTAAAGGTCAAGCTGGAGTGTATATCTCTTAAGATGAGAAAATAGTGAAACCATTAAAATATGCTTCTGAATCCTATCCTTATTATCCTGATTATACAACCAATAAAGTCAATTAATCTTTTCTACAGGATATTGACAATTCAACTTTTAACATCAGTTGTAGATGGCATATCATCGAATAAGGAGCTGTAACATGTGACTGTTTTATATCAGTGGAGCTATAACATGTGACAGGTTTATATCAGTGGAGCTGTAACATGTGACTGTTTTATATCAGTGGAGCTATAACATGTGACAGGTTTATATCAGTGGAGCTATAACATGTGACAGGTTTATATCAGTGGAGCTATAACATGTGACAGGTTTATATCAGTGGAGCTGTAACATGTGACAGGTTTATATCAGTGGAGCTATAACATGTGACAGGTTTATATCAGTGGAGCTATAACATGTGACAGGTTTATATCAGTGGAGCTATAACATGTGACAGGTTTATATCAGTGGAGCTATAACATGTGACAGGTTTATATCAGTGGAGCTATAACATGTGACAGGTTTATATCAGTGGAGCTACAGGTTTATATCAGTAACATGTGACAGGTTTATATCAGTGGAGCTATAACATGTGACAGGTTTATATCAGTGGAGCTATAACATGTGACAGGTTTATATCAGTGGAGCTATAACATGTGACAGGTTTATATCAGTGGAGCTATAACATGTGACTGTTTTATATCAGTGGAGCTATAACATGTGACTGTTTTATATCAGTGGAGCTGTAACATGTGACTGTTTTATATCAGTGGAGCTGTAACATGTGACAGTTTTATATCAGTGGAGCTATAACATGTGACAGGTTTATATCAGTGGAGCTATAACATGTGACAGGTTTATATCAGTGGAGCTATAACATGTGACAGTTTTATATCAGTTTATATTTATATCAGTGGAGCTATAACATGTGACATATCAGTTTTATATCAGTGGAGCTATAACATGTGACAGGTTTATATCAGTGGAGCTATAACATGTGACTGTTTTATATCAGTGGAGCTATAACATGTGACAGGTTTATATCAGTGGAGCTATAACATGTGACTGTTTTATATCAGTGGAGCTATAACATGTGACAGGTTTATATCAGTGGAGCTATAACATGTGACAGGTTTATATCAGTGGAGCTATAACATGTGACAGTTTTATATCAGTGGAGCTATAACATGTGACAGGTTTATATCAGTGGAGCTATAACATGTGACAGGTTTATATCAGTGGAGCTATAACATGTGACAGGTTTATATCAGTGGAGCTATAACATGTGACTGTTTTATATCAGTGGAGCTATAACATGTGACAGGTTTATATCAGTGGAGCTATAACATGTGACAGGTTTATATCAGTGGAGCTATAACATGTGACAGGTTTATATCAGTGGAGCTATAACATGTGACTGTTTTATATCAGTGGAGCTATAACATGTGACAGGTTTATATCATTGGAGCTATAACATGTGACAGTTTTATATCAGTGGAGCTATAACATGTGACAGGTTTATATCAGTGGAGCTATAACATGTGACAGGTTTATATCAGTGGAGCTATAACATGTGACAGGTTTATATCAGTGGAGCTATAACATGTGACAGGTTTATATCAGTGGAGCTATAACATGTGACAGTTTTATATCAGTGGAGCTATAACATGTGACAGGTTTATATCAGTGGAGCTATAACATGTGACAGTTTTATATCAGTGGAGCTATAACATGTGACTGTTTTATATCAGTGGAGCTATAACATGTGACAGGTTTATATCAGTGGAGCTGTTTTATATCAGTGGAGCTATAACATGTGACAGTTTTATATCAGTGGAGCTGTAACATGTGACAGGTTTATATCAGTGGAGCTGTAACATGTGACAGGTTTATATCAGTGGAGCTATAACATGTGACTGTTTTATATCAGTGGAGCTATAACATGTGACAGGTTTATATCAGTGGAGCTATAACATGTGACAGGTTTATATCAGTGGAGCTATAACATGTGACTGTTTTATATCAGTGGAGCTATAACATGTGACAGTTTTATATCAGTGGAGCTGTAACATGTGACAGGTTTATATCAGTGGAGCTTTTACATTTATATCAGTGGAGCTTTAACATGTGACAGTTTTATATCAGTGGAGCTATAACATGTGACAGGTTTATATCAGTGGAGCTATAACATGTGACAGGTTTATATCAGTGGAGCTATAACATGTGACAGTTTTATATCAGTGGAGCTATAACATGTGACTGTTTTATATCAGTGGAGCTATAACATGTGACAGTTTTATATCAGTGGAGCTATAACATGTGACAGCAGTGGAGCTAAACATGTGACAGTTTTATATCAGTGGAGCTATAACATGTGACAGGTTTATATCAGTGTTTGACTGTTTTATATCAGTGGAGCTATAACATGTGACAGGTTTATATCAGTGGAGCTGTGACTGTTTTATATCAGTGGAGCTGTAACATGTGACAGGTTTATATCAGTGGAGCTATAACATGTGACTTTTATATCAGTGGAGCTATAACATGTGACAGGTTTATATCAGTGGAGCTATAACATGTGACAGGTTTATATCAGTGGAGCTATAACATGTGACAGTTTTATATCAGTGGAGCTGTAACATGTGACAGTTTTATATCAGTGGAGCTATAACATGTGACTGTTTTATATCAGTGGAGCTGTAACATGTGACAGTTTTATATCAGTGGAGCTATAACATGTGACAGGTTTATATCAGTGGAGCTATAACATGTGACAGGTTTATATCAGTGGAGCTATAACATGTGGAGCTATAACATGTGACAGTTTTATATCAGTGGAGCTATAACATGTGACTTTATATCAGTTTTATATCAGTGGAGCTATAACATGTGACAGGTTTATATCAGTGGAGCTATAACATGTGACAGTTTTATATCAGTGGAGCTATAACATGTGACTGTTTTATATCAGTGGAGCTATAACATGTGACAGGTTTATATCAGTGGAGCTATAACATGTGACAGGTTTATATCAGTGGAGCTATAACATGTGACAGGTTTATATCAGTGGAGCTATAACATGTGACAGGTTTATATCAGTGGAGCTATAACATGTGACAGGTTTATATCAGTGGAGCTATAACATGTGACAGGTTTATATCAGTGGAGCTATAACATGTGACAGGTTTATATCAGTGGAGCTATAACATGTGACTGTTTTATATCAGTGGAGCTGTAACATGTGACTGTTTTATATCAGTGGAGCTATAACATGTGACTGTTTTATATCAGTGGAGCTATAACATGTGACTGTTTGATATTTACCCGTAATGATAGCACCATTCTCTGATTGTCCTTTAGCTGTGAGTTTTGATTTTGAAGTTCCGTCTTCAATAACTCTATTTGTTCTTCTAGATTTTTTTCTCTCCTCTGCAAAAATGGAAAGAAAATACACATACTAAGAAATATATAAATCAAAGTACTTAAACAGAAATTCTGATTTAATGCCACTGGTGATTAGAAATACAATGCTTCATTAGGATGATAACATCGCTGGTTTTATACCATAATATATCCCTGCGTATGTGAATTCATAATCATCTGTTGAAATTTGCTGTTGCATGAAATTTCATTTGTTTTTGCCTAAATATGTAGGCTGAAAGAATTAATAGATCCAAACCAACTATTGTGAGCTGACTTCTGCCTGTACAGGGGTCTTCCTAACATACATTTGTTTCCTCTTTAATGATGAAGCAAACACATTACATTGTGTTAGACAAGTTATGACTGTAGACTGAAATACAGAAGATTTTTTCGTAATTTGATTAATTAAGTAAATGTAATCAAACTGTCTATGATGAATTCCTGTCTTATTTAAATTTTTTACTGATTACAAATCATTTTTTTTCTAAAAGGCTCCCATTCATTCATACATACATACAATTGACTAATTTGATTGGTTACCATAACTTGAAACTCTGCCTCCTGTCTCAACAGCTCCTCTTTGTGTCTATATTCCATCTCCAGCTTCCGAATCTTTTCCTCGGCTCTCTGTTTTTCCTCACGTGTAATCTCAAGCTCATTCTGTCGTAACATCATAAATGTGAAGTTTCATTTATAAAGAAGTTGAAAACCTCTAACAGGAAGATAAACTTTTATACAAAAAAGTAGCATACACCCTTAATAAGATACCTTACAATAGTGTAACATATAGAATAGTAGTTCTGATAACATAAAAACCAATACATCTGACGGTAACAATGTACTGAGGTGAATTTGACTACGCTTTGTCTAACACTTGGTCAAAGTGACTTAAGTACACTGTTACCATCTTGTTTATATATTTTGTCTAAATTGTGTTTACAATTTCATTACATTATTTTTTATCTTAGTGTACGGAAGTTTATAGAGCAGCCGAAAAAAGTTGGTAGATTTCGCACCATTTCATACAATATGTATATCAGTGCTAGTACGCTCTGCACTGGTCATTTGTCTAATGAAGTCATTGAAACATCACACTCTAATCTTCTACAGGTTGTGGTATAAGATGAAGGAGACGATGTAGTCATCAAAACATCACACTCTAATCTTCTACAGGTTGTGTTATCAGATGAAGGTGACCGTGTATTCATCGTCACACACTAATCCTCTATTGGTTGTGTTATAAGAACTTCTATTCTATTGACATTACCAAGCTGAAGAAAATGTTGCAAAAGAAAGAAAAATATAACATATACCCTTCCTATGATACTTAACAATAATATAACATACATCCTTTATGAAATGCTTCATAAAAACATCACACACACCCTTAATAACAATAACATACTTCATATATATACAAATTTCATGTGTACAGCAGTAGCTTGCCTGTAACAGTATACCTGTAATGCCTCCTGGCGACGACGGACAGTAACATCAGACACAAACCCTCGTGCCGCCAGTTGGTCCTTCATGGTGGAGTCCTGCCTGTGTTAATTAGTGTGGTTAATAATTAAATAATTTGAAATTATACCTTATATCAAATATTTCAAATTAATTCAAATTCATTATTTTTGTGAAATATGTATCATTGTTGTGTGTTTTGTTCTTGAAATATCATTAAAAAGTCCTAACATTTCCAAAATTTACCCCTGACTCCGTGGCTGGCCCCTCAGTCGACTTGAGGGTTTCTGGGGTCCTGCAGGTAGGCCGTTCCGTTTCCCTGCTGGAGCCGATGTTTTACGGCTAGTTATCTGGATATTCTTCTTTATAAAGTTACTGGAGTCACTTAGCTTACGCCTGTAACGTAAATCACTTAATTTCTAAAAAATTTAAAGCGTTTTTGTATCTTTTATATACTTTCAGGGGTTTTTACAATGCGTTTTTACAATTTTTGCGTAATTAATTTTCTGCTATTTTGAAGACTTTGAATGCTTCAGAATGGACATACTTATATACTAGTGTGGATATCAACTGGAAACCAGTCATCATAGATCAGAAATTTACATGGTGAAAAGTATTTAATTTATTATAGATGTATATCATGACTAGAGAGTCCTCAGGTACATGTAGGTACATCAGCTCTATAGATGTATAACACAGCTAGAGAGTCCTCAGGTACATGTAGGTACATCAGTTCTATAGATGTATAACACAGCTAGAGAGTCCTCAGGTACATGTAGGTACATCAGCTCTATAGATGTATAACACAGCTAGAGAGTCCTCAGGTACATGTAGGTACATCAGCTCTATAGATGTATAACAAAGCTGGAGAGTCCTCAGGTACATGTAGGTACATCAGCTCTATAGATGTATTACACGACTAGAGAGTCCTCAGGTACATGTAGGTACATAAGCTCTATAGATGTATTACACGACAAGGGAGTCCTCAGGTACATGTAGGTACATCAGCTCTATAGATGTATTACACGACAATGGAGTCTTCAGGTACATATGTAGGTACATCAGCTCTATAGATGTATTACTCAAGCGGTTACAATGAAAAGAAATCATTTGCAATTTTGAAAGAATCACTAAATTTGCAAAAAATTAGATACATTCAAGAAAGTTTCAATATACTTTATAGTTATAGTAATGTTGTTCCTTATAACATCTTTTAATAGTGATCTTTTAATTTTTTTTTCGAAAAATAAAATTGAAATGATTTTTACAGAATCATATATTTTTATCCCATTTTAAATTAATCATGATTCAAAGTTCAAATACACAAATCAAAAAAAAATTATTTTATGAAATGATAAAAATCCTGTATTACCGATGACCAGGCACATGTAAGTTTTCCTTGGAGCTGTCTGAATGTATGCTACCAGAAGGAAAGTCCACTTCACTCTCTGTACTGTTGGCAGACATTGATCGGTCCCGACTTCGTGTCTCTGTCTGTGTAATGATTATATTACAATTAGAAAATATCTGTAAGACATGAATGTCCATACTTCCATGCATTTAAGTATCATTGTTTGATAAATTTACAGAAGTTATTAAATGTGACCTTTGACCCTTTAACCTTAATCTTTGGGCACTTTATAATGGTTGATGCTATGACACTGTGGGATTAATATGAACCAAGTCTGTTGAGAGGTTCTCAAGATGACATCGATTCTAAATTGACTGCACAGGAATGATATCTGAAGAAGTAATGTTGGTGACACTATATGCTACCACCCCTCTCCTCCAACAAGACGATGACAAGATTAAAATCAACCTTATCTCTCCTACAAGTTGTAACTTGAACATGCACAACTACTGACAAACTGATTAAACATGGCATTTGAGAAAGTTCCTGTAGGAATTTTAAAAAAATAATAGCAACAAACTCCTATTGTCAAAATCCAAGCTGGCTGTCTTCCAGCCATTTTGATTTTACATCATTATCAGAACTAAATGTATAAAACTTGTTACCCAAGGAATCCTACGTTGGAAATTTTAGAAAGATTTATTCTGAGAAATATTTATAACATTCTACGCCTTTTGAATTCTTAGATGGCCACCAGCCATCCACTTAGTACAATCTATGGTTAGACAATCTTTAGTTACCATTGTTTTTCTGGTATCTTCTGTATTAGGTCTTTTCTGTTTGGCTCGAGGGCTCAATACTTCCAGGTTCTTCGCTGCAAAGCAAACAAAAGTTTAAAAACCAAATATAAACAAGAGATCCCAGACGGATCTGGGCGCCCACCATTTGAGGATCTGTTTTCAGTTCTTGAAGATTTGTTTATTTTTTTTTGTTTGTTACAGGTGTTGTAAATGTTCATGAACTGGTCTTCATTGAATGTACTCAATGATGGCACCTATTAGCAAATATCATTTGAAAAAGATCCCAAAGTATTATTAGACAGCAGTCAGTTACAGGTGGATAATGGACAATATGCTTGTGCTGTTTTACTGTCGACATCCAAGATGGCTGCCTGTGGGCCACCTTGATTTCAAATCAGTCCAAAAAAGGTACAATGTACAACTAGGGACCAAGGGAAACCAATATTTATGAAATATCAGAAGGATCCATCCAGTACTTTCCAAGAAATAGCAGTAACAAACTTTTACTTCCAAAATCCAAGATGGCCACCTGTCGGCCATCTTGAATTCGAATCAGTCCAAAAAAGGTACAATGCACAACTAGGGACCAAAGGGAAACTGCATATGGAATTTGAGAAAGATCCATCCAGTACTTTCCATGAAATACCAGTAACAAACTTTTACATCCAAAATCCAAGATGGCCACCTGTCGGCCATCTTGAATGCGAATCAGTCCAAAAAAGGTACAATGCACAACTAGGAACTAATGGTAAACTGCATATGAAGTTTGAGAAAGATCCATCCAGTACTTTCCAAGAAATAGCAGTAACAAACTTTTACTTCCAAAATCCAAGATGGCTGCCTGTCGGCCATCTTGAATGTGAATCAATGTTGCAAAAAAGGTACAAAATAGCACAAACTTTTACTTCCAAAATCCAAGATGGCCACCTGTCGGCCATCTTGAGGGGAACCTGCAAACCTATATGAAATTTGAGAATATCCATCCAGTACTTTTCCAGAAATAGCGGTAACAAACTTTTACTTCCAAAATCCAAGATGGCCACCTGTCGGCCATCTTGAATGCAAATCAGTTCAAGAAAGGTACAATGCACAACTAGGGACCAAGGGGAACCTGCATATGAAATTTGAAAAAGATCCATCCAGTACTTTTCCAGAAATAGCGGTAACAAGAATTGTTTACGGACTGACGGACGGACGGACGACGGACCACGGATGCAGGGCGATTTGAATAACCCACCATCTATTAGATGGTGGGCTAAAAATACATGAAGCTCCTAAACACTGGTTCATATAAATGTTCATACACATCATATATCCCCTGTATATAATTTTTCTCTGTTGTAAACGGACACAAAAATGCAAACAAATTGATGCTAATCCTCATTATTGGAGATTTAACAAAAAAAGTGTTTAATCTCTCTACCTTAAGAGATGTACACAGCTTGACCTACCAGGGGTGAGATCTTTGTTTATCTGTATACTGGACATCGAGCTATCCACCATTCTCCGTGACAATTCATCCTCTGATTGGTCACTAGTGTCATCAGCCTCATTTCCATCATTAATCTCGCGTTCGGTGCTAGCTAACTCTTCCTTAAGCCAACGAGGTACCTGTTATAAACAGAGTTAGTTCCCTTTGTATTGACTGCTTGCAAACGAGGTGAAGAAAAACATTTCAGTCTACAAAAGAATTTGCTACACAAAGAGAGGGCAATATGTGTTCTAAACTAGCTAATAACTGGATACACAAAGAAAGGCCAATAAACTAGCTACCCATAGAAATTAAGGATACTGTAAACATTCTTATTTTGGCATGATCAACTTTTGGCACAATAATGTTTAAACAGATAAGTCAAATGTCAAATTCTGACATTGGCAATAATTACTACCTTAACAACATACAGAAGTGTCATTTAGTAAAATAAAATTAATGTGCAATATCTTCAATTTGAAAATTCTATTTTTAAAGTATGTCACTCACAATCGAATTGATGTATATTTACATTGTACAGTATTCTAAAATGAAACTTCTAAAAATTACGTATTTCAAACTGAACAAAATTTTCCAGGATTTTTTTAGAAATTTTAAGTCATAATCAAGTATTGACAAATTTATTGAATGCAAATTAATACATATTATGAATCAAAACACTGATAACATCAACTCAATAACCAGACAAGAGGCCAAAGGGCCCTTAACGGTCACCTGAGGAATATATGTCAATAATCTGGGGATTTTAAAATGTTGCAAAAATGTAACAACACTTGTGCAGGACCATGTGTAAAACATCTGTACCAAGTTTGAACATGACCCACCCAATGGTTCTTGAGAGGAAGTCCATAATGTCTTAGCCAAACAGAGGCCAGGGTGGCCATCTTGGATTTTGAATCGCCCCAAAAAGTTAAAACACTTGCCAGGACCTTGTGTAGAACATTCTTATCAAGTTTTCCCTTTTTCCCCCTCCTGGGGCCCCTATTGGTGCCACGCCCTTTTTCTTTGCAAACTTGAAGCGGCTTCCCATGGGGATGCTTTGTGCCATGTTTGGTCAAAATCCATCTACTGGTTCTTAAGATGCCACCTCGTGGGGCCGTTTTTGACCCGGTTTTTTTTTTCATTCGCAAACTTTGTAGACCATGCCATAAGGACCCTAAATATCAAATATGAATCTAATCTGACGGTTGGTTCATAAGAAGAAGATTTTTTAAAGATTTACCTAATTTTACCCCCTTTTTCCCCCTCCTGCGGCCCCTATTGGGGCAACACCCTTTTTCTTTGCAAACTTGAAGCAGCTTCCATTGGGGATGCTTTGTACCAAGTTTGGTCAATATCCATCTAATGGTTCTTGAGAAGAAATCATTTAAAGAAGGTTTTTACATATAGCCCCTTTTACACCCCTTATGGGCCCCAAAGGGGACATAATCACTTTTTTCAACATAATTTCATATGTACATCACTAAAGGATGCTTTCTACCAAATTTGGTTGAAATTGGTCAAAGTTGAATTTTTGACCCTTTTTAGCGCCCCCTAGTGGGGCCGTTTTTGACCCAATTTTTTTTCATATCTAAATTTTGTAGACCATGCCATAAGGACACTAAATATCAAATATGAACTTAATCTGACAGTTGGTTCATGAGAAGAAGATTTTTAAAGATTTACCTAATTTTACCCCCTTTTTCCTCCTCCTGCCGCCCCTATTGGGGCAACACCCTTTTTCTTCGCAAACTTGAAGTGGATTCCCATGGGGATGCTTTGTGCCAAATTTGGTTGAAATTGGTCAAAGCTGATTTTTTGACCCTTTTGAGTGCCCCCTAGTGGGGGCTCACTTTTTGACCCAATTTTTTTTCATTCGCAAACTTTGTAGACCTGGCCATAAGGACCCTAAATATCAAATATGAATTTAATCTGACTGTTGGTTCATAAGAAGAAGATTTTTAAAGATTTACCTAATTTTACCCCCTTTTTCCTCCTCCTGCGGCCCCTATTGGGGCAACACCCTTTTTCTTTGCAAACTTGAAGCGGCTTCCCGTGGGAATGCTTTGTGCCAAGTTTGGTCAAAATCTATTCAGTGGTTCTTGAGAAGAAGTCGAATATGTGAAAAGTTAATGACGCACTCAGGTGACCTAAAAATCCTGTTATACTAATTTAAAATTGAAGTTGCGGGGTGGGGCTTATTACTGGACAAGGAAACAGCATTGGTGGGCAATCTAGGTACTGAGAAGCTGTAGATATGAATGGGCTTACTGCCTTATAAATATACTGTAAAAGGACATATTTTAGCAATAAACTTATTTTATTGTTTTTTATGCTAGAATACGATTTCACTAAAATTTTGTACAATGATTACAGAGCAAATTTTATGGACATGATAATTCATCATTGTGCTAATTTACCAAAAAAATAATAATGCACTAAAATTTGATTATGCCAAATTAATTACGTTTTCAGTACAGGATGAGTTATCCAGACAAAATTCTAGAAACTATGATGACTTTATAATGTTATCTAGTTAAAGGGAGGTAATCCTCTTACTGTTCCCTGTGTGTCCATCTCCGAGGTCTCCGACGAGTATTCGTCCCCGCCCTCCCGACTTGATGCCGAGTAGAGAAGGGCTGTATCTTTTGGCACAGTGAGGGTATTTCCACTAAATCGCTTCCTGTTGATGGTCAAGTAAAAACTTTGTTTACTATTTTGATTTTCTAAATTTGCTTCAATTTGTTATGGACTCCAAGATTACAGTAATTTGGGAGTTTTTACTTTCCTTGGTGGACTAAGTCATCTAATAGTATTGTGAAATACTAAGCTGAAAAAAGGAAACATGATTAGATCTACAAGAAACATGGAAAGATGAATCATCCATCAACAGCCTCATTGTTTATAGACACAATACCTACAGTTAACAGGTAAATACAACTACTGAATCAGCAGTAAGATGTCATGAGTCTACAATCATCAGATTGTAAGGTAATCCCTGCAGGTTCTCTCACCTGATTCCTCTCTTCTTGCGACTTTTTCGTCGAGGAGGTGGGGCTGATGTCTCCAGCTGGACAAACAGATTCTCACCATGACAGAAGAAACTGCTAATTGTTAGAGACTCATCTCCAGATTTACTGATCCTGGGGAGAAAATTAAATTTGTAAATAGTTTTCTCTAACATTACTACAGCTGTGATAAGGTAAATCATTGATATGTTCTCTAAATATAAACAAGTATTTTGAAAATACTAATCACTTAGTTTTACTGCAGAATCCAAAACAACTATACCAAACCATGGTTTAATATTGTTCGACTATTCGCATTTAATAAATTTTTGGCAAGTAAATGCATTAATGCATTACACTGTTCACAGGTCAAATTGAAAATACAGCATGCCATATTAAATTTGAACTTTGAATTTTTAAAAAAAATTATAAAAAATATATATCAATTACCTGGTTGCTTTGGTATTGGGGAAAAATAGCATGCTGACACTTGTTACAATGAAAATTCACAGAATAGAATGGTTAATTCCTTTAATATCACATTTCATTTAATGTCACATAGCATTCAAATGTGACAATAAAAGAAATGTACGATAGATTATCTATGTACTCACTTCATAAGATGCATCGGAGGGTAGATGATCTCTGACTCGTCTTTGTTGATTTCCGTTTCCTTGTCTTTGTCCTTATCTTTATCTTTACTGTTCTCGCGACTACTACTGGCACTGGAGGTCCGACGTGGCACGCTACCTACAGGGGAGATAACTCTCTTATATAATAACTGCTCTATTGATTTTCAAACTTCATTTAAATTATAGTAAATCATGTACATAAACACAAACTTCTGTAACTTTACACGGACATCTTTAGATATATCTGTCTACATCACAAAGAGGTGACCGGGTATTTTTTTCTGACACAATATTTTCATGCATTGTTTTATCTCTATAGTCACAATTGAATGTGTATCAATACTGATCATGCATCCCAATGTGACATGATTTTGCAACAAAAAATTATGACCCATTTCTCATTTTCTCTTACAAAAGCTTTAATATGTCTGTGAAGTGTGAGAGAAACAGATACAATGCACACACATGCCCCTAAGAGTACCTACTTAAGGGTCTAAATCCACTTGGTCTGGTCAGACTACTTGTGTCTGATGGAGTGTTTGGCTGGGAGCTCGGAATTCCACTGTCTGTCAAACCTTGGGAAAACATACTGTCAACACTTTCCTGACGTTTATGGGTGGAGCGGGCTTTAACATTGTCCAGGCTGCCATCCAACTTTGATTTGTCCTGATTTTCGATGTCATGGTTACTGTCGTCTGCTACATTGGATTCCAAGGTACCTATAAAGACAACAGTTAGAAAACACTGAATATAAAACAGCAGGGAAATGCTGAAATTTTATGTTACTGATTTTCAAAAAAAAATTTAAGTTTTGAATCAAACATTGACGCAACAAGCTGAAACCTAAGCCCGTATTCATGAAACTGTTCTCATACTCAAGCATGAATTTTGTGCCCAAGCCTTTTGTCTTGTTTAAGTTAAAAATTAATAAATAAGGCTGATTTTGCCAAAGATTTAAAAATAATTTGAAAGGACTTCAAGTCAAAGTTATATTCAAGGTTTATATCTGACATTTGTATTATTTATATGATTTAGGAGAATTATAAAAAAAAAAAAGTTTGCTTGAGCACAAAATCCATGATTGAGCATGAGAATGGTTTCATGAATACTAGCCCTGGTATTTGAATTTCCAACTTTTAGGTCTATTGACAGGATACGCAGATAACACTTTTAGGTCTATTGACAGGATATGAAGATAACACTGTAAGGTCTATTGACAGGATATGTAGATAAAACAGTAAGGTCTATTGACAGGATACGCAGATAATACTTTTTGGTCTATTGACAGGATATGTAGATAACACTGTAAGGTCTATTGACAGGATATGTAGATAACACTTTTAGGTCTATTAACAGTATATGTAGATCACGTTTAGGTCTATTAACAGTATATGTAGATCACTTTTAGGTCTATTAACAGGATATGTAGATAACACTTTTAGGTCTATTAACAGGATACGTAGATAACACTTTTAGGTCTATTGACAGGATATGTAAATAACACTTTTAGGTCTATTAACAGGATATGTAGATAACATTTTTAGGTCTATTGACAGGATATATAGATAACACTTTAAGGTCTATTGACAGGATACGCAGATAACACTTTTAGGTCTATTAACAGGATATGTAGATAACATTTTTAGGTCTATTGACAGGATATATAGATAACACTTTTAGGTCTATTGACAGGATACGCAGATAACACTTTAAGGTCTATTGACAGGATACATAGATAACACTTTTAGGTCTATTGACAGGATATGTAGATAACACTTTTAGGTCTATTGACAGGATACGTAGATAACACTTTTAGGTCTATTGACAGGATACGTAGATAACACTTTTAGGTCTATTGACAGGATACGTAGATAACACTTTTAGGTCTATTGACAGGATATGTAGATAACACTTTTAGGTCTATTGACAGGATACGCAGATAACACTTTTAGGTCTATTGACAGGATACGTAGATAACACTTTTAGGTCTATTGACAGGATACGTAGATAACACTTTAAGGTCTATTGACAGGATATGTAGATAACACTTTTAGGTCTATTGACAGGATATGTAGATAACACTTTTAGGTCTATTGACAGGATACATAGATAACACTTTAAGGTCTATTGACAGGATACGTAGATAACACTTTTAGGTCTACTGACAGGATATGTAGATAACACTTTTAGGTCTATTGACAGGATACGCAGATAACACTTTTAGGTCTATTGACAGGATATGTAGTATGTGATTTTCAATAAATAAAAATTATATCAATAAAGAATAACGCTTCATTCTATGTTTCCCAAAGATGAATTTATCAGCTACTCATGTATCTATTCTCTATGTTGATCAATAAGCTGACAAGATCTAAATGGTCTTTTTTAAAATTTTCCATGGAAATTATCACTTTGATATAACACCAAATTATGTAATAAAATGCAGATTTATAGGAAATGAAATATAAATAAATGAATAAAATCGTTTTTTTTTCTCATAAGGGAGACAACTGTGTTTATAACTTTGGTGTTATACATTTTTAATGTACAATTGTGATAACTTACCATCATGACTGGACAGTTGTCCGGACTCCCTTGTACTGGCTAGACTAGATATACTGGTCAAACTGGCTTGTCGTGAGTGCGACGTTGACCCTTTCCTGGGCGTAACACTTTCCAATGGGACATCATCCCTAGTAGCCTCCCTTGGAGTGACACTCTCTAGGCGAATATCATCCTTGTTGATAACACTACCATTAATACTGGAACAACTATCATTGTCCTTATTGACATATGACTGGGACGAGGGTACCTTCAAAATTGATCAAAGAGAAAATTAATTTTTGTTTCAAAAACTGTTCATTGCGACATCTCTCTGATTTTTCCACCACCTGACACCCTCCCTCCTCTTCATCATCCAACCCCTTTCCATCACCCTTCCCATGAGGGACAACAGAGGATAGCATTATATCTTTCTTTACTTCAATTTTGAGAGAGTTTACTTACCTTGAAGCGAAGTCCCCAGTAGTACAGTTCATTGTTAACTGTACTGGCTGCTGTGTAATGGTCTCCACACTGGACTCTCTGTGATATAAAGACATTGTCAATTAACTGTCATATATCTGATGTTTATAACAGTAAGCCATAGACCTACATTTATCTATTGTTTGGTATATATACTTGCTGTTCGTTACTGTTATCATTCCCAACTCTACGTGAAATAGTAACAGAATTGTAATACTATGACAAGTGTTTTATTCTTAGCAGTGATGGTTTTCATAAGTGTATGTTTGAAATGTCACATGTGTTCTAACACGGGTAACATTTACATACTGTAACCACCTGTACAACAATAGTATGACCAGCACCTGGTATTCAGAAGGTCTTTGGTGATACCAATTGTTCTAAATTGTGCAGTAATTGTAGGTATACAACTGACAACATTTCTTTCCTGAGGGAGCCTGGTAAATACCATCAAAAGAGTGTGCCATCTCACACTTTGACAGACTCAAAATACAATATGGTAATCCCAAGGTGATGTGCCTTTACATATAACAGTAATTATTCCTCCTAAGAATATGACTTGTTTCTGTGTCTAGCTACAAATTTTGACCTTGACCTACATTTACCATAATGTCAACAATAGGTTTGACCTTGACCTACATTTATTACACAGTCAGCCATCGACTTGACCTCGACTGGAGCACTACAGTCTTTGGTGTTGCTGATCCCCAGTTGACCTTCAGTGTTACGTCCAAATGTGAACACATGGCCAGGTTCTACGATGACTGCTGAGTGATGCAGACCCATAGTGATGTCCAGTACTTTGTGTCGGGCTAAAGCTCTGACGGGTGTTGGTTCCTTCTGTCCCTCCACCTCGGTCTGGAAAATTTAAAACAATACCTTAAAGCGATGCACAAAACCAGCTCAAGTCTAAAAAAAAAAGTAAATAAAAAAATCACTGTAAGGCTGAACTTATCATTGTTACAGAGAAAACACTGATTTCTTTAGGAAACCACTTGAAACAGAGATAAAAAAATCATGATAAATTGATACACTGATACCAAGATATTTTTCTATCTCTTCAACACAATTTTAGCAATAAAGAAAGACAATAGCCCAAGCAATACATTTAATAGTTTAGGTTTAAAAAAGAATCTGTTTCATTCTAGAGGAATCATGACAGAAGTAACAAAAACAGTTTGTGAGTAAAAATGACAATCTAATCCAACAATCTTCTCATATGCTTATCTTACCCAGATGACAACTGTAGTTAACATAAACATGACCTTAAGAGCACTGGTGTGACTCTGGAAGGTCAGCTATTGGAACTATGAATCCTGAATCAGATAACCCAGGTTTATGTTTAATTATGTACAAAACATCAATAATTGTCTTGTTTTCGCTCGTTAAATCTACATGAGTTAGAATGGAGACACCCTAACTGTGTTTTGTGATAGTGTTTCATGATTATACTGTCACAAATCTCTATTTTATAGACACAGCTACATGCCTCCACATATACCTGCGACGAGACCATATATGGTTATAATTACTGTACGTCCATATACATATTGAAACTATAAATAAATGTTATCAAATGTGAATTATCGTGTCTTAAGCCCATTCCAAGACTGTGAATTAGAAGTCAGGATGGTATGTTGACAGACTGTGGCTTATCATAGGAATAATACTGTATCTCCGAAACGTTAGTATATTGTTTAAACTGATACGGCTGTCAGCTGTCTTGTCAGCAATCTAACCAATCTTACCTTGATAAAGAGATTTTTCATGGCCATGATAAAACCCTGTCTATGATTGAGGCCAAGTTTGTTGTCAAGATTACTACCACAGGCGAACACGCCCCCAACATCTGTACGGAACATGGTACCGTCAACACCACATCTCACATCGCGTACAACAACCGGCTCTGTGATGTTCACCTCCGTAGGCTGACACCTGATGAAAGTCAATAATAAAAAACTAAATTTTCTCATAATGTTTGAGTTAACGTTGCACAATAGTAAATTTTTAATTAAATATGTCATGGCTGCTTACATCAGACTCTATCAATCAAATTGTACTCATTAGAAAGTAAAATGGAAAGTTCCAATTAACTGCCATATAAGTTAGGCTAATTTCACACTGGACTTGGTTTCACAGCTAAAACAATAGCAGATAATTGCTTATTACAATATTGTGTTATACATGTGTATAATATTACATAATATACGACATCAGGGCATATCATTTGTCAGCTAACCCATAAACGTACATACTAATAGCCATACTTCCAACTCATCTGCTGAAGCCAGGAAGGTTATAATAGCAGACTGAAGACCAGTTAGACAAATACTCACTGATCATCCTCGTTGCCCAGCCCCAATCTTCCATCACCTCCACAGCCCCAGGAAAATATTTCACCGTCGCTTCCAACAACCACAACATGTTTGGGTCCACAAGACACGGAAATCACATCAACACTGTAACAAGAACCCACAGATATAGTGTAAATGATCAAGAATGAGAAGGGTGTACTAAAAACGTCCTGCCTAACTGACTATCTCTCATGGTAGATGCCTTAATTATATACTAAAGGAGACTCTCTAAAGACAAGAGAAGGGAGTACTAAAAATGTCCCACCAAACTGAGTATCTCTCTCATGGTCAACACTTTAATTATATACTAAAGGGAGACTCTCTAAAGACAAGAGAAGGGCGTACTACAAATGTCCCACCAAACTGAGTATCTCTCTCATGGTCGACACCCTAATTATAGGCTAAAGGAAGACAAGAGAAGGGCGTACTAAAAACGTCCTGCCTAACTGAGTATCTCTCATGGTAGATGCCTTAATTATATACTAAAGGGAGACTCTCTAAAGACAAGAGAAGGGCGTACTAAAAATGTCCCACCAAACTGAGTATCTCTCATGGTAGACACCTTAACAAAAGGCTAAAGGGAGATGTTCTACAGACAAGACAAGGAAGATGTATGTAATTTTATCTATATTTGACAAATACTAAAGATTGCTATACTTTATATAATATTGTAATGAATGCATCCTCAGGATCCAAAGGTCCATGACATTCAGCTTACAGATAAGAGTGCTTCAGGATCATTCAAATCTATGATCTTTTGAATAGAAATTATAAAGTTGCATCAAAATGAAAAACTGGCCAACTCTGCTTTAGAGTGTTTTACTTTACAATCTTAAAATGATGGATATAGGACTTGTAACTCCTTTGACTGAAGACCACAAGCCTTCAATGTTACTACAACACAGTCCAAAATCCCAAATAAAGATATATAGAGAATAGATTGTTAGATTCTGTTATGTTCTGTTTATAAAGGAATTAGATGAAATATTTTGCCAGTATTTGTAAGGCTTCAAAATTTATTAAAATCGTTTCTAGTTGTAAAACTGCCTTATGTTGTGATCTATATGGTTTGATAATAATTGATAGTTTGTCAGCATGTAAAGTCACACGTACACGAAAGAAATGAAACTAAATAGATTTTCTTGGTATATTGAATTGTATCCAGTAAAACAGATGACCTACCTGAGTAGAGACTCAATGAGGCGGGGTCTGTAGGTGGACGACCAGTCCCCGTGTCCCAAACATCCTTTTGTCCCGTCACCACATGTCAAAATAATCCCGTTGTCACTTGCGAATATACTGAACCCTGCTCCACAACACCCTCTGTCATCAAGATACACTTCATTCATTGAAAATTTTTAACTAACATCACTTCTAACATTTCCTATCAAATCGGCATACCAGAACGAGCATCAACAGGTTCGTTTGTTTAAGCGCCATCTTTCATTTTTTGATTCCCTATGTGACCCTAATGAAATTTAACAAATATCGAAGACTTCCACTACAATTTCTAAGAGCCACATTTCGTTTGACCATGATTTTTAAAAGTTAACCATCATTTCCTTAATCACAATAATTCTTTTCCTATCAAAATAAAACGGCATGTAGGATTATCTAATTTTTTGACATCAGTAAGTGTTTAACCAATAACAGCTGAATATTTGAGCATGGGATTACTTACTCTTTACAGTACAATCTATTCCCAATTGCACCTCATTACTGTAATATTAGTTTATTGGCGATGGTTCAAAATTGTGCAGTTTCACTAAAATGTTGAAATAAAACAAATGTACTTTTCATGGAAGTCAACAACCAGGACAATGGATTTCCTTTGTTTATTTGTTTGTAAGGTACATATTCTTTGCAATTATTTACAGTACCTCAAAACTTCCACCAAACAAGGTTTAGTTTCAGACCAATGATTAATTACCTAACTAGGTCCCCTCTTGTACCCCATTACGTTGAGATTAACTTCCCCCTCAGAGCCTCCACCATACAAGGTTTAGTTTTGGACCAATAATTAACTACCTAACTAGGCCCCAAATGTACCCCATTACCTTGAGATTGACTTCCCCGTCAGAGCCTCCACCAGTGTCGGTTTTGTTTTCGAGTCAGTGTTGCCATGTCCAAGTTGACCTTTGCCCCCTTCTCCCCAGGTAAACACCTGTCTCTCAGTGGTAACGACAATCACATGATCTTCACCAGCAGCGGCCTGGAATTACAGTGTATCTACTAATGCCAATCTATTAACCAAATCTTGCTTAATACTTTTTACAACCATATCTTTACAATAACTGCTTGCTTAACATCACACAAAATCAGCAATACATGTAAGAATATTTGCAGAATATTTTAAGTAAGAAAGGCGATGAAATAAGATTACTAAAATTTTAATATGAATTAAAACTCTATCAATATTCATTTTAACTCCAATCAGGACAAGAGATTAAATTCAGCTGTTAAAGAACAATCGACTGATTTCTATGTATCATTACTACATCTTTTTCAATTTTAAACCAACTGGGTTACACAATAAAAATTTTTGAAATGTTAAATTTCTGTACAAAATACTGTACAGATTATCAATTCAGTTGCGATAATGCTCTTTGGCAGATTAATGACAATAGTTAAAAGTTATTATAAAAATCTGATTTTAAAGGTCGAAGGTCATACTTACATGTCTAATTTTGATTTTAGGAGGAAGCTCTATTGGGGTGATGGAAGCTGTGGAGCTCTCAAAGTAAAAAAACAATGATCTGAAATTAAAACGAAGACATGGAATGTAGAATGAAGTTTAAGAGTTCATTATAACTCTGCAGTTATCTGGAAATTAAATATTAAGAAAAGGGATTTATGATATATTTGAGTATGTGTGTAAAATAGCACAGTTTTCATCCCACATGGTGAAGTTAACTGTTATATATCACGAAACGCAACTCTTTATACAAATACAGTATACATTGTGGTGGAATTTCATTCTAACGAGCTATAATGAGTCATAATGAATTATAATGAGTCATAATGAATTATAATGAGTCATAATGAGTAATAATGAGTTAATCATCACAAATTGGGCTTGTATAGGCATTGCCTGTTGCCTTATTTCCATTAAAACTTTCTGATTTCATAAAACATTTTGAAATGAAATAAAATCATCACAAATGTCACACAAAAAAATCATCTTATAGTAGAACAATACCAAGGCCAAACAACAAGAGGTCCAAATGGCCTGCATTACTCTCCTGGTATTGAATGCTTTTTACAAATTCTGTACATTTACATCTGACATCACTGACATCACTGACATTTCATGTGGGTCTAAATCTCATATACTTAAAGCAACAATAAAAATGAGCATTCTTACACGCAAAGCATGACACGATTTATCTACGATTGATGAACCCTATACTGCCTCATGATATATTTTTAAAAATTTTTGGTTAAAAAATGTGATGCCCGTGACATTGAAAATGTTTTTTTTTCATAGGCCTCATAGACATTCATATGAATAACATTTTTTTGTCAAATGACATGACTAGATGACGTTTGATTTATAAGATGAAGTCTTGGGAATGATTGTTGTTACAAATTTGACCTCAGTGACCTTGAATATGGATTATGCCCATTTCTTTTCTCAGGTTTTCTTTGTTTTTTTTTGTCCAGTAACATTTTGACCAAATGTCACTATCCTAGGCCTTTAAGTTAATCTTAAAATGTTTGAGTGTTTTAACCTATTTGAACCGATGAATCTCGGCCAAGGTAATTTTTTCAAAGATTGTCAGGCTTCATCTGAGAATCATATTAACTAAACATTATGACCGTTCACCAGCTGCCTTTTTTGCCTGAAATTTGAATTATCCCGTCGCGCCCTTTATACCAGGTAAGCTATAAATAAAATCAAATGAATCACACTTAGGCTGCTGTTCACTGACTGGTTGTATAACAGATTCTATCATTCATTCATGCTGCAATCATTGAAAGGAAATCACAGAGCATTCTTCAAGTGCAGTGATTATAAGGGAATTCTGGGAAGATTTGTGTTTATGAGGGAATTCTGGGAAAATTTGTATTAGTGCAATGGGAAGGTACACAAATATTCAGGTTGTTTATGATGTGTTTCTGTTGAGGAAGAGTGTATATTCCAAAGCAGACAACATCAAACATAAAATATGAAACATACTTCTGTGTCAAAATACGAAATGATAATTTAAAACATTATGTAGGATTTGTAAGGTGATGTACCCATAAATAATCATAATGGTATTGATCTAAAACAAAAACAAATAAAAACAACTATACATCACGAAACATCAGTGTTTTAAATCTCACTAACGAAGTAGACATGTTGAACCAGTATACAAACGGTTAAAATGTATTTGTATTTCTACTTTAATATGATTTTGAAAAGATAAGATATTAGAATAATTCTATAAAATAAATCATCATCATTTTTATAATTTTAAATAAGTAATGAGTGCCAAAATAAATAAAAAAGACAATATCTATTTAGATATATACTGATGTGCAATCACTGTACCTTTTCTCCACTGTAGAACTGTAACCAAGTGCGTTTTGTTATAATTTTAAACATATTGTCTATTTGATATCCCCACCCAATCAAATCACTTTTAATATGTTCAATATTGTTCCAAAAAACACACCTAGAAATGATTAATTTGTTTCATTTGCTGGGTTTATTTTCCAATGGACAGCCAGGATTATTTTTGAGATTGGGTCCATGAACTCAAGATGGCGGCTACCTAACTGAACAACATAGTGGAGAACCAGCACATGCCATTCAGACCAATTAGGGTAAAATGTCATAAGCACAACAGTGCAGTCTTGTCCGTTTCTCAGCTGCTGAAGGCAGGGAGCATCACACCACGCACCTCAGTTCTTGAACTTCGGTTATGTTGGTGAAAACTCTACCAACTTTGCTAATGTGGCCTCTTCTGAACTTTGATTTACAGCTTATACTACATGTAGAGTGTCTTACGATATGGAAGGAAACTTGGGTCCTGGAAAAAGTCATATGGTAGGGCAGATGACAGTATATAATTTTACATCTGATCTAGTAATTGAACCCTGGTCACTAACGTGGAAGTGTGATTCCACTGCATCACCCAGCCACCTTGTTATAATGAATGCAAGAGACCACAATGATACATGATCAATAATATTACATCTGTCATCACTTCTGATAATATCATTTCTGAAAATTGTGAAAAAAAAAAAATTTGGGTATCATTAAGTCAGACTGTTTTATTTTACTGTATAACTCTACCTGGTTTTCTTTTTATTTTTAGCGTGGTCATGGTTACAGTCATGGGGCTGCAGCATATCGTCATCACAGTCTGTTGTGGGGTCCTCAAAGGAATTCATCAACTGCAATAATTTCAACACAATATTAAAGGATGTCTGCTACCTTCAAATACTGTGCTACCTAATTGTGACAAGGAAACTTAAGGATGTATGCTGCCTGACTTTGACATGGAAACAACTTAAAGGTGTATGCTTCCTAATTGTGACATGGAGACGCAAAGATGCATGTTACCTACCTATGACATGGAGAATTTGAAGTATATGCTTCATGTACCTTACTATAAAATGGAAACACCTTAAGGATATATGTCACCTAAATGTGACATGTTGACTTAAGGATGCATGCTACCTAATTATGACAAGGAGACTTAAAGGCATATACTACCTTGCTATGACAAGGAGACTTAAGGGTGTAAGCTACCTGACTGTGACATGCATTATTTGAAAGATTCGTAAGTAATCCATTCCCTTTATGCTACATTAATGTTCATATTTACACATAAGAGCAAAATATTTATTACAATTCATCAATATGATCAGAATTCAGCACTCATACCTGTGGCAGTCTTGTGTACATGAGTTCGTGAGCTGATGGGCGGTGTTCTGGATCCTGTCGTAGCATATCCATGATAACTTCTTTGAATCCTGAGCTATAGTTATCTTTGACAGGAGCAAACTGACCCTGTCAATGTTACATATAAAATCCTGTATTAAAACTTAAGAACTCTTAAGTAGGCTACAAAATAGATAAATCTAACACAGCTAAACCTGCCGAGACAGTGGAAAAACTTTGAGTATCCAAGTATTTGAAGTTCAGATGATTAGTGTGAACTTCTGCCAGAACCAACAAAATACTTTGAATTAAATGAGGTCTTCGGGTTATAATTGTTTGAAATATTAAACTTTGACTGTACTTAAATCAAGAGAGAAAATTATCTACTTGAAAATATTAACATCAGTGTGGTCCTATTTTCAAACAGGCCACTGACACAAACCTTCATGATTTTGTTGACCAGAGCAGGTAAGTTGGAGCCTTCAAATGTTTTCTGCAGACATGCCATCTCATACAGGATACAGCCAAGGGCCCAAATATCTGACTTATCATTGTACGGCTTCCCTTCACACTGAAAGATCAAAGTTCAACTAATGAAAGGCAGGTCAGGTCAAAAGTTCATAAAACGAAAAGAATGGTCAAGCGAGGAAAGGTCACAGTTCATCAAATAAAACAAAGTTTAAGTTTGGTTGAGCTTGGTCAGGGTAAATGTTCATCAAATAAAACATGTAAAAGGTTAGGTAAAGTTAAGCAGAAAACAAGGGCCAGGTTGAGAAAAGTTAAGATAAAGTTTTTGAGAAGAAGGGCAGCTCATGTAGGGGTGACAAAATAAAGTCACAGGTTTTAATTACAAAATTCAAGTGTTATAGTACATTCCTATTCTCTACTGTAAAGTGCGCATTCAGTGATGTATACTCTATCAGTAATTCATCTTTTGTATACAAAGAATGTACATAGATAAGCAAAATAACATCTCATATTAAAATTCTCAATTATTACATATAAAAGTCAGGCTTCATATCTCACAAACGTTAAACACAAAATATTTTGTTTGTTCCCTGGGTTTATGGCCCCATGAACAGCCAGGGTCAATTTGAAGTAAGGTCTCATTGTAGGAGCTGAGGGATACCTCACTGAACAACATACTGGAGGCCAGTCACTTGCCTCCAGAGCAGTTAGGGTAAAGTGCCCAAGGATGCAACTTCAATAAAAGGTCTGTTTCTCAGCTTCCTGTGAAACACCAACCACTGTATATAGGGAGTTTAAAACCACACATTTTAGATCTTTATCTGAGCTTACAAAGCTCTGACTGACTGAGCTATACATGATGAAATGGTAGCAGAAACTCAATGTTTTAGGCTCAATGAGTAAAGTAGATTATGGATAAAAACAAATGGAGGAAATCTTGATATAAAAGTAAAAAGCTGTACCATCTCTGGACTGATGTAGTAAGGTGTCCCCAGAACTGTATTAGCTCCCTTGTTAGCGGAACTCATCATTTTGGAGATACCAAAGTCGCCTACTTTGACCACACCTTCCTTGGTGAGAAAGATGTTTGCAGTCTTTAAGTCACGGTGTAGAACATTGTGTTCATGGATGTGTCTAATGGCTGCCACAATCTGCTGGAACATGGTCAGGATAGTTTTTTCCTCAAGAGGTTTCTCTTGCTGTGACAGGAACTGGGCAAGTGTCCTGTGAATATTCACCACAAGTTAACTCACTTATCATTTGATTGACTCACTAGTTCTTTGACTCATTTATCAGCTGATTGACTCGCTAATTATTTGACTCTTTTATCAAGTGGTTGACACTAATTATTTGACTCATTTCTCAGTTGATAGACTAACTAAATATCTGATGCACTTATCAGTTGATTGACTCACTAATTATTTGACTCACTTTTCATTTGACTGACTCACTGCTTAACTGATTCTGTTTAACTGACAAGCTGAGAATTTCTTATTAAATGACCAAGTCCATGATCCAATAACTGGTTCCTTGACTAAATGTAGGACTCCGTAAGAAAATGACAGACTCTCTGACAAAATGGCTGACTCTATGACAAAAGGACAAACTTTCTAACAAAATGAGACTCCTAGAATAAATGTTTACATTCAGTGAAAATCTTGTCTTGTTGCCACTACTTACCCGCCATCTGCATACTCTATCTCTATCATAAGAACGCCGTCCTCCTCAAAACTGTCATAGTAGCTGATAATGTTTGGGTGGTCCAAGAAAGCAAGGATATTCACCTACAATTATACACATAATGATAGTACCAAAATGCTGTATACTGAGTAGTCATGTTTCCTATCAAAGCTATTACACTTAGTTAATTTCGTAGGTTTTTCTCAGAAATTTTTTATCAACAAGATGCAAATTCACTTGTGATTATTATTCATAGAAGTTTTCATTTTATGAATCAGAGGTCACATTACCTTATTGTGAAAATTTATCATTTCTTGTGCAAACAACAACAAATCTTGTTACAGTGATGAAACCTGACACAATTGCAGTATATCAACTGTCTTTTGCATGTGTTCTACATTCATGATCGAAACAACTAGACAAGAGATAATCAGAGTGAAAAAAGACAGACAGGGATAATAAATATTAGTGAAAATACAAATAGTTTGTTTCAAAAAAGTCAATTGTTGTGAAAGTTGCTTCAACTTCCAGAAAGCTGAAACTCAAGACACAAAAACTAATAATGTATATCATGTTAATCGTAGTAAGTAAAACATTTTAGCCTTTAATCTGAGAAATACACAGATCTTAACATTTGGTCTGCTGTGTTTACTGATATTAATCCTTAAACAAAATCAGTGATTTGAGGTCACTGATATTATAAGCTGAAAGTGTAACACACAACAGTACCTCATTGAGGGCAAGTTGTCGTTCTGCAGCATTAAGGTCGTGCATATTAATCTCCTTCAGGATAACCAGGGACTCATCATCTTTCTTCTTATACAAGACTGCTGCACCGTAGGCTCCTAACAAGGGAGATAAGCAGGTATAGACAAAGCTACAGACAAAACCTTGTTTAGATATATATGTAGAATGTAGACAACCAGATGATGAACACAATTAAGTGGAGATAATCAGGTATAGACACAACTAGACAAAACCTTGTTCAGATATAAATATAGGCAACCAGATGATGAGGACAATTAAGGGGAGATAATCAGGTATAGACACAACTAGACAAAACCTTGTTCAGATATAAATATAGGCAACCAGATGATGAGGACAATTAAGGGGAGATAATCAGATATAGACACAACTAGACAAAACCTTGTTCAGATATAAATATAGGCAACCAGATGATGAGGACAATTAAGGGGAGATAATCAGGTATAGACACAACTAGACAAAACCTTGTTCAGATATAAATATAGGCAACCAGATGATGAGGACAATTAAGGTGAGATAATCAGGTATAGACACAACTAGACAAAACCTTGTTCAGATATAAATATAGGCAACCAGATGATGAAGACAATTAAGGGGAGATAATCAGGTATAGACACAACTAGATAAAACCTTGTTCAGACGTATATGTAGAAAATCAGATGATGAAGACAATAAGGGGAGATAATCAGGTATAGACAATGACTGAGCTTGATTCTGACTGCTGATTCATTTCTTTCCAGAGGCAAGGTTTCAGTCATCCAGGATGTCCTCTCTCCTGTCTTACCGAACTATCATACTTTCCCCTTATCCAGCAATTGCTTTTACTGCACATGTACAATAGCATAAAATGAAGTCACAGTGTCATCTTGTTATCAGTAAATGTAAACAAGATGCCCATGGGCCTTAACGGTCATCTGACATAAAAGATTTCAAATTTTGAACTTGAGAAGAAGTCGCAAATGTGTTTTCAAGATGGTGGCCATGTTGGATTTCAGACCAACGTGAAATTAACAAACTTTGGTTAGGATCATGTCACGATCATTTCAGGTAAGTTTCAGCTCAATGAGACCTGTAGAACTTGAGAAGAAGTTGAAAATGTTTACGACGGACAACGTATGACAGACGACACCAGACAAAAGGCGATCGCAATAGGTCATCAGACCCTTCGGTCAGATGACATAAAAACTGTATAGATTAACTTCCATCCATAATGAAAACTGAATTAAATATCAAACCTTTGCTGACTGTTTCTTCACTTTACTTTTGATGACCATTTGTATTGTACAACGTACCTTTACCAACCGTTTGTATTTTCTCAAACCCAGCTAGAGACTGTTGTTGTTGACCACTCCAGCCACGCAGTTTCTCCACCTTAAAGTAAAGCTCTCCTACACAACTGCAATAAAGAAATCTGACATCTTACAAACAAAACAGGTAATCCTTCTCTTTAATCAGAGTCACTCACAAGTAATTAATACTTCTCTGTCACCTAAATTTCTAAACTGATTATCAAACTGGGTTCTGATAAATTTTATGATAATAGCTGTAATAACTCTAAATATAGTATCAGCATATAATAACATATAACATATTAGGGTTGATGAAACAACATAGCACTTTCAGGACTGAATACCATATGAAAATCACAAGCAGCTTGTTATCAGGTACTTAAAACTGTTTTAATGGCTGGTGTTTGACTGGACTGGAGTTACCACAGGGAAAATTACTGGAAAATATATTAATCACTCTTGTTGGCCCAGAAGGAAGCACGTGAGGGGTCTTACTGTGTGAAGAAACCGCAGTACCCCAAGAAAAACCCACGTAGTTGGGCATTTCACATCCATTCCGGGAACAGAACCAGATAGCTAGGTGAAAGGCAAGTGTGTTCCCATGGCGCCACCTGACTGTACATGTTGTACATAATAAGTGGTCTTATGTTGTACATAAATGTTTTCAAGAATGCTAAAACTTACGTGACTTTGACATCTCCAGTTTTAGCCAGGGTCACTTTGTGGTCTGCTCCAACTAAATCCCTGGACATTGTCACAGGATGCTGGAAAAACACAAAATTGACTAGGAATTTTTATTTATATTTACAATGTAGTACTGATAAATCCAGTTTTCTCTTTTTTCTGTCTGATATATGAAATATTTGGGACACAAGATGGCTTCCCTATAAGACATCAAAAGACAAACCAATTGCTACGTAATTACACTTCAGCTTGTATATCTAGGCTTATATACTTTACACAACTGGAAAATCCTACTGCTTTATTCCTCCTGTTACTAAGCTCCTTATCAACAACAGGTTTAAGTCTCATACCTGAATCAGTGTTTCAATCTCCTTGGTGATGGTTGTCGAGTCGCCATGTTGGACAGCATTACAAGCCAGGAGGTCCAATTGCAGCTCTTCACTTGTTTTGTCTAAATGTTCATTGACTAGGTTTGTAAAGAAGTCCCTGATTGGCTGAGATTCTGATATGGTTTCCTTGGTAATTACCTGTTGAAGATATAAAGAATTGAACTTGATAATTTTAAAAAATTTAGCAATATATTAAGATGGCATCATTGACATGAAAATATATTTCTTACAAACCCATTCAAAACAGAAAAAATTCTTCAAGAATTTTGGACTAATAACATGAAAGGCTGATGCTGTCAATACCCATCTATTTTACATGAATCCAGAAGACAAAAAATAATAAAGCAATGCTCACAGTACCAACTCCACCCCCTTCTTCACTTTTAGAGTGACATGAATTAGCAAAGTCTGTTAAAAGACTCATTAAGAAATACACTTTCAACTTAATTATGGAAAGGAAACTAAAATAATCCATTCACAAATTTTATTTATTTTTTACTTAAGTTTAATTTTATGATAATGATACATAGCCAATATCAAACTACATTTCTTATCTGAGAATTTAGATATGAAGAAACTTACTTTCTCGTCTTTACCAGACAAATGTATGGAAGATCCAACACAGCTCAGTATCAGTGCTATACTATTGACCTTCCTCGAGTTCAAAGTTGTTGTCACTAGACCTGACAAGTAGAAAATATAGGTCACAGTGACCAAATTCTCATAACAGTCACTTTATGTGTTTCAACATAGAAGTTTAATGACACTGGCAGCTAATTCAAAAATGAATCAAACACTTTTACACAGACAGCAGACAAGTAGAAATTGAAAACCTGAGATTGAGTCCATGAACTATTAGTGGCATAAAAGGAAAGAAGTGACTTTTGTTTTACATTTCACTCAGATACAAACTGCTATCACTTTTTAAATTAAATAACTTACTAAGAATCCCTTCCAAGGACGTAGAATCACACTTGTATTGCACGAAAATCACATTTGGAAGAATAGCATGCCGTAGAGCCATACTGTTACGTATCTTGCTAGAAACTATCATCAGTCTAGGAGGTGCCTCTGTCTTGGCAGAGTTACCTGCCCCTGTCTCTCCAACTGTCACAGCCTCATCTTGGTAGCAGATCACCACCTCTTCCTCTGTGCTCTCTAAATCACGACTACCTCCTTTTATACTCTGTAAACCAAAGCATGAATAAATATATAAAACAAGTGACTAACTGAGCTTTCATCATTTATCTAGTTATTACCTTGGTTAAAGATGACAGTAATAATTTTTTTATTTTGAGAAATATTTCAGACTACCTCACTGATCCAGACTTAGGTATTAGGTTGATAAAACTTTTATATACTATTTGAATCCCTGATCTCAAGACTGTTTAAACAATATAACTTAAATAAGATGGAGTTACTGTCTATAATATCTAGACCATAAGATAGTCTCCCTAGATAAAACAATTCACTTACCTAATATCTAATCTGATTAATTTTCTCTCAAGAAATTGATCCATAAAATAAAAAGTAGATCCAAAATTATCGAATCAATACAGCAACTACATGTACAGAAAAAATAGTACTTTAAATGTTCTTCATGATCAGCAGCACAGATGAATAGACAGTTGAAAGGTTATGGGCCCTGAGCCAATATACTCTAGATAGGTATTGTCAAGATGGAGATTATACAGCATACCTTTCCTGAGCCTGAGCCATCCTTGCTCCACTTTACAGAGACACCACCTGGTCCTAAAGTTGTTACCCCTGTTTTTTCTGCTTGACTGGTACCACCAGGTGGCAGCGGTGGTCGTTTTTCATCAATCCGACTGGTTTTCTCTTCCACAGTCCCCACTCGAACATCATGGAGTGACTTGCTCATTCGTTTGTCTGGAACATTGATGAATGTCGAAGAAACAGGAGCAACATTCCCAACAGAGAGGTCGTCGCTGCTTGTAAAATGGGATTTTGTTGTCCCCTTAGATAAGTTCATCCTGATATTTCACTGGATCCATCAGCATTCTTACCCGTGTCATCCCAACAGGCTTATGTCAAACTGAAGAAATCCTACCAAGGTCCTCAGATTCTTCATCATTTAACAGCAAATCTGGTTTTGAATATGGCATTTGAAGTCTGTGTCACTCTCAAAATATAATATATTGCTGTGCTATGGCTAAATATGATTGAATCTTTCACAAACCTTCAACATTTAAATCTGCCATGAGAATGTGTCCAAATACAATCACCATGTATTATTCTAGATTTTCCCTTTCATGTTAACATTTGGCGAATCCTATGTGTTATCTGTTGTCATGTTAAAATTGCCCCATAGTCTGCCTAATACTGCTCCATGGCAAATGGATTGTCTCCCCTGACTTAGGACACCATTGTTGTTTTATATTGTCTGGCTCTGTGCTTTACATTATTCCTTTCCAATGGTATCATACTGAAATACAACAAACCAATGGTTATTGTGAACGATAGCCATTAATGATGACTCAACATGATTTTGTATTTACACATTGCAAGTTATACATATCCTCCTCGTCTCTTCTCCACGTTTTATAACCTAAAAGTCGCATGAAAGTACAAAATATGTCATTTCATGTTGTTATATTACCTTTATGTCAATGACATGTCTGAATTGAAAGAGATATTATCAGAGGAGTGAATTTGTTTTGGTGCATGCAGGGAAACCAGTGTCGGAGTGAGTGCATGCTCTCATTTGCTAGTACTTGCTGAAAGCAGGTGTACACGTTTCCGTTTACTTCTAATTTACGAGGTGATTTTGGATCGAAATAAACAAATTATTTGGACCATTGGTAGACCTACATAATGTCTTGATTATATCAGTATGTGATTGTGTTCTGGGTGTCTTTTTCACTCCAGATTTACTTACCTGAACAGAACTTTACAGGTGAGAGTATCCGGGACCGAAGAACACCTCAATCATTTAATGCGCTACATAAAGTAGTTCTAATTCACCGCACATAATGTTGTCTATGTGTACTACTTAACTCTTCAAAAAATAACCCATTGACATAATACAAGATATATTGATGTTCCTTGATTAATATGTTTCAAATTTATATTGCGTTGATGTGGATCCTGTTTTATATATCACTACGCTCCAAAACCAAAATAAACAACGGGGACACTTCATTATTGATGAATTTCATGACATTAATTCTACCCAATTTACCCTCAACCTTTTTAAGCCCCGTCCATAATAATGATAAATAATTTATTTTGTAGTCACTTTTATCCAAATTGACGGATCACTTCGAATGCACAGGCCTTGAATTCTTTTGGCATAATAACCACTCCCTATTCTAAGTCCTGTCGCCAGCTTGACGCAAAATACAAGATGCAAGAAATTTCATTTTCTGTTGTATACAATAAAACAAGTAACATTAGCTGAGAAGATATATTATTACGAAAAAACATAAAAAAAATTTAACACAAAGAACAACATCACAGAAGAAAAATTGAATAACATTAAAAAAAACATGTATAATGTAATAGGAATGGCATCACCGCCTGACAACAATTCTAATTATCCCTTTTCCTCGTTCAAAGCATAAAAGTGACAAAAAAAAGACAACAACAAAGGAATTATGAAACAACGGTAATAGGAGCTAAACAATTCAGTTCATTCAAAAGTATGTACCAGCAAATCTCACTAATATAAGGTACCTGATCACTTTTGTTCTCCATTCCCATACGCGTAAGGATCAAAGGAAACTTGCGAAATCCTATATATATGAAAATTGACAGAAACAATCATAAAATTAATCTTAAATTAAATATGTGAAAATTCATTAATTAGATTAATAAAACTAGCTTAAACAAATATTTTTGAAAAGCCATGGTCACTTAACAGTCTAGAAGTCAGTGTACCGGAACACCATTTTAAAATTTATTCATGAATTACTGTTACAATTAAAAAGACTTTCGCAATTTAAAAGGCTGAAACATCCACCATGAAATCAGTATTAATTCCCAAATGCAGCTATTTTGACAGGGTATCATGGGTTACGTCCCCTTAGCGTCTATCGAGTCGTAGGCATGAGAGCCCACGGGTAGAATGGGGCCAGTCATGGATGAGTGATTTTATAAAAAAAAAAATTACTCGGAGACCAGTACAGACTTGGTTATATAGGTATCTATTGTAGCCGACGAAGACGTTATACATCTGAACATGTCGGACTTATTTCGAATTTGAATCCGTAAATATCCATGTTCAAAATCACAAACAAACAAATATGACCACCTTCGGTGATTATTATAAAAATCAGTGTTATAATTCAGTTCAACAATATATGTTGAATATCCCTGGATTTGGTTAAACAAATGAAACAGCGAGAATATCCAGAAATTGAAAATACATTTGAATAGAACAATTGATTACGATTGTAATAATTAAAGAACTGTACTGTATTACTGTAATAATTAAAGAACTGTACTGTATTACTGTAATAATTAAAGAACTGTACTGTATTACTGTAATAATTGAAGAATTGTACTGTATTACTGTAATAATAAAAGAACTGTACTGTATTACTGTAATGATTAAAGAACTGTACTGTATTACTGTAATAAAGACCTGTACTGTATTACTGTAATAATTAAATAACTGTACTGTATTACTGTAATAAAGACCTGTACTCTATTACTGTAATAATTAAATAATTGTACTGTATTACTGTAATAAATAAAGAACTGTACTGTATCACTGTAATGATTAAAGAATTGTACTGTATTACTGTAATAAAGAACTGTACTGTATTACTGTAATAAAGAACTGTACTGTATTACTGTAATAAAGAACTGTACTGTATTACTGTAATAATTAAATAACTGTACTGTATTACTGTAATAATTAAAGAATTGTACTGTATCACTGTAATAATTAAACAACTGTACTGTATTACTGTAATAATTAAACAACTGTACTGTATTACTGTAATAATTAAACAACTGTACTGTATTACTGTAATAATTAAACAACTGTACTGTATTACTGTAATAAAGAACTGTACTGTATTACTGTAATAATTAAAGAACTGTACTGTATTACTGTAATAAAGAACTGTACTGTATTACTGTAATAATTAAAGAACTGTACTGTATCACTGTAATAAAGAATTGTACTGTATTACTGTAATAAAGAATTGTACTGTATTACTGTAATAAAGAACTGTACTGTATTACTGTAATAAAGAATTGTACTGTATTACTGTAATAAAGAACTGTACTGTATTACTGTAATAAAGAACTGTACTGTATCACTGTAATAATTAAAGAATTGTTCTGTATTACTGTAATAATTAAATAACTGTACTGTATTACTGTAATAATTAAAGAACTGTACTGTATCACTGTAATAAAGAATTGTACTGTATTACTGTAATAAAGAATTGTACTGTATTACTGTAATAAAGAACTGTACTGTATTACTGTAATAAAGAACTGTACTGTATCACTGTAATAATTAAAGAATTGTTCTGTATTACTGTAATAATTAAATAACTGTACTGTATTACTGTAATAATTAAAGAACTGTACTGTATTACTGTAATAAAGAATTGTACTGTATTACTGTAATAATTAAATAACTGTACTGTATTACTGTAATAATTAAAGAATTGTACTGTATTACTGTAATAATTAAACAACTGTACTGTATTACTGTAATAATTAAACAACTGTACTGTATTACTGTAATAAAGAACTGTACTGTATTACTGTAATAATTAAAGAACTGTACTGTATTACTGTAATAAAGAACTGTACTGTATTACTGTAATAATTAAAGAACTGTACTGTATCACTGTAATAAAGAACTGTACTGTATTACTGTTATGATTAAAGAACTGTACTGTATTACTGTAATAATTAAAGAACTGTACTGTATCACTGTAATGATTAAAGAACTGTACTGTATTACTGTAATAAAGAACTGTACTGTATTACTGTAATAATTAAATAACTGTACTGTATTACTGTAATAATTAAAGACCTGTACTGTATTACTGTAATAATTAAATAACTGTACTGTATTACTGTAATAAAGAACTGTACTGTATTACTGTAATAATTAAAGAACTGTACTGTATTACTGTAATGATTAAAGACCTGTACTGTATTACTGTAATAATTAAAGAACTGTACTGTATTACTGTAATAAAGAATTGTACTGTATTACTGTAATAAAGAACTGTACTGTATTACTGTAATAAAGAATTGTACTGTATCACTGTAATAATTAAAGAACTGTACTGTATTACTGTAATAAAGAACTGTACTGTATTACTGTAATAAAGAACTGTACTGTATTACTGTAATAATTAAAGACCTGTACTGTATTACTGTAATAATTAAATAACTGTACTGTATTACTGTACTAAAGAACTGTACTGTATTACTGTAATGATTAAAGACCTGTACTGTATTACTGTAATAATTAAAGACCTGTACTGTATTACTGTAATAATTAAAGAACTGTACTGTATTACTGTAATAATTAAAGAACTGTACTGTATCACTGTAATAAAGAACTGTACTGTATTACTGTAATAATTAAAGAACTGTACTGTATTACTGTAATAAAGAACTGTACTGTATTACTGTAATAATTAAAGAACTGTACTGTATTACTGTAATGATTAAAGAACTGTACTGTATTACTGTAATGATTAAAGACCTGTACTGTATTACTGTAATGATTAAAGACCTGTACTGTATTACTGTAATGATTAAAGAACTGTACTGTATTACTGTAATGATTAAAGACCTGTACTGTATTACTGTAATGATTAAAGAACTGTACTGTATTACTGTAATGATTAAAGAACTGTACTGTATTACTGTAATGATTAAAGAACTGTACTGTATTACTGTAATAATTAAAGAACTGTATGTATTACTGTAATAAAGAACTGTACTGTATTACTGTAATGATTAAAGAACTGTACTGTATTACTGTAATGATTAAAGAACTGTACTGTATTACTGTAATGATTAAAGAACTGTACTGTATTACTGTAATGATTAAAGAATTGTATGTATTACTGTAATGATTAAAGAATTGTACTGTATTACTGTAATAAAGAACTGTACTGTATTACTGTAATAAAGAACTGTACTGTATTACTGTAATAATTAAAGACCTGTACTGTATCACTGTAATGATTAAAGACCTGTACTGTATTACTGTAATAATTAAATAACTGTACTGTATTACTGTAATGATTAAAGAATTGTACTGTATCACTGTAATAATTAAAGAACTGTACTGTATTACTGTAATAATTAAAGACCTGTACTGTATCACTGTAATGATTAAAGACCTGTAATTACTGTAATAATTAAATAACTGTACTGTATTACTGTAATAATTAAAGACCTGTACTGTATCACTGTAATGATTAAAGACCTGTACTGTATTACTGTAATAATTAAATAACTGTACTGTATTACTGTAATGATTAAAGAATTGTACTGTATTACTGTAATGATTAAAGAATTGTACTGTATTACTGTAATAAAGAACTGTAATTACTGTAATAAAGAACTGTACTGTATTACTGTAATAATTAAAGACCTGTACTGTATTACTGTAATAATTAAATAACTGTACTGTATTACTGTAATGATTAAAGAATTGTACTGTATCACTGTAATAATTAAAGAACTGTACTGTATTACTGTAATGATTAAAGAATTGTACTGTATTACTGTAATGATTAAAGAATTGTACTGTATTACTGTAATAAAGAACTGTACTGTATTACTGTAATAAAGAACTGTACTGTATTACTGTAATAAAGAACTGTACTGTATTACTGTAATAATTAAATAACTGTACTGTATTACTGTAATAAAGAACTGTACTGTATTACTGTAATAATTAAAGAACTGTACTGTATTACTGTAATGATTAAAGAACTGTACTGTATTACTGTAATAACTAAAGAACTGTACTGTATTACTGTAATAACTAAAGAACTGTACTGTATTACTGTAATAATTAAAGAACTGTACTGTATTACTGTAATAACTAAAGAACTGTACTGTATTACTGTAATAATTAAAGACCTGTACTGTATTACTGTAATAAAGAACTGTAATTAGAATAAAGAACTGTTCTGTATTACTGTAATAATTAAAGAACTGTAATTACTGTAATTAAAGAACTGTACTGTATTACTGTAATAATTAAAGACCTGTACTGTATTACTGTAATAAAGAATTGTACTGTATTACTGTCATAATTAAAGAACTGTACTGTATCACTAATGATTAAAGAATTGTACTGTATTACTGTAATAAAGAACTGTACTGTATTACTGTAATAAAGAACTGTACTGTATTACTGTAATAAATAAAGAACTGTACTGTATTACTGTAATAATTAAAGTAACATAGATGTTGACTGAGAAACAATTGAAAAACAAACCAAGCAACAAGCTGTTAATTGTACGTAATCGCGTTCGTACACCTTTTGTTCTGAAAATGTATTCGAATAAATAAGAAAATAACTGAGACATTAAAATAAACTCCTGTAATTGTTGATAATCACATAGTGTATTATGTTTTGGTTAAAGCTTTGTCTCTATTTGAAGATGTCGCTTATATCTTATTATTTATTTATCTATTATTTATTCGTATGAAATCTTTTATTTCGAAGATATCAAATGTACTTTGATCAGGAAACAATATAACCATTTGCTACATATACAACAATCCGTCTTAATGACTCAACGATGCACATACATAGATGCCGTGTTTACCGGTACAGCGATGGGACTTTTTGAAAATTTCCGTGAACTGAAATTTTGTGCCATTTTCACCTAAAAAAAAGGACACAAATAATCTTTAATTAAAGTTTGTCAAAGTGATATCATTGTGTTGGATAGTTACTAGTGTTGATAGTTAGAGGTATATCTTTGGAGCTTTGTTCCTAATATTGCTTTTATTTCATAATACTTTAATCTTCATTAATCCTAACTCTTCACATTTGGCTTTCAGTATGATCTGCTTCTCTGGGTTCTTTCTTAAATTCTACTCTTATCTGTAACCGTTCCTTAATCTTTATTAATCTTAACTGTTCACACTTGGCTTTCGGTATGTAGGACAAGGAAATGGAAAATCATACCATGATATCTTCTACTTCGCATGAAAACCATACAAAAGCTAACTTTCAAATTTCTGAGTGTAAGAAAAAAGGAAAAAAAGAAAGATAACTTCAAAATAATATATATATTTAAACTTTCATAATCATCTTTCAGAATATGAAATCAAATTTGAGACTTTTGAGTTTGTCAAAATAACCGATTTGTTAAAATTGAGGTAAGACTATGAAGGAGATTCATATGTAAGTTTCAACTAAATTTCATCTAAAAATTTAAATGATCAATTTGTAACGAAGAAATGTTAAATTTACAGATCACAGGCATACATTTTGGAATTTTTATCTACAAAATGATATTTGTTTTTTCTTAAATGCCGCTTTATAATTTATGGTAAAAAAATTCGTTCACCTGGACCGCGAAATCCGCGCATGCACGACGCAATCTGTTCTCAATAGCTGCATATGATTAGCGTTTATGAAGGTTGTGTACATTACCAATATTTGATAACATAAGAATGACCAGCACTATAAAACGACTAAGAGGTAGACTTTGGTATCAGACCATTACGGTTTGAGTATCAAAACGATGTCCACATAACTGAAAAAAGGTATGCTAGGTATCAGAAGAATATGTTCGAAATATCTTCAAGAATTATACAAGAGATTCCATAACATTCGTGAAATACTGTCCCTCAAAGGTCACCCGCAATAAAAATGAAATGTTAATGTTTCATAAAAAAACCCATTAGATAATGTCTAAAGAGAGTGATCGATGTGTTTCACAAGGTACAGGAAGCACAACAATGTAGATCTAAAAAAAACACGGAACATTAGTCAATCATTTGTGATGTCGATTTTGCCACTAAACATATAGTAGTAGTAGTAATATTGGAGGCTATGTACATTACGTGCCTATAAGGTGTTTCCAGCGCCATAAAACGACAAAGTAGCTAAACGATGGCCAGAAACGGTGATTAAAGCGATGAATCGTATTGTGGCTTGGTCGACGCCGGCAAAGATAATATGCATACAGTAGTTTGATGAATGGTGAGGCGAATTTAAGTTAACTTATCTTAGGGCACATCTATATGTACATAACTTAAGACAATATCACTATACATAATTTCATAAGCAATAACTTTTATAACTTTTTTCAGATTTTGATTTAGAAACAAAATCGTTTTAATCTAAACATAAAGTATTTGGTAAATGTAATATTCATCAAATGATTCCTATCTGTTAAGTCCTCAATGCCCCGGGCCAACTAATTCACACCTGTGTCAATAAAAAATTCATGAATATTCTTGTCCTAAATTCACAATGCACTTTAGAATCAACTTAGAGAACCTGGAGGCAGAGACCCAGATTACGGACAATGTTCTTTTCAAGGATGATTTACTAAGTTCACTTAGTATCACTGCTTTGTACAATATACCAGATAAGATGATTTGGAACAATATTCATTAAGGCCCGGTCCCACTTGTCGATGGACACAAAACGTATGCATAAAGGACAGAATTAAATGATGACGAATTTGTAGCACAGTTTAATGTCTTTCGCGAACACATGTACACCGGGCCGATATCGTTGGCCCATGGGTTTACGGATTACTTATTGGTTATGCTATTGTTTGGAAAGTCAAGCATATAAACTGAAAAGCATTATGGATATTCTTTATTTGGAGTTTAGATCTCAACACTCACTATCATAGGGCTACTAAAATCCATTTCTCGTAACAACGAAAACAAAGAATACACGGTGTCGCGACACCACAGCTGATGGTACATCAAAGACGATAACTCTGTTATTGAGGTGTCAAGGGCGCTGAATTTGGCGCACTGCACATTTTATTAGTATGGTCAAGATACGGGTAGCATACAACCATTTCCGACAGTGTTTATTTCAATTTCAGCCACAACAATTCATGACATATCAATGGATAAAACCATATGCCATAAGCTGACTCTCTCAAGATATTATGAATGATTGTCCAAATGGATTACACATCGGCAATGTTTGAACAGTTTACAGAATTCGGGTGTACAGTAAATCACAAAATGTTCTGTACACACCAAAACTTCCAATACTTTTTGGAATCATATTAGATTCAAGTACGGAAAATAAATTATGGCTAAGTTTTGTTGATCTAGGTCTCAAATTTCTGTCAGAGAAGCAATTTAGGGATGACGAAATTGTTGAATTGATCGAATGTTTCCTTGACAAGATTTTTGTCTAGATTTGGTGGCATCTACTGTGCTGATGCATTTTCATAGAGTTCCAGACATGTCTCTCTCTCGGAAAGCATTTCGTGGAATAAAGTTTCTTCACAGCTTTAAGACCACGCATGAAAAAACTAAATAGAAATTATCTACTGAAAACAATGAAACTTACAATCAACCTTTCTCAATGTTAGAACTTCGAGAATCGTTGAAAAAAAGATCACATTATAAATCTGCAACATGACCTGATGATATTCACTATCAGTTCCTAAAACATCTGCCAGAGTCATCATTAGAAAAAACTTCTTGATATTTTTAATTATATATTTCGATCGGGAAATGTTCCAAAGTCATGGAAAATGGCAACTGTGATTCCTATACCCAAACAGGGTAGAGATACGACAGATCCCTTCAGTTACCGCCCTATATCACTCACGAGTTGAAACTCTAGAGCGGATGATAAATTCAAGATTAATTTGGTATCTGGAATGCAATCGCATAATATCACCCCAACAAAGCGGTTTTAGATCTAAGCGAGGTACCAACGATCATTTGGTTATACTTGAAACCTTTGTGCGTGAGGCTTTTCTAAAGAAGGATAACTTGGTTGCTTTTTCCTTCGTTTTGGAAAAGCTTACGACGCAACGTGGAAATACGGCATAATGAAAGATCTGCTCGATATAGGTATTATAGGTTATCTACCAATTTTTAGTTAAGGTTTTCTATCAGATAGAGTATTTCGATGTTCATCAGCAGGAAATGGGTGGTCTTCAAGGCAGCATTCTTTCGGTTACACTTTTTGGACTTTAAATAAACAGTATTGTTGACGCGCCTTTAAGAATGTTCTAATAACAATAATTCTTAATAATAACTGATGCATAATCATTAACGACCTTTATACATTTTATGATGATATTTAATTTCTGAGCTATGTCTATATATATAGTTAGTAATATTGCTGGTATTTTCTAATATTGGTACTGGATCTAAACAAACAAATTGTTCGTTGGATGCATATCATTTCAATAGATATATGATCAATGACGTAATATTGACAGTACGGACAAGATATTTTTTTATCAAAAATATTAAAGAATATAGAAAATATTAGAAAATATTATTGTAAAAAAAATAATGGATGTTTGTGTAGTTACAATGAATTAAATTGATAAAATCACCAGTTAAATGCACAAATATATATATTTAAAAGTATTATTTTGAACATGGTGAAATAGGCCCCAGATTCCTCAACATGCCCAATTAAAAGTCACCCCATAAAATAAAAAAAATCTACTTCCAGACTAGAGGTAATGAAGTCCCAAATCTTAATAGGAAGGAAAGCAGAAGTATTGACTAATAAACCAATCCTCACTTAGAATCTGGCCGAGATGTACCGGTAGACTACTTTCCTTGGGACGTCACATGCAATTGTTTTCGTTGCGATCACAGTGTCTAGAGTTCAAAACATACCGAGATCGATATAAAACATTTCTGATATTTCTGTTCTATGTTTAAGATGCAATTTATGTAATATTTGTATCTTGATAAAGGGGCAGGTTGCCTTGAAAACTTGACAATTCGCTTGTCCATGCTGTCGCTATTGCGTCATTGATCATATATATAACGTATTTATTTATATTTAAAAAGTTTTAGGTACAATTTGTATCAACCTGTTTAAGTTGAAATTGACACAATCCTAAAACTTATTGGATACAACAGCAGCACTACTGACCTATCCGCACTCTGTATCCTGACTGACTACAGAACTAAAATCTCGTCTTACGATTTGTAAACGAATACCGCTTTTCTGGCATGCCATATATATTCGAGAGACAATGTAAGACAGTACCCGTCCTATCGCGAATATTACTTAACCTTTTCTGCTGAGGATATTTCATGATGTGAATCAATTTCGATAAGTACCAAACGGGTTACATTTCTTGACTTATCTACCTGATAATGGCAGTATGTTGCCCTCTTGACATTATACGATTTTATGTGTCACGCTAACCTACATAGCTATTTAAATGTTCAGTATGTCGGACACCTGTACCAAAATTATCAAGGGTATCTATATCAACTTGTTGGTGGTATACTTTAAATGATGAATGAAAATTCAGCGAATGAAGAACAAGTTTACTATTAAAATCAATATATACATAGATAAGAAATAAATAAATAAAAATCCCTTGTGATGTTAATATAATTTAATAACACTAGAGTTCTTTACTGCAAAGTTCCTGCTCTATAAGAGCAAACACATGAAATATACTAACGCAGATGAGATAACATTCAGTAACTACTTCAATGAGTTTGGTGTTATGTGTGCCGGGTGATATATTTTTATTTCTGATTGTTTTGAGTGGTGACTTTATGAGTATAGCGCACGCACGATCACCTAATAATGACAGAGCTTAATACATGGATGAACATGAATGTTGTTAATAAAACAGAGTAATTTGAGAAATTTCAATGATACAAATTGAGAGATTTTTGACATTGAGCAAGGAATTAATTGATACAGATGACAAAAAGAACGAAAAACTGTAATAGTATGATTTCAGCTATCGAACCTGGAAATGGTTCATCTAAATATATCTCCTTGGTATGAAATCTACCACAGCTGATTTAATCATAACAAAAATCTGTACATACAACGAGAAAATCTTTCCCGTGGGAGAGTAATGTTACGACAAATCTATATACTATATATCTATCAATATATCTAAACATCGATTCAAACGCAGTGGCGATTTCCACGACACTTTATCTGTATCCCTCGTTATCAGATCATACATAACGTTCCCTTCTCCGACATGAACGTGATTTCTGCAACAACTGTATTTCACTTTCTTCATCAAATTTTAAATATTTGGATCACTGATAACAAATGAAATCATCCGTTTGAAAAGCTAAAATTCCCCTCGTTCAAGAATTTTCAAAAAGTAATAAAATTATAAAAGAGTGATGGATCACTCCTGTTGTAGAGTGTGACCACTGTAACAAACATATCCCCCCGTTGTAGAGTGTGATCTCTATATCAAATAAATCCTTCCCGTTGTAGGGTTTGACTTGCATAACGAATAGGCATCTCCCCTTGTAGAGTGTGACCACTCTAACAGATATATCATATATATCATCGATTGATTTGTGTTAAAAGCTTTGTGAAGTCACATGAAAGGGACTTTGAGGGTATGTATGATCTGGAAATGCTTTTGGCCATTTTCGTCTATCGTAACCATAAAAATATGATGGAAATATGCTTCGGATACGCTGAAGCCAATGATTTAAAGTATTTGTTTTCATGGTAACGATGAAAATATTGAAACTAAAAATCACTTCGTAGCAAAACGTACTACTATACCACTTGATAGATTGATGTTTATAGAACGTTTTGTGGAGTTATCTTGTAGGCTTTTGGAGATACTCAAGGTCACAGAAGTCAGGTATTTGAGAATTTGTATTCATTTTCAGCTGGAATTACAAAACAGGTTCGAATTTCTTTGTCAAGGAGGTTTAATGTTTTGAAAACTTCAGTGCAGGGCCCTAAGAGTATTTGTTCATTTTTCTACAATTTCTACAACGGTCACCTGAGATGACTGATTTGAACTTTTGTTTTTTGACAAGCAAAATTTTAACAAAATTGCCTTTTCCAATATCTAGCATACAGATTAAAGCATGTTTTGTTTGTAGCAAGTGTGGACTTTTTTCTCTATTGTGAACTTTCCTTTTCTCTAGACAGCAGCAGCCTTGTATCCCCAACAATTGGTGTTAATATGTCGCAATTGATTCGATATTAAAAGACCTGTTCCAATTATCACGATTTCCTTGCAGGAAGTCTTGAAATGATGGACTAATTGGTAATGCATGGTTTCAAACATTGCAGGTTGACGACATTTATGGGGATGTGATACAGTCTTACAGTTTTTTCTCCTTGTAGTTTTTTAGCAGTTTTGAACACCTGGTTATAAACGTATAATCTCCTTGTAGTTTCCGTGTAAATGTTTCTTTTACACGAGATTTATCAATTTGAGTTTGGATTTGGTTTTCGTGACTCATGTAGTCCTTGTGTCCTATTTCAATGATTATTCTTTCTGTTTCATAAATATCCATTCCGATTCAGTATTTTCCTTGAATAGTTGACAGCTAATAGTGAGGTTAACAACTAATTATGACAACGGCTTTGAAAAGTGTTGTAATTTTCAAGTGGCAATATCACGTCACTTACAAATTATAAATATTGGTAATTTGAAGATAAACATGTAGATTTAGTTATTTCAGTGACACACATAACATCATAGTTTACACTTGTCCTGTTATACTGATAGTTCATATTCTAATACAGATTGTCATCACATCATAAAAATATTTTGATATATTCTTTGACTGTTTGTACGTGAAAAATTTAAATCCATATTAGAAATAGATGGTTGAAATCTATTTACGATGAACTAAAAGAGCTGCTAATACTTTCCAATTATCGATAGTAATTGTCTGTTTATATGTTTCTAATGTGCCTATTTCACAACACCGTTCTTACTTTTCAATAAAGTTTTTTTCTACCGATGGCACGTTCGATGACGCAAAAGGCACTTTGATATACCTGACTATGTCAAATTTAAACAAGATACGTTCCAGGTACAAACACGTAATGCTAAGTTTTTAACCAAACGCACAAACGTATCATATTCATCCTTGTCTTTAAGGAGTCCTCAGATATTACTCAGGTCGTGTTCTTGAAGATACGAAAGTAAAAAGATTGTATCCTGCGTTCAATGTTTCCATTTAAATTATATTTGTATTGTCCCCAATCGCGCCTAATAATGACGGGCACACTAAAATACGCCAAAGGGTAATTCACGTCACAGCTACGCCAGTTGATTGTTTGCACGCCATAGCAAATTGTTATTGATTTATTGACAAAATAATTCGGTTTTTTTATTTGTACTTTCAATCTTTCATCAATGGAAAAAAATACGAATGCAATTTCATCGTTTATTTTCGCACATACACCTCCTACATATCAGTTTCTAAATAAATCCAAATATGATGTTAAATATTTTGAGTCGAACAGCAATTTTGATTAAGTGAGAGATATGATAATATTGTTATATGATTAATAGATTATACAAAGTTAAGTACGGTGGAAGTAGTTAGTCACAGTTATGTCCAAATTCCTAGTATGGGCAAATAATGTAAGAAAATGCTAGAAAAGTTTGTCTGAAAATACCCTTATGATTTAGTAAAAGACATTTTGTTTCTCCTGTCCTATCTATATGAAGACAATGGTTCGTTTTGTCCATTTGAAGCAGGTAGATATTTATACAATTCATTTTCATAATATTAGGACTACCGATTAACCCATCTATTCCCTTTGCAAGAAGCAATGGTTTATATCTTGTCAAAAGAAGCAGAAATTTTAATTATGATCAGATTCACTTTCATTGTGGAAATATGGAATATTAATCAAAATCAAGTAAGAAAAATGAGACTATGTGCCTACATCAACCTCCGTGTTCAGCTGATATACCCATGGAAGATTGATCGTATGTCTTTACAAACAATGGTTAACTAACCCGCCAATACCTATATATAGAACAGCTGAGATCTTTCGCTAGCAACTTTACATTATACAATTATATTCATTCAAAAGATTTAGATACTTTTCACATTATGTTTGAGGTAGCCTTACTGTTTTATTTCCATATCGGTTTCCCCTTTTCAAACTCTGTTTGAAATAGACAATATCACAACCTTAAATGTTTGTACATTTTAGCCGGAAGACCTTAAGATGCAAAACATATTTTGACGACGGAAGATTGAACATGATATTGTGAAAGGTGAAGTTTACGATGGCTATATCGTCGGGGAGTATACGTTGCTATAAAAACGGTGAGAAATTACATATTAGTTTAAGAGCTACTCCTTGATATTTTTGTCAAATCATTTTCGAGCACCGACTTTCTTTGATAATCTGTCCATAGTAAATCCGCAGTTCAATGCACCAATATGATCTTTGTTCCTTTGAAGTCATTGTTTTTCTTTGTTTCCTTACAAAGGTACATACATTATTCTGCATAATGAATATCATCAAAGCCGAGTTACGCATGTACTGATTATTCACTTTTAGTGGCTTTATTGTTGTATTCCTCTGGTATACCGTTTAGTTTTCTGCCTTTCTTTAGCACAAATGTTTCTTGAGGAAGTTTACTGATCGCTGCCACGCATCCTTTTGTGCTGCTGCATGTTCCTTGGGATATCCTCCATTAATGATGAGGTTATCTACACACAGTTAGAAGGAAATGCATAAGTTAAGAGACCTTAAACGAGTTTAAGAATTGATGTTGTTACTAATACAATGTAACAGGCATACACAATGTGTTTTTAAACACATTGTTTACCATGCCATTCTTCAACTGACAACAAAATCTTAGATGCGTTCGCACACTTTCAGGATAGATTGTCAAAAGTTGCCCAAGGATATAATTGTCTGTATAAAAGAAGTAGTCTCTTGCGGAAACAAACTGCTACTCGATTTTTTATTTTTGGAAGTTATAAGTTTTTTTATGAAGAGGAATTCACTTAATACTTACTGCGTTTGCAAACCGGAGTTGTCACCGGAATTGTTTGCAGAAAACGATCAAATCCGTTTAATATTCGGCATACAGGTGTGTATGGTGGGTCTATGATATGCCCCGCCCCCGGATATGTCACAAGCTCGGCCTTCTCTTTGCGGTAGTCCTGGGGCATGAGGTCATCATATAGATGGAAAGTATGTTCTAAACTATTCAGGAGATCATCCAAACCCAAGATTGTCAAGAGATGAGCGCCATGTGTCCACGGCTACAATATAGATAACATTTCTTTTTGTTCTTTCTTATTTTCGCTTTTACTCCTCTTATTTGATAAATTATTGCATTTTCATTCTTATACACTTTTGCATTTAACAACCAGGAAATAATTATTTAAAAGTTCCGACCCTTTCATCATATTCTCATGGTGGTTTAACTTAATGAACTCAAACATTAAACAATATTTCTTTCTCATCAGTAACAGTATTTAAGTCTGTATATCAGCCGTTACCTTTAGATAGCTGTCGTCAGGTACCACAAATAAGTCACGTAACAGGAAACCCTCCTGATTGAACTGGACACGTGCCAGTTCGATCCTTCAAATGAAATTCAAAATGCTCTTCAATATCTCTATAGACAGGAAATTATCAGAGATATATTACAGTTTAGGTAAGGAAAACAGATTAAAAGGCCACAGTCAAATGACATCGAAACTGCCATTTTGCTTGTAAATGTTGTAAAATGTTTTAAAACTTATTTTTACAGAACTACAATTTCATCTGGCACCTGTGTCAAAAATTATACAAGACAAACAAGTGAATAACACCTTTTCATACAAACTTAGAGTTAGATACGGTAGAGAAAACAAACTCATTTAACTACATCAAACAGCTTTGTCGTCCTTCTAGGACTCGTCAGTAAGGGAGTAAATGCTGAAGCCTATGAGGCGACTGAGGAAAATCAAATGTGAATGAAAGAAAATTAAAAATCTATGCGAGGAGGTGAGCTAGCCCAGTTATTAAATACATTTTGTAATTTCAATACATCAAATGATTTTAGCACAACGTCAAGTATATCGTGCACCGTGTCGCTATTCGACTAGATACAAGTGTCCAACTATAGATGAAATCAATTGATTCCGGCAACCACTTCAAACACACGTGGAAACTGGAATGTACAAGAAGTAGTTCCCGTTTGTTTTTGGAATCCTTTTATTATTCTTTTATGATAATTTCTATATTGAATTACTATGATGATCATTAACCCGCTAATTACTTTTATTCAAATTAATTTAATTACAGGGCTGTTGCGCCTTCCCGTCTTGATTTTTAATTTTTCCTTCGATTATTTTCTATTTTCCTCAGCCGCCTCCTAGACTTCAAGATTAACACCCTTAATTCGCAGTTTATTTTTTGAGTTGGTTACCATGGCAATCACATGTCAGACATCAGAGGAATTTGTTTTTTATTTTTTTCACAATTTTTATTTCTCTATTGTTAATGTAATTGTTATATAGTATATAAATATATACACAAGTAAGACTGTGTTTTTTAAAGCCAATCTGCTATATGTATATCTCAAACATGACTAATACTTTCAGGAAAAATGCAAATGAACTGTTTTCTGCTACCTTAGCATCACTGACGAGTCTTAGAAGGACGAAACAGTTGTATGATGTAGTTAAATTCACTGTAAGGCTCTCTTGTATCTAACTGTAGATTATTTAAAGGTGCTTCTGTGTCTTTTGTATAGACCACAAGCACGGAGGCACAGAAAAAGATTGGAATGAATTTCACGCAATCTCGTGGTTGTCGTGTATGATATGTCTTCCACTCTCGTTCATTATTTTCAAAATGTAGTAAGACGTTCGGTAAAGCTCGTGGTTTTGAAGTTTTGAAAGATAACTTACGAAAATAAAAAGTGAAATATGCACCAAAACCTTGTGTAACTTAAATCATCTACTCTGACAATTAGATTGGATTATCGTTTATTTTCATTTACCTAGGAATTTCTTCCCCTTGGTCATTAGCATCACTACTAGAAAGAAACAGCTTCATGATGCATTTTCAATAAGTGATTGTTTGGCTCTATTGTATCTTTTTAGTTCTATATTAGTATTGAAAGCTTCAATTGTACAATCCTTTGAATAAATGTTCGTTGTGAGGAATGTTATGTTGTTTTATGGATATAGAAAACAACGGAAACAATATGCAAGTAATACAAACTGAGAGGAAAATCGCGAAAACGTACATGCACTATAGCAAACTTTGCCTCCCGCTAAATGGAAATACAAGATCTTAAAGAAAAATCACAATTTTGGTAATGCCCTTCTGACTCTAAATCCATGTAGAGTAAATTGATTCGACAGCATGTGCATCTAAAGAAGATTTTTAAAATGTACAAATTTGGCCCCACTCATATGGCTCCATGAGATCAACCATAGTTAATATCAATGTTATCTAATTCCTATCCTATATTAATAATTCTAACCAATTGTAAATCATTTCCAGTTAATATCAAACAAACCGTGTCCCATCAATATTTGTTTCTCCCAAGGATTATCTATGTTTTGGTAATGTTTAAGCCTTTTTATCCAACTCCTCGGTCCCATGGAAATGACCACTGTATTCATAACTGGGTTAACCTTTGGGCCTGGAATAGGAAGCATTAACATTGCACTTCCTAGCAGCTTCTTTTTTTAAAAATGATTCTGAATTTGACTTATTCTCGCGGAATTTTGTTGTGCCTGTTGTTTACTGTGGATTTAAAAAAATAAACGTGACATTGCTTGAATTGACCATGGTTTTCACGACGGATGTACAATATACATACATATTTGTACTTTAGGTCACTGCGTTTCCGAGTAAATCTTCCTTTTGTTCGTATTTTGCTCTTGTATGATTGGATTTTAGTTTGGAATATGATTCTGTTGAGATATTGGTGTTTTTTTGCCCCTTTTTGTTGTTGTTTTTGTATCAAAAGTCTTTAATATTTGCTTTATCACGTGATTGGTGAATGGCGCAGAACATAGATTCTGTCTGTTACCTTGTATTTGACGCTATATTAACACCTTTGTGCGTCCAATAAGGGAACGCGCATGGAATACCGTTAATGCCGACGATTGCTCGGACCTGAAACGGAAACGATCTAAATGAAAATATGCTACTCCGGTAATACGGCTAAATAAAAAACCCAAAGATTTTAAGAAACTTCGCATTGCATCATATATGTAGGTACGCAGAAATTGGCTCAGAATGCGTTAAAGAATGGTTTTGTTGAAATGATGTCCCTATTTGTCAAATGATTGATGCGAGAACGGGGGACTTCACTAATGCTAGTTGGTTAGCTTCTTGTATCTCCTTAAGCTTTAGTCAGTTTTTTTCTACAAAGGACATCGGAGAGGCTATATCGGGACTGTCACAAAGACTTCGCTACAGAATGTAGCTTTTGAAAATGTTTGTTTCAAATTGATGTCCCTTTATATGTCAAACAGAACCGCGGCATCAATCTTCGCGCCGTTCTGAAGAGTTTAAGTGATTCGATAAACTTAATGCAGATCATACATACGTTCGGAATGTGCTGTGCCATCCAAAATGCCAACGATCCCCCAAGGCACAAAGACATTATACCAATGCCGTCTGAACGTACCTCTGGTAAACTAGCAAACCATTCCGCCGCTTCCTATTTATAAAACGCAGTAACAACATTGCTTATTTTACTAGCAATATATCACATTGGCATCAAAACTTTGGCAAATTGTTCATCGATTACCGCTTAATTTAAAGTGTATTATGTATAACTATAATATTTCCTTTCCGTATTATTCGTGTCATTTTTTTCTATTTTATACACATTGATCAGCTGTCCTCGTTATAATCACCTCAAAGTAGTCGAGGTCAATTTCCGGCAGTGTTTGTGGCAGGCTCAAGGATAGAGTTGCGAAGCCCCGGGACGACAATAGAGCCGCTCGTTCCTCCACGATCAACACAAAAGCTCCGTACATATCGATGACCCCCGGGAACGGACCGTGCCCTGTATTTAGCATGTGATATAAGATAATAACATATAGTATTAGAAATCAAGATGTGTGTTAAGATATTTGAATTGTTTTGTCATTAATATCAATATTACTAACATTACATAACTCCAAATGTAATTACTTTGAGGAGCAATATTCATACAATATAGTCATTATAATTTATTATGACAAAACGTCAATACTTAAAGATAAAATATTTTTTATTTAAAAAAATCGGTTTTTATGACTTCAGTGCGTATAGAAAGAAAACAACAAGATAAGTGTTGTATTTGTTAAAGTGTTTCATAAATATGCTTGTTATTTTTCTTCTGATTATTCGTATTTTGGCCACAGTTCACCGATTTAAATTTTGCTTCAAGATTTAAACGTGCCAGTATTTGCTAGTTGTATGGTATGAGAGTTGCCATTTCTGCGCCGCATTGATTCGGTTTGTTGGAACTTTGTTGCCATTTAACAATGATGTAAACAATAAATATCGATTACAACATCATAAGATTTTCAAATATCTTGCGATGTACAAATACAAAAAGAAATCGTAATATAGTATTGAAACATGCTCGTATAAATGAAAGCTATAAAATTATCTTTTCGCAAATTTCTAACAGATTGCTTTGCATTTTTTACATTTTGATTCGACGGGAAATCTAGTATTTATTCAGTGGTGAATATATTTTAAAAAAAAACACACACACACACACACACACAATGAACCCATGAGAGCCATACTGATAGCTCCTGTTGTTTATGAAGGGATATCGACATAATGAAATTGTAATACACGAGACAATGAAATGTCAGGCACTACCCAATACTAGACATGTGCTGCATTTAAGATAAGGTAGCATCAAGATTGTCCGGACATTCCTTTAAGGAGTTATTTTGTGCTTAAAATAAGTCGTAGTGTTCATGTGCTGTATCGTATCTTAAATGCCAATTCGTTTTGGATAGTTATATCGATGTCTTTTCATGCAAAACGTTTATTTATATACATTTCCGGTTTAAACGACATCACATACTTCAGGAGCCATATACGTTTTAAGTAAAAATACTAAATTAACGGATCAAATTAATCTACATTAAATCGACTATGAGTTGGCTACATACCTTCTGGTAGGAATAAAGTGCCTTTAAGTTTTGGATGGTCAATGGGTATTCGCCTTGTACTGGTATTTGTGTACCATCGTCGGTTTTCAGCTGTTGCGAGTACTTTTGTTTTATCTCTAAGGTACTCACTTGGATCGTTTGATTCTGGGAATACACTAAAGTTTATTGTTCTTGGTTTTATAGCTGTGGCTTGGAACATGCGCGTGTATGCTGGTAGCCATGGTGCTGCAACCATACTCCAAAGTAAGCCTGCGGGGTCTGCATCTGTTTATCAAAGCAATAACTCAAAGATGTAAAATCTACCGATGAAATTCGAAAAAGCTTGACATAAATATTCATTTTTGGATCCGGGCATTAAATTGCAGCAACGTGATAATAAAATGACGAACATTTGGACAGGCATCCTTATCATGAAAATTACACTTCACAAACGAATTCTTTATCTTAACGCGTTCATTGCAAACAACAACATCTTTTCCACAACACATCGTTTTTTTCAAAACTTTATTCGGTGTTGCATCTTAAAGTCATTTCCACAAGAGAAGTTACAAGTAGAAAACAAAACTGTTTTAAATCCTTGAGAGGATCCAATGTTCGTGTACAAAGTATTTCAAAAAGTGCAATTTTAATATAGAAAGGTATACAAATAGAAATTGATTACCAGGTGAGCTAAGTATCCTACGCTTTCGGAGAATATAACAAATGTTTGCTTCTAGTATGCAGCATATACTAAGCACTATGTGGCAGCATAATACACTACCTGTTTAATGTCAAAAAGATTCTTTTCTTTTATCATATGGAAATGAAGCAACTATAGTCTAATCGAAATACCACTGAGAAAGCACAATTTCATGTAATGGAAAATAACTTGGGATTGTGGACAGTTCTATAGATTTTCATGATAAAGAGTACCATATTTCAAGAGATTGTTGGAATGAATCGGGAGTTAAGGGATCTCCAGATCAATGAAAAATTGCATTGACCCATTTGAAAAAAGACTGGCATATAAAAATTTTAACAACTCTAGATGGAGTGATGGATATCTACACCAACCAACCAAAAATATCGGCACAGCAATGTTTTTGTCTCATTATCTCACTACTGCAATACTACTGACAAATGAGACAAACCAGCTAACAAGATTACAGTCTCCTGTTGGCCTCCATATTGCTTTTATTTACAGCATTTTGCCCTTGGTGACGGCACTTTGTCAACATAGCATCTATGACTAAAGGTACATAATGCGTGTCTATATGGAAATGGTAGCATATATTAACAATAATACATTAAAAAAATATATAACTTAGGGATCACCACCAACCGGTAACATGGTTTGCCACGGTTGCTTCAACGCCAAGAACTAAGAAAGTAAATGCTATTGAAATTCATAGTGTATTGCAATAGATTTTTGCGCAGTTCAAAGTTCAAGAATAATTCATTGTTTACTTTGTAATGTTAATTTACAGTAGTAAAATGAGACACTAATTAATTTACCCTTTTTAACGACAACTACCATGTAAACCTTGATCAAACTAAGTAAGTTACGCCATGTTCTTAAATGAGAACAATGTATACACCAATGGAACTAACAGGCAAACTAATCAGCATCACACTCATTCAGTTTCATATCGCAACAAGAAATAGTTTCTCAAACTTCCCGATAATTCACAATAGAGTACATAACCATGCTTGTCATATAACTGTCAGTGTTGACTTCGTTGTAGAAAAGATAAATGGCTAGGGTAGAAGAGCCTGTAGTGTCCTCGATTTCCTATCCAGGTAGTTGTATTCAATGGCAGTGGTCAACAATTTTCTTATTGTTTAAAAAACATACCGTCATTAATGAATTTAAAAGTGAAAATTACGACTTTGCAAAGTCTTCGTGGCATATTTTGATAAATTCAGCGAGGTATGAAAACAAAAACAAGTCAACCAACAGAGGGGCAGTTAGTTCCCATAGGAACTAGTTAATCCCTTTAATCGGACATAAAGGAAAAGGTATCTGTTGGAAAGCATTAAAGGGAGTTCAGATCGAACTAATGCGATCCATCCCTTGGGTAAGTTTGGGAATGACGTCCCTTCGTGATCAACACCGTGGTGCTAACTTTCTCAACCAATTATAGCCGTGTGAATTCAATAGATAATCAAACAGGAGTTTAATTTTAATTTTTCTCATGTTTTGTATTTATTCACAAATTGACAATCTCTTTTTTAAATAAAATGTGATTTTGTGATATTCACTTGCTATCTTTCTTTGACACATTCTAATTATGAAATTATTAATTTTAATGAAACAGTGAGAATCTTTAGCAAATTTGCTGGATATCATTACCCCAGTGGTGATAATGAAATTAATATGCTGTTTGCAAATATACTGCTACGCAGTATTTGTGTGATACATGAAGTTATTTACCGTGAGCCGATCAACAGACAATGATTTTTTTAATTCTTTCTAATTTAATGTTTCATACCACTATAACTGCCGCTGATTGGTGCGTCCTTCCTCAGATCCACATCACCACTGCTATTGGCCCGAAATAGACCATGTGACCAGAACAAGTTTTCTTTTAACTCCGTTGTTGCCAAGATGATAACTTTGTCGTTTGGAGACAGTCCTGTAACCTTGACCGTAACTTCTTCGTCCATTAAACAATCGGGCTTATCAACGGTAAGTACAACATCCGCACTAGGTGAGGTGTTCAATCCCGTATTTAGCATGGAGAGAAATCGATATGTTTTTGATAATCTTGGAGGCTGTGCATTTCCGCGAGCCAATGTAGACGTTCGATTCTGCAAACCACGGCAAGACTGATATTGTTTAATAATAGCATAATCATCCCATTCATGTGCATATATTTATAAACCTTAGCACCGTGATAAAGAAAGAATATACTCATATTTCTGACATTTGAAAATCATGATTAGCTCATCAAAACCTAAAATACATAAACAATAAATTGTCTTAAAAAACGCTAAAAATACCTACGTCTCAATAAAAGTTAAATTTAAATGCAAAATCAATTAAACGAAAGCAAACCAAAAGCGAGCATGACTGGTTGGTAGACACCTAAGTTAGAACAACAATAAGATAAAGTTTTCCGAAAGGGTAAGCGACTTCATTAGTTATTTTTTCTTCCTTCATGAGAAAAGGGCCAACAATTTTCTCCAATGCGATCATTATGAAGACCATTCCATAACAGGTGACATCATCTCATGTTATTTGTAGCACTCACTATTTTAAACCGGTTACATAAGTGACGAAAGTTGCAATACTTACCATATGTTTAAGCCACATACACGATATAAGGTAAGATAATTGATTATAGATATGTCCATAGCATTCCAGTTTTGGGTTACAATAGTGGGTGTTGAAATCAAAATAGTTTCCACAACAATGGTCAGTGTGCGTTTGAGTTGCATAAACAAATCTTACTAACATTGCCGCTTTTAATTGAAGAAATATAACTAGATAACATCTTTCAACAAAAGTAATAAGATACACTATACACAAAATGTGTCAGTGTTATAGAACCTTTCAATGATGATAAAGAATTAATAATGAAGACTAGGCATATAAATCTAAACAGATGAAAAAGTTAAAATATAGATTAAAATTTTTAAAAAAAAACCGTCGAAAAATAAGTTACGATATCGATTGAGATATGTTTGTATTCTTATTTCTCTCTCCTTTTACTTGATTGCATTTATTGTCATATTCTAATCAGATACTTCAGAGAGTATGACAGACAATACAATATAGTTTTACTGAATTATGAAGTACAGGATCAAAATAGATGATAATGGATATATTAAAAAAGTATACCTAGTGTGGGATGTTTCATCCAAGTTATAAAATACCTTCAAGAATCATAAAGGGGTTGCAATAAAACAATACTCCTCCTTAAAGTTCAAATGCAATAAAAATGAAATAATTATTCGTGAAAAACATTGATAATCTCTTATGAAGTCATCAGTGTGTTACAAGATGTACAGGTATCACTTATTTTTATTATTTTGATTTTGACAACCACGGATTCTCATTGGTCGATCATTTGTAATGTTAATTCTGACACAAGCCACATATTCATTCATATGCAACTATTTCGACGGGATACCATGGGTTACCCTTAGCGTTTATCAAGTCATAGGCACGAGAGCCTACAGGTAGAATGGAGTCAGTCGTGGATGAGTGATTTTATCGAATTGTTACTCGGAGACACGTATAACATGGTTATATAGGTATCTGTTGCAGCCTATATAGGGGTTACACATCATAACATTTCGAGCTTATTTCGAATTTGAACCCGTGATAGCATAAATATCCATGTTGAAAATCACAAACAAAAAAATAACCACCTTCAGCGATTATTGTTAAAATCAGAGCACTACAAATCAGTTCAACAATATCTATTGAATTAAAAACATAACAGCTTATTATATGAGTGCATATGGTCAGTTATTTCGAAAGACGCGACAGTAAAACCCCAATTGAGAACCCCTGTGGCTATGTGCTTTATGATTTCAAAAATGACTTGAGTCAATATACTCGTCTGATTTGGTCAGGGGTGTATGATAAAGACACCTGGATTTGGTTAAACAAATATAACTGCAAGATCTAGAATATGAAAATACATTTGAAAAGAACAATTGATTACTACTGTAACAATTTAAAATTTGAAGATTAACAACTGAAAACTCTTGATAAAGAATTAGGATCGGAAAAGATCTACAACATCTACCGTTAACCATATCTTAAAGTAACCCATTACACTTAGGAAATGAAGGACAGTGATTAGAAATTGATTAACCGCAACATTTTTAAAAAAGACATTTTTCGCAACTTTGGCTATGCTTCTATCCACTTCAAATACATAGTACAGAGCGAATCTGGAATTCATTGAACTCTTACATTTTATTTCCCTTTAAGAAGTTTGACTTACATTTATAAATAGCAGTTAATAAGTCAATTTTTTTTGTAATCCATTTGCTTGGTTTTTGCAACATCAAACCGTGTTCTTAATTTCCAAGCAACAAGTCCGTGATCACTGTTATGATAAGCAATGTACTAAATACGATACTAGCATGCCAACATTATGAAAACGTCTTTTAAGAAAATCTTGAAAACCAACTATGTCAGGTAAGATCAGAAACGTATAACAGTGCGAATTTGAGACAGTTTTGTTACTTTTCCTAGCTGTTTCAAATACTCGAAAATGCATAATTGTAACTATTTTTATATCTGATTATTATGATTAACACGAAACGTATAAATGCATGGAATGTATTGAATTTGCATTATAGATATATATATACGAACGGAATTTATAGTCATAAGCTTATAGATAAATAAATGAAATAAAAAATAACCGAGACATTAAAATAAACAGCAGTAATTGTTGATATTCACATACTGTTAAGTAAGTTTCGGCTATAGCTTTGCCGTTATGTGGAAATATCGTTTATATCTTATGAATTTCCTTAATTACGTGTGAGTTTCATCATTTCGAAGATATCCAATGTACTTTGATCAGAAAACAATATAGCTATTTATTACATATAAACAGCAGTCCATCTTAATGACTCATCGATGTACGTATATTGATTTGATGCCATGTTTACATGTACAGCGATGGGACTTTATGAAAATTATGTGCCATTTTCATCTTCAAAATGGCGATTTTTTCCTAATATTGCTTTTATTTCATACTGAGTTTGTTAAAATGATTGTTTTGTTAAAAAATTGGTGAGACTATGAAGGGGATTCATATGTAAGTTTCAACTAAACTTCATCTATTTTTTGTAGATTTTATGTTTGTAATGACGAAATGGCAAATTCACAGATCAGAGGCATACATTTTGAAATCTTTATCTACAAAACCGATATTTTTTTCTGAAATGCTGCTTTAAAATTGATAGTAAAAAATCGTTCAACTGGAGCGAGAAATCCGCGCGTGCGCGACGCGGTATGTCCTCAATAGCTGCATATGATAAACATTTTATGAAGGTTGTGTACATTAAATAGCCTATATCTGATTACATAACGATGACCAGCACTATAAAACGACAAAGAGGTAGACTTTGGTATCAGACCATAACGGTTTGAGTATCAAAACGATGTCCACATAATTGAAAAAAGGTATGCTAGGTATCATAAGAATATGTTCGAAATATCTTCAAGAATTATACAAGAGATTCCATAACATTCGTGAAATACTGTCCCTCAAAGGTCATCCGCAATAAAAATGAAATGTTAATGTTTCACAAAAAAACCAATTAGATAATGTCTAAAGAGAGTGATCGATGTGTTTCACAAGGTACAGGAAGCACAACAATGTAGATCTAAAAAAAAACAAGGAACATTAGTCAATCATTTGTGATGTCGATTTTGCTACTAAACATATAGTAGTAGTAGTAATATTGGAGGCTATGTACATTACGTCGCCTATATCTGATCGAGTAAGTGTTTCCAGCACCTTAAAACGACACAGACGTGGAGCCACAAAGTAGCTAAACGATGTCCAGAATTGGTGATTAAAGCAATGAATCGTATCGTGGCTTGGCCAATATGCATACAGTAGTTTGATGAATGGTGAGGCGAATTTAAGTTATTTTATCTTAGGGCACCTCTAAATGTACATAACTTATACCCCTGTCACACCTAGACGAATATCTCGACGATTCTCGACGAATAGCAAAAAATGCTAAAACGTCGACGTTCGTTGGATTCGTTATGAGTACGCTATACATACCTTAGGAGATCGCCGAGATACGCTGACGTAAGTTGTAGTTCGTCGAGGTTTTCGAAAATTTTGTGCATGCACAAAATTTCTCGACGAATGACTGATTCGTTCCGTGTTCGCTGAAGTACGTTGGGGTTACGTTATGTGATCGTTCACAAACGTTATATGGTCGTTACACATACGTCGAGATAAAACATACCGTATTGAAAACGAATGTTTAACGAATGCAAAACGTATCGGCAGCGTTCGCAACGTATGTTTGACGATAGTTTGGCGTATGCATAACGCACTGCAGCGTTTTATAAATTATCACGTGATTTTGACTATAAAAAAGGCTCTCGCCTGCCGTTTCAAATCAATCAAAAACACAACATGCCAAAGAAGAACGCCGCAAAAACATGTACTGGTCGTGGACGTGGGCGTGGTGGAAGACGGGATAATCCAGAATCCCCATTGCCATCATCAACGTCTCAGAAAGACGCGGAAGGTGAAGCCGCCAGGATGTCCTTCCCGTCACCAACTCGCTCCGTTGCAGGTTCTGACGTTTCTCGGGAATCATCAGTAGCCTCTACATCCTCAACTCGGTCAACCCTTGTCAAGAAAAAGAGGTCAAAAAGGTCGCAGTTTTCTCTCCCAGCTGAAGAGGAGCAGCTCATGTGCGATTTTATACGTGAGAATGCAATGCTTTGGGACGTTAAGTTGACTGACTACCGTAGGGTAGACAAAAAGACCAAAATCTGGGATGACCAAGCTAAAATTATGAACAGGTCAGTCCAGTATATCCAAGGGTGGTTCAAATCACTGCGAGACACGCACACTCGTCTGAACAAGAAAAAGAGCGGCGACGGCGCAGTAGAGCTCACAGAGAGAGAAATCTGGATAAAGAACAATTTCGATTTCCTTAGATCAACATTTCGCTATCGCCCTGAACCTGTTCGTAGTGTGAGTATAAACAAGTGTTATATTTATGAACATATGCTCTTTGTGTATACCCATTAAAGATTTTTAAAACCGAAGGAATGGAATCGTAGAGTTTTGTTATAAGTGCAGCTCATGATGCACCTACGGCCTTGTTTGAACCACCTGACAGAAGTAACTGGTAGTTTTCTGATTCAAGGGCGGAAAATCAACTTAATTTTAAATCATTGTATGCTTCTTATGCTTTTGTTTGTTTACATAATAGTATTGTTTTATCGACACCTTTATTTTATGTGCTTATATATTACAGGTGAAGGCAAAAATGGCAAAACATTGTGGAGACGACGTCAACCTTGAGGATGCGGAGGCTACGAGTGCAAACATCATCATTGATGATAAAACGCAGTCATCTCGGAGGAAAAACAAGCGTGACCAAGAAGATGAGTTGCTGCTTAACTCACTCCAGCAGAGGGTCCATGAGTCTGGCGAACTCCTCAAAAGTCTTACACAGCCTCAGCCTGTCACAGCCAGTTCAACATTTGCCAACTACGTGCGTGACAGTCTGGTTACTATGTCGAAACTCAAGTTTCGAAAGGCAAGGACCCGTATCAACACCATCCTCAGCGAACTGATGGACGAGGATAGTGATGAAGAAGAACCTCCCCAAATCTCAAACACCGTTACTCAAGCAAATGTTGGACTCACTTCGGCATCAGCGACCTTCACCCCCATAGTATCAGAGATAAATCAGAATCAGCCACCACCGTACATTTGGACAATTTGATACAAAGTTAAGTTCATTAAATCATGTTGATGTTGGAGAACAGCTAGTAGGTAATTGTGATCTTCCATCCTTAAATGTTATGTCTTCTTGTCTGAATCTCGTATTTATATACCAATGCCCTTAAACGCTACCCACACGCCATTGTAAATTATGAACACGTTATGCATACGTTAAGGTCGTTCTGTATTCGCCCGTAACATGTTCTGTGGTCGTCGAGAACACGTCGAAAGAATTTGTATAAATACGTAAAGCGTTGATATTCGTTATCCGTTCGTTCCGGTTACGTTATGCATTCGTTTTTAATACGGTACATATACGCCAAGAATGTCAAAAATACATCGTTCGTTCAGCGTTCGTCGACGAATTTACAAATTTGGCATTCGTCGACAAACGTCGAGTAATTCGTCCAGGTGTGACAGGGCCTTTAAGACAATATCACTATACATAATTTCATAAGCGGTAACTTTTATAACTTTTTTTTTCAGATTTTTATTAGGTAACAAAATCGTTTAATCTAAACATATAATGTTTGGTAAATATAATATTCAACAAATTATTCCTCTCTGTTATGTCCTAAATGTCCCGGTAGTTTTACCAGTACTACATGAAGGAATGAGCTTTCGGCTCATACGTTAATGAAATTTATCCAAATACTCAGTGATGTATTTTGTTGACAAAATATCACCCAAATCACTGTTTTATCGCCAGTTTTATTTTCCTTTCAAATTGCGATGATATGTGCTATTTTACTACATATTCCAGTTTCCTTATGCTTGCTGACAAATAATGTGTTACATAGGTATATTGCTAATTCAGCTTACGGGTTGCTTTTTATATTCTGATATGCGTAGTTAACATCAGGCTTTACAATAATTGTACAATATCCATTCTCAAAGTCTGCTTAGCCCTTACAGGTAAATAACACATCTTGAGACAAAGTGTCGACCATGGACACAGGCGTGACTCTTGACAAACACCAGGTGTGACAAGGTGTTCACCTGCTGAACTTGATATATGTCTTCCACAGAACATGTTCGGCAGATATTGAGGAGTGCACCCGATTGATTCGTTTTTTTTTTTTTTTTTTGTGTTTCGTCCCATCTATGTTAGGTTTCACATTTTTTGCATATCATTTTTTGATTTAAGAGGCATATACATTTTTTCGCTCTTGTTTTGTAATTCACCAACACAACAAATGTACAATCATTGCTGAAATAAGACCGATGATAAAACTACCATATTATACATTGTGAGACTTCCACTCTGTGCGTTTACACAGGTCACTACTGCCTGGCGGAATTGACGTAACAGATGAAGATTCCCGAAACTTACCGGGAAAAGCCGAAGGGCGGACAGGTAATCAAAACTCACGTGTAGCCGAACGCACTCGGCTACAACTGTATCGAGAGGTACTACCCAGGTGATGATCATTTCAAAATATAGAGACATGCAAAATAGTTTTGCCTTTAAATAAATGCTTTCACTTAGCGTTCTTATCAGGAACAAACAACGTGATGATTTAAGCGTGTATCTTTATGAAATAGTTGTTTCTTTTTTATTTTTGAACAATCTTTTTATCTTTTGATGAAACGTTACCCTTCCGAAACAGTACAAAATGCTACCCATGGATAATTTCAGACCATTTTTTTTTCGTTAAATAAAATTAAATCATGTATTTACAAAACACTTACTTGAGAATAACACCATATCCGACGGAAACTCCAGGCAAACATTGTTTTACACTTTCGATTTCGGCTTGAAAGGGTATGAATCAGCTAATCCTTCAGTGTAAATCGTACACACAAAAACAAGCACTCACTTTACCAGTAAAAGCCTAAACAGGTCAATATCAAATTCACGAGTATACTTGTTCTAAATTCACAATGCATTTTTAGACTCAACTTAGAGAACCTGGAGGCAGTGACCCATATGACGGACAATGCTCGTTTCATGGATGATTTACTAAGTTCACTTAGTATCGCTGCTTTGTACAATATACCAGATAAGATGATTTGGAACAATATTCATTAAGGCCCGGTCCCACTGGCCGATGGACGCATGCATAAAGGACAAAATGTCGGGGGTGGCTCCATCCGTTTTCATCCGCTCTAGAAACGGATGATAACGGACATAGAACGTTCTTTGGTCGTATACAGAATACACCGGAAATTGGATAAATATACTGACCAGCTCATCGAAATTGATTTTTGTAAAAACCAGCTTGGAATTTAGGGAAACCTAAACATTATCCTCGGATTTCTTATCATGTAGAAGTAGTACCTGTTTGAATGATACTAGGTTGTGCTCTTGTAAAATCAGTCGTGGTCACCAGAAACCATATTCAACTCTAAAAGTTCGCTTCCTAAGATTTACATAAACGAGGCGCAAACCAAAGCTAGAATGCTGTTTTCGCATGAGCACGTTTTCATGCCTGGACGATTGAAATGCGACGAGTCATTGTAATCATAACGATGATGAACAACATGTCACTTTGCTTATTGAATTTCTGATTAACCCCCTCCAAAGTGACACTGACGGAGAAACCTAGCTTGTAACCCCTAAGTATCCCTTCCTTTGAAAACGCAATTAGTATGTCAATATCACGTAGCAGATCATAGAAATTGATTTTATTGAAAGTGTCCGATACAAATTTACTTTCAGTTAACCAACCATTGTGTCAGTATTTGATGGATGGCTGTATTCATTGTTTCGTTGTAGGAAAAGTTTGTGATCTGTTTTGATATATTCTTCTATAAATTCGCCACGGTATGAACATAAAAACGATTCAGACCACACTTAATATGCCATTAGACTTTCGGAGGATATATTAAACCACAGATTTTTCAATTTTATTATTCATCTTTAGTATCTTTTTTCTTTGATTTGGACTATTTTTCATGAAATTTAATTAATTACAGTTCACAACCATATATTGATACCGCCTTAACTTTAAGAAAAAAGTATCAAGAAAAAGAAGGATTTTCTTCAGTTAAGAATACGGTGTGTCATTGTAAAATTCGATATGTTGTAACTCCTCCTCTGTCAGAGACATTAGTTTACAATATTATTCAAGATATTCAATATAGGTCTGAATTAAATGTTTCTTTCACGAGCACATGCACACCGGACCGATATTTTTGGTTCATGCTTTTACGGATGACATATTGGCTATGTTATTGTTTGGAAAGACAAATATATAATCTGAAAAAAAAAACATTATGGATATTCTTTATTTGGAGCTTAAATCACATCATTCACTATCATAGGGCTACAAAAATCCATTTCTCGTAACTATGAAAACAAAGAAAAACAAAGTGTCGCGACACCACAGCTTATAGCATATTTGTAAGGGAGTGGTCAATTGCATGTGCGAAATATGTCCTCAATAGATACATATGTTTAGGTGTATAGCTATATTGTTTAAACGAATCAAATAATGTCTGAATTAGCTAAACTGACTCTCTCAAGATATTATGAATGATTGTCCAACTGAACTATACATCGGCAATGTTTGAACAGTTTACAGAATTCAGGTATACAGTAAATCACCAAATGTTCTGTAAACACCAAAACTTCCAATACTTTTTGGAATCATATTAGATTCAGGTAAGGAAATAAATTATGGCTAAGTTTTGTTGATGTAGGTCTCAAATGTCTGTCAGAGAAGCAATTTACTGACGACGAAAATGTGGAATTGATTGAATGTTTGCTTGACAATATTCTTGTCGAGATTTACATCTACAGTGATGATGTATTTTCACAGGGTTCCAGACATGGTCTCTATCTCGGAAAGCATTTCGAAGAATAAATATTATTCACAGATACATCATCATTAATTACATTTAAACATTTTTATGAAAATATTGAATTTCATAGCTATATATATATAGTAAGTAATATTGCTGGTATTGTCCAACATTAGTACTGGATCCAAACAAATAAATGTTCGTTGGATGCGTATTACTTGAATAGACATATGATCAATGACGTAACAACGACAGTAAGGACAAGCGAATATTTTTTTTATCAAAAAAAAATATATCGTAAAAAAATAATGGATGTATGCGTAGTTACAAAGAAAAACACTTTCATAAAATCACCAGTTAAATGCACAAATATATATATCTAAAAGTATTATTTTGAATACGATCAAATAGGCCCCAGATTCCCCAACTCTCCCAACTAAAAGTAACCCCATTAAATAAAAAAATGTCTACTTCCAGACTAGAGTTAATACACGTTCCCAACCTTAAATAGGAAGGAAAGCAGAAGTATCGACTAATGAAAAAATCCTCCTTAAAATGTAGCCGGTAAAATACATTCCAATTGTTTTCGTTGCGATCACAGTGCAAAACATAACGAGATCGATATAAAACTTTTCTGATATTTAATCGCCATCTTCCATACAACAACGTTTTATCCGTTACAAAGGGCGTCCATCGGCCAAAGGGATTATCTATACACCTAAATTTATACCACAGCTCTCGATTTAGATTTATAACTTTGTATTTGTTTTATTTTCAATGTATGTGATGTAATGTATGTAATATTTGTGTCTTGATAAAGGGACAGGTTGCCTCCTCGAAAACCTGACAATTCGCTTGTCTGTGTTGTCGCTATTGCGTCATTGATCATATATATACATATTTGCTAAAGAATCGTGTATGCATTTTGAAACAAATATTATATATTTTTCTAATAAGTTTTAGGAACAATTTGTATCAACCTATTGAAGTTGAAATTGACACAATCCTAAAACTTATTGGATACATCAGCAGGACTACTGACCTATCCGCACTCTGTATCCTGACTGACTACAGAACTGAAATCTCGGCTTACGATTTGTTAACGAATACCACTTTTCTGACTATAAAGGCATGCCATATATACTCCTGGGACAAAGTAAGACAGTATCCGTCCCATCGGTAACATTACATATCCTTTCTTACTAAGGATATTTCATGATGTGAATCAATTTCGATAAGTACCAAACGGGTTACATTTCTTGACTTATCTACCTGATAATGGCAGTATGTTGCCCTCTTGACATTATACGATTTTATGTGTCACGCTAACCTACATAGCTATTTAAATGTTCAGTATGTCGGATACCTGTACCAAAATTATCAAGGGTATCTATATCAGCTTGTTTGTGGTATACTTTAAATGATGAATGAAATTCAGCGAATTAAGAATAAGTTTACTATTAAAATCAATATATACATAGATAAGAAATAAATAAATAAAAATCCCTTGTGATGTTAATATAACTTAATAACACTAGAGTTCTTAACTGCAAAGTTCCTGCTTTATAATAGCAAACACGTGAAATATACTAACGCAGATGAAATAACATTCAGTAACTACTTCAATGAGTTTGGTGTTATGTGTGCCGGGTGATATATTTTTATTTCTGATCGTTTTCAGTTGTGACTTTCTGAGTATAGCGTACTCATGCTCACCCAATAATGACAGAGATTAATACATGGATGAACATGAATGTTGTTAATAAAACAGAGTAATTTGAGAAATTTCAATGATACAAATTGAGAGATTTTTGACATTGAGCAAGAAATTAATTGATACAGATGACAAAAAGAACGAAAAACTGTAATAGTATGATTTCAGCTATCGAACCTGGAAATGGTTCATCTAAATATATCTCCTTGGTATGAAATCTACCACAGCTGATTTAATCATAATTAAATCTGTACATACAACGAGAAAATCTTTCCCATGGGGGAGTAATTTTACGACAAAATCTATATACTATATATCTATCAATATATCTAAACATCGATTCAAACGCAGTGGAGATTTCCACGACACTTTATCTGTGTCCCTCGTTATCTGATTCTCTTAGGCAGAGAGTTCATGAGTGAGGTTATCCTTCTTATTGGGATGCTACCCCATTCTTCCAAGAGGGCTGCTCTCAGTTGAGCCAGAGTAACAGAGAGAGGCTGACGTCGTCGAACCTATCTATCCAGCTGGTCCCACAAGTGCTCAATAGTGGATAGGTCGGGGTTGTATGGCGGCTAGTCCAATGGGTGGGCAGACTTACAAACGGGTGAGGTGCCCGCAGGCCAACTTCCCGCAATCGTTTTGCGCAAATGCTTTATCATTATTAAATTATTAAATCCTTTTTTGAAACTGTTGAGATTTGTAAAATTCTAGGTAATCTAAAAGATGTTGGTTCACATAATAGAATATGACTTAGCATTTTTGTGATAAAGATTTTAAGCATTTGCCTTTTACCTTTTAGTTTGTTGTTATTTCAATTTCGGATCGCTGCGTGTTTTACCGAAGAATTATCTATTTGTGATAGAGGTCATTTTTTAAAACGGGAAGGATCTTTTTTTCATAGAAGCCACACTTTACAACGGGAGTAATCTATTTGTTAGATATTTCAAACTTTATATCTGTGAAATCAATTTGTTCCAGAGATCACACAGCGAGAGTGATCTATTTGTGAAAGAGGTTACCTATTACAACGGGAGTGGTCTTTTTGTTATATAGGTCACACTTTACAACGGGATCAGTTTGTTGTAGAAGTCACATTCAACAACGAAAGGAATATATTTTTGATAGAGGTAACACTCTACAACGGGAGAAGTTTAATCGTTATAGAGGTCACACCCTACGAAGGAAGGGTCCTATCTGTTTTACAGGTCATACTCTACAATGGAGGCGTATATTGATTATTACAGAAACGCTCTACAATGTGAGGAGTCTATTTCTTATAGAGGTTACCCTGTTCCATGGGAGTGATCTATTTGTGATAGAGATGATCACGTTTTACAACGGGAAGGATATATATGTTAGAGATTTCACACTCTACAATAGCAGCAATCTTTTGTGAAAGATGTCACGATATCTATTATAGAGATCACAATCTACATCGGTATGAATTCATTCCTTCCACAGGTTACGATCAAATTTGTTATAGAAGTGACACTCTAAAACGTAAAGGAGAAATGTTTTGTCGGGACTGAACAAAAAGCACACCAGTTCATTTGCACCCTAAACGTTCCATTATTGATATTAGCAGTAGCTTACAAAAGGTCACAACAAAAACTTTTCACGTGAAAATATACTCGTGTTCATCCAAATAGGCTGAATAGTGAGATAAACATTATGATGCAACAAAGTGTTTTTGACATGATATATATATATGATTCTCGTATTTCCTACAACGACAGAGATCCAATTCATGAGGCACTCGCCCATGTCACGTCTTATATATAATGTGATTCTCAAATCTCGTCCGAATGTTTGCCAGGGTCCCACACATAAAGTGAAGCTGTCAACTAACGTGGGAGAAGACTACGGACCGTGAGGACAGTTACAGAAATCGCCGTCGTCTTCATTGTAAGTTTAACAATAACAATTTTGTCGATTTATCGTTCTCCTTATTTGCCAATTTGTTTTGCGTTATAGGGTTGAAGTATAATGAAAACGTTGGTTTTAGCAACAAAACTCGGTGCTATTTTCAGTAACTCCCCCAGGTATATTTGTTATAGAGACCACCGGGAGGGAGTTTTTGTTTGTAGAGGCCAGTCTACAAATGAAGGGATAAATTTGTTACAGAGAGCGCCCTCTAAAACGGGAGGGATCTGGTTGTTATGAATGTCACACTCTAAAACGAGAGGATCAAATTTGTTATAGAAGTCGCACTTTAAAACGGAAAGGAGATATTTTTATCGGGGCTGAACAAAAAGCACGCCAGTTCATCATTTGCACCCTAAACGTTATATTATTCAAAATAACTGTAGCATACAAAAGGTCCCAACAAAAACCTTTTTCGTGAAAATATACTAGTGTTCATCCAAATAGGCTGAATAATAAGACATGATGCAACATAGCAGTTTTAACATGAAATATATGTTAATGATTTTGTATTTGCTTGAAAGACTTTTTTCAGGGTCAAGCGGAGATTTTAGAGTGGATTTATATAGAGTGTCTGAGGATGGAGAGAATCTCGAGATCTTCCAGGCTTGACTTCAGAAATTTAGTTGTCTCCATCAAATCGAAGACATTATTGCACAGTGTGTCTGGATTAGCATCAAGTGGCGATCTGCTGGCCGTGATGGGACCTTCAGGTAATATCTGAGTTTTCATACAAATATCCGCAATCAGTAAAGAATGGCAGGGAGCGACGATGTATGTCATCGCATACGAGAAAAGAAAGAGAACTAAAAATGTCGCTATTTCAAATATAAAGTAGTCAATCAGGTGAATATCCAACGTGTGACGAAGCAAACAAGAGCCGTAGCGGGCTTGACGATTAACTGAGATAAGCAATATTGAATATAAAGGTTAAAGGGTAGATATCAAGGATCATGAAACAGAAATTGTGACACTGAATATAGTAAGCCAGTGTCAATACATGCATACAATCAAAACTGTCATCCTGTACCAATAATTCTTACAAAGTTATTTCCAGGGCGAAAAAACCAACGTTATTGTTAAAAATGCATTTATTTATGAGAAGAAGATTTTTTAAATTTAAGTCAATTTGACCCCTTCTGGCCCCAACCATCAGCCCTTTGGGGTCAGCTAGGATCAATTTGGGCATTTCATCAAGTCGTCATCCTTCACTCAATTCTAACCAAGTTGGAAATATTTTCAATGGAAATTAAACAAATTATACTCAAAAACCTATTTTTACTATATAAACTATTGTAAACTTTACCCTCTCCCCATGGGGAAGTGTGAGACTATGGGGCCAAGAAATTCACAATTTTGGTAAAGAACCCTACGGTGCTTCCTTTCATGAAGAGTATTTAATTCTATCATATCTGGCTTTTGAGAAGACGATTTTTGAAATTTAAGTCAATTTGACACCTTTTTGTCTCGCCCTTCAGGCCCCTGTAGTGTGGAGACTGTTAAAATTGTCGTTCATCTTAAGCCAGGAAAGGTTTCTGCAAAATTTTATTGAAAATGGATCAGGTGTTTTTGAGAAGAAGTCGAAAATGTTAGATTGTTTACGGACACACGACGCCGGATGGAGGTGATCACATAGAGCCTCAGGAGATCTAAAACGAAATAAAGATAAAGAGTATCTACATGAGCCCACTTCACGCGTATCAAGAATCTCTCACTTATGTATCCGGTTCAAGGTAATTACTCAGAAACCTATGACGTCATACGACCGGCTTTTTACCGATTGGCAGACTGCTGAACCTTAGGTCTGATACGAAAAATGACGACAAGAAACGATCTGTCTGTAAGTATTTTGAATACGTAAGGTATTTATACATTTATCTAGAACGAACTTGAGTCCGAAAAAAAATAAACAGATTGCATTTCACTGTAAGCGATGTGTAATGTAACTCAAATATGATCTTACAATGTGTCCGTAGAATAAACATATAGAACCTCAAATGTGCTCGATGTGTTAAGCCCATTTTAAAGTTTAATTTTTGCGTTTTGTTGATGATTAATTTTCTAAAGTGATAATTTGAATAAGCTTATCTATATTTAATCACGAGATTCAAAGTGATTTTAATAATTCAAAGATGTTACTAATTTGAAACTTCGATTTAGTTTTTGTTCGTTTGTTTATTTATTTTCTCTTTTCGTTAGTTGCGTTTTAGCTTTTATTAAAGTTTTTTATTTCTCATTATTTTGTAATCTTTTTTTATTTATGTGCGTAATTCAAAAAAGAATTCACCGGTATGTTTTGTATGTTGAGCATATTTAATTATTTCTGTTAATATATGTAATTGATAAAATTGTTACTTTCAGAAATTATGTTCCAGTCCTTTGCAGCGATTAAAGATTGGATAACCTAACGTACGTCTTTACTAACAAGGATTATTACAAGGCATACATAGCAGTTAATTAGAATCCGCGAGGCAACTCTGAAGGACAGGAAAAGTGGACGCGTCAAAATATAAATGCCATGAATCTGATAAGGATGATTTCAACCATGCAAAAGAAAGCTCTCTTAGTTGAGCACCTTACTGATACAGCAGGGAAGACGTAGTTTACCCTGCCAGTAGTTATGTTGTGAGTTGTGAAGAGAGGTCAAGTTCATCCTCTGCTTTGATGTGGTTCAAGAGGTTTATAAAGATGTTGCCAGAATTAAAAGTAAAGCATCCAGAGGATTAAACGTTCAGCGGTTAATGCAACGATGTAAGACGTGGTTTCATCATATTTTGTTGAACTGGACAATATCATGACAAATGTGACGCACACAGAAAACCAGAACGAGAACAAGAATGCTAAAGTCCTTTTATGAAGGAAAGATCATAATATGTACAATAAGAAAACAAAGAGAAGATGTGTGAATACTGTATTATCGTGGATAATTACTAAAAATGACACTTGTAAAAAATCAAAAAAAAAAAAAATCTTGTAAATGTCATTTAAACATCTGACATCACAGAGAGCTGTGGCAGAAATTGGAAATAGAAAATAGCCTGGAAATAGTGTAACTAACCCACTTGACCGATCTGATATGTAACATTCAAACCAAGCGTTGACCAATGACCATGAAGATGATTGAGGGAAAATGTTTTACTGTGACGAACTCCTTGAAGACAATGTATGTTAATTGGTTGCAAGCACTAGACCGATATCAAATACTGCTGCAGTGTGACACGATTAAGGCTGAATGATAAATTCTTTATACATGCCATGGTGTGTTATAAATGCATATCACATGAAGAATAGATAATTCACTCCAATATTGTAATCATCAAATTATAATACTTGCAAAAAAGGGGGAAAACCGTCATTGGTCTCATTTTTCATATTGACTGCAGTTTTCAATAAACATTTTGTTCGTTTTGTTTGGCAAGGCAGATTGCTAACTTTCATTGCCGGCTTCACCAGGTAAAAAAGAAAAAGCTTAATCTTATGACTTAACCGATAAAGGCATGGTGATAATCATAAGATTGAGTTTGTTTTGTTTTCATGCTATTTTTGTGATCGAGTGGAGTCCGAAAAATATACCATCGGGATACTGAAATACAATTTGATTGTTCATTATTAGATAGCAAATTATTAAGGAAATGAAAATTACAATTTTGTCATGCTATCAATGGTGATATGAAGACAATAAACACGTACGTTTGAACCATTTTCTTCGGCTTATATATCTGACGGTTCCACTTAACTCGAAATATCAATTTGGATCATTCAGCTATATTATTATAGTTTCTGCATCTCAAAACGCTATTTTCGGTTATACTATTATTTTCAAAACTGTTGTTTTGCAGGTGCTGGAAAGACGACGTTACTAAATGCCCTGGCAAGAAGAATACCATGTGATTCCGGAACAATCACTTTGAATGGAATGCCATTCAACAAAGAACAGCGAGGCCGCCTTGGCTACGTATCACAGACCGATGTTTTCCTATCCAACCTGACACTGTGGGAAACACTCTACGTGAGGAATTCATAAACAACAATATCTGACAAATTTTGTAAAAATTATAGCTACTGACATGTATCATAAATCCATTTCAGTTTTAAATGTGCTATGTAGAGAATTACAACAAATGATTACCGATTCGGGAATCTTCGAGTCATTCACATGAATGTGTTGTGGAGATGTCCGAACATGGGGTACACAAGTTTATTAAAAAGTGGGTTTTTTTTCTGTTTGGTGGGGGGGTCACATAAGAGTCTTCAAAGGCTGGCATATTGTTTTGCGAGTAGCGACAATTTTGCTAATAGGAAACAAGACCAAATCTCTGAGGTATACTGGATATGTAACAACAATTTTGAAATGGTTAAGTAGCTGTTTTAAGATCGATTCGTGTTTTATTAATATCCATTTGCCTCTCAAATCTGGGATATTGATAGATAATGACGATTTTTAAAATTCAGATTTAAGGTTTTGATGCCTATGACACATTAATCGAAAAACCGAACTCATATATATCACAACGATTTGTGCTTATAATGTACTGAAATTATTACGATTCAAACCTATTACCAATCAATATTCTCATTGTTCTCTTTCAAATTAACAGTGGTGTCGTATCACATTCGATAGTAAGAAACGAATTCATCTTTAGTTTACAGCAATGATACGGATACCAGATGACGTACCGAAGCAAGAAAAAATTGCGAAGATACAAGCAATAGTTGAAATATTGGGTCTACAGATGTGCTTACATACAAGTACGTAGGTTTGTTGTATGAAGACATTTACACATCAGCCACAACAGTTAATGTTGTATACAGATTTCCAATAAAGCATCAATTGTGGAAATCAGTTTGTCAGAACGTGTATTTTCTTTGAGGAAATTAAAACTCGTATCCTTGCTAAAGAGTAAGTGTCAAAAATTCATGCCGACAAAATGTATGAACTTGGCAAAATATGAGTATTTTTTTTTAACTTTCTTCAGGTCAGTGTACATTGTATCTGTCTTCTTCTACTATTCAATATTTTAGTTGTTGGTGATCTTTGTCATCGTGGCTTATCAGGAGGAGAGAAGAAAAGAGCTAATATTGCCTGTGAGATCCTAACAGATCCGGACATACTCCTCGTGGATGTTAGTGTGTGTCTTCTATTTATTAAAGTAATCCTTTGACATACAAAATGTGAACTATGCTTACATGGATAAAGCCTTTATAAGAACTATCAAAATAGGACAATTTTTTTTAAGTAATCATTTTTTTTTATTATTATTATCCGTTTATTACGTTTCATCTATACATTTATTTTTATAAGGAACCAACCTCCGGTTTAGATTCGAGTTCTGCAAATTCGTTGATGCTACAATTGAAACAATATGCCACGAAATACAACAAAACGATCATAGCCTCTGTTCACCAGCCATCCAGTCAGATCTTCCACATGTTCTCCAACCTGCTTTTGCTAAAGGAAGGGAAGGTAATTTTTTTTATTTATGTATGGTCACGTATGGAAATTTACAGTCCGTTATGCTGCTGAACGTTCCGGCGTTTGTTGGTTTTTGCTGAGTTGAATTTCCCCGGACAAAAGCGTAAGTCACTCGCTATAAAATATTTTCCCTTCTTTTCCAGATGGTGTACTTTGGATTAGCCGACAAAGTATTACAGCATTTTGTTAGTCTGGGGTTGACGTGTGATAAACATCATAATCCTGCCGACTTTCTCCGTAAGTAAACATATCTTATTAACCAGACTGTTTGAAAACAAAGCAAGGAAATACCGAAATGTAAAGATAAGCATAATTAAAACTCCGATCCAATGAAACTAGCTCATAATATGGAAATCAAAATATATATACACTTGGACTCCTAAAAAGTACAAGAAAAAGACCAGGTGTTATGTAAGTATACGTGTCTTCTGCTTCATCAATGACACCCGCCATATAAATCTTGGTCAATCCAATTACGTAATGCCACGATCTTGAATAAGAACTAGGTATACAACAACGAAAAACATGCAGATTAACGAACATCAAAACCTTCCACCTTCATTTTGCCAAAAAGGCATAGAATATTTCTCAAAGACGACCATAAAACATCCCCATAATGATTTTTATCAATCTCCATTCTTGAAACCCTAAGTTATGAGTTTGTCAGTCAGCTGACATCTTGCACGAAAATCGTGATATTATGATCAGACCCATGAATACCAATCAACAACGAATTGTAAACACCGTAGATATGGGATGCGAGGTTGTTGCTATCCCCCAAAAAATGAAAATTAAGAATTTTGAAATTTAAATCATCGCGCTTATCGTACAGCTTGGTGCAAAGCTGACCATGTTGGTTTCGTTGCAGGAAAATATTGAGATAGAAAGTTGATATAGAAGAGTCATGTACTTAATTTCCAATTCTTCGCCTGGATATATACGTGGATTGACGTAGTCACTAAATTGCTTGTTACTTGATGGTCGTGAATTGACAAACCCTATAACAATACATAAAACGTATAGAGATTATAGCAGATTTTTAAAAAATAATAATTTAAAAAACAAATAAATTGAGAATAATAGTCGGGTAACTCTCTCTTTCGTGATATGTTCCTTTTCTTTCGAGTAGCCTGGGACTTACCTAGTGACCTAAATATGTATGCTTACTTTTGGAGAACGTGTTCTGAGGGATAAATATAAGCACAACATGGTCAATGATCATAAAGTGTACAATTAATTGATACCGAACATCACTGGGGCTTTCTTAATGAGTTAGCGTTTCACAATGGAGATATATCAAATATGACCATGGCATCTTTTGTACTATTTAAAGACTGATAACGGTAATGTTTTCTTTACTACACCACATAAATTTGTACAGAATGTGACATTTTCATACGTCAAGGTCTTGATAAATTACCATTGATATGCCGCGATTTAAGTCAATGGCAATATTCAACAAATAAAACAGTGGCTATTCAGTAAAATCCATTTGAAATGAGATCAAATAATGTCTTTCGATACATATTACATAGTTCAGGTATTGACAGCGGATAGGAGCACAAAGGCAGACGACGAAGGCAACAGGGCGAATCATAGGTAAGTATTTAATATGTCCCATCTGATACTGTTTATGTAATATATATCAATAAAACTATCGTTGAACTATTGAAACATTTGACCACGAAATGGGTTATATCAAATTTGAATACATCTTAATCTAAATAGCAGTACCACTAATATGGTGTCACTCAAATGTCCCGATACCTGATTTTAGGCAGTCGAAAGTACCCGTTACGCATAAGTAAGACATTTAATGAGTTGACTGGTCAGGTGTAAGTGTGGCGTCAAAGTGTTACTTCGATTGGCCATGTCTTATATGTTAACAGTAGTATAGGAGGAAAATTGATTGATTGAAATTGATAAGACTTCAACTAAACAATATATACCTTTATAACAGAACTTGAATTTTTTTTCAAATAAATTAGTAGGAAATCTACATCGTGAGTTGGCGATATTCTATTATACAATTACGTACATCTCTGAATACATGACCGAGATTGCTATTATAAAATAACTTTTTGATAATAAGATGTGATATGATTATATAAAATAACGTTGTTTTGTGATGAGTATTTACGCAGGTACAAATTACACGTGTACTCACTCGCTTTCATTCATGTGTACATGTATCAATACCCATACCATAAACAAGAGAGTTATGCGATTATCCAATAAAAATAAGAATCCCACCGAAAATTGTATATGCAAGGTATTGTTAGTTAGTGTATATAAGTGTGGGGAATGCCGTTATTTATAGGCTATGAATCATATGATTCATGGCAACATCATCATAATCCAAATTCAAATTCCTTAAAACTGGGGCAAAATATCAACAAAAGAAATATTTATACGGAGACTAATGAAACGGTATAAAGAGAATAAGATCAGTAGAGTAAGCATCCTCTGCTTCATCAATGACACCCGCCATGTAAACCTTGGCCAATCCAAGTAAGTTATGTCAAGTTCCCAAATGATATCAATGTATACAACAGCGCAACCAACAGACAAACTAAGTTTAAAAAGAAAGAAGGCTAAAACACGATTTGTTTAGTGCTATACATCATAAGATGAACAATACCATTTATACGAAGGTAAATGTCACTTGAAAACGATTTTGAACAATTGAAAATGAATGCAAGCGTGGCCCATGTAGTAGTGTCTTGTTAGGTTAAGTGAGTATTGCAGACACTGAGGTTTAAAGGTTTAAAGAAATAGTAACATGTCGGTGCACTTATTAACACAGGTGATTAATAGACATTCTTTGTTATTTTCGAGGCGATTTGTTTCAGCAAATTTCAAAAGACAGGTAATTTGATAATGACGACATATGATTTCGCCTTGATGTAATCACTGGAAGTGTATCATTTTAGTGGATCTACATGCAACATTTTAATTGATTTGCGGTGAAGAATATACAAATACTTGACGTTCTTTTGAAGTCAGCTGATAATAAAATATTTTAAAAAGTATTGAATTTCACGGTTTAGTGAAAATCCCAACTTATATTTTGACGTTGCTACCGATTAATGGTGACATTACCCAGAGACCTCCTAGTAATAACACTTGAGATTCGTTAACGAATCCTAGATGGAAGAAACAACGACATGATACAAGTTTCGTTATTTGACTCTACTATTGACTTGTTTCTCCTTTATTATCATCGCTCTATCATAAAAATATTTAAGAACAACCATTGAATGAAAAAACCTACTTTGGAAATGATACTTCATGTTTCAGTCTTCATCCCATTCCGTTTGGTTCCGATATTGAAAACGGGCATAATCCTACAGAAAACGACAGAGAAAGAAGGATATGGACATCAGGTGTGGAGCTATTGTCAGGTAATGTAACTAATATAGCATGTCGGATATGAAGCGTAAATACAGAGCAATGTTGGTGCTGCATTTGTAATTGTTTGATATATTGTTTTAAACATAATTACATAAAACAGCTATTCGCTCTTTAATACCTACAAATGTAAAGATCTTCTTGCAAAACACAAATGGACCATTTTTCTGCAATGTTCTTAATCAAGATGATATCATAGACACTGGTGTTAATGTGGCAGGAACAGTTCCCATTTGATGAACGAGAATGGCATTTACACATTTCCATATAAAGTACCAAAAATACTCAACTTCAATGGCGAATAACACACCACTTTCTTACCACGGTCTATTTTAAGCAGACATAGTAGCTAGACCAGTATCCTGTGAATATTTTATACATTTTAAATAGAAAAGTTAACGATATTATTTCTTTCTCTAATGTTATATGATATGCATGTATCGTTTGAATAAGCATATATCAGTATGAGTATTTCAGTGCATGTCAAAATTAAATGTGTGGTGTGATTCTATTTGAGCCAGCCAATAAATGTGAACCTCTTTTTGTTGATATTTTGAATTGTTTCATTTTGCGTGTTGAATTATATAAAATGTTTATTAAAAATATTTTTTTCAATCCTTATCGAAAATGAAACATATCAGCTTTATTGCTTTATGGCCTTTGTGAAACAGCTAGGGAATTCTATATCTTCATATTGGTTTCCGGACTTTTCGTGGACTTCATGATTTTGCTTTTTATTTAGTCATGATTAAATCATCGGATGGAAGTACTACTAATTGCAATCACGTTCTGGAAGAGGAAATGGCAAGCAGATGGCCAACATCTCTCTGGAACCAGTTCAAATTACTCAGCTGGAGATCATACAGGCAATCCAAGGGAAGGCTTCTTCACAAGTTTGAGGTGTTGTTAACTGCTTTCATAGCTGCATTTCTCAGCGTGATCTTCTTTCAAGTTGAAGATTCCATCATAACCGTCCGAGACAGAATGGGTTTGGTAGGACATCTCCATCTCCTGAAATCACAAATATGTCATTTTTCGCAAAAACAATATACGATAAGTAGTCTATAATTACATCACAACTCACCTTTGTCATTAAATAAATCCATGATTACCCGTACGAATGCTCGAGACTGAGTGACATGTCTGTGCTTTCATTCGATAAAACACACAAGCACATTTGAAATAAAACAGTTTTTAAAAATGTACTGTCAATAAGTAACCATTGTTATTTCCATCTGTATTTTCTATAAACAATATTTTGCACGAATAAACTTAATTGTCACGTTCATTGTGCAATTAAATTACATTAATATTATGATTGAGCTACATAATATAAATGATTTTAACCACACAAAACGGCACGAATAATTCATTCATATTGTTTACAATCGCACATAGATCTTGACAAAGTGATAAAGCAAATATCATATCGATGATATAATAAAAATGAGAATTTTAAAGATTAAACATCTGAATTAATGATCTGTTATCATTTATAGGTGATGTCGTCTCTGTTGTTCTGGTCCTTCAGAATTGAAATCCTGACCATTTTAGGGTGTAGGTATGATTATTGTCTTTTTAGTAGACGTGTATTTCGGTTTCTTTATTTTATTCGTATATGGTGTAAGGGAAAATGTTATGTCTTTATGTCTTTTATTTGTCAGTTAATGCAGACCGCGCTGTTCTCAGTAAAGACTATGCTGCCGGGACGTACCGAATGTTGGCCTATTATCTTGCAAAGATGGCCAGTGAGATGCCCCTTCTGTTAGTCTTGCCATTCCTCTTTAATACTGTTGTGTACTGGATGACTGGTCTGGGAGGAGTGGACGGATATTTTGTTTTCCTCTGTATTGGCACATTAAACTGTCTACTGATGCAGGTAACTTATCAATGAATTGTTTAGAAAATAAGTCAGTTGTATACTCCCGATACAAAGTTATACATGAAGTATACTCCGAGTGATCAGAAAGACGTTTAGATATGTGTGATCTTCACAAAAGATTGAATACAATAATCCAATGCCAGAAATGAGCGCAGCGCAATTTTGTTGACAAATGTTCAATCAACTTTAGAATTCATACTTTAATTCTAATATTTCCTAGTTGTCTGCATCTCATATGTCATCGGTTTCCTCTTGTAATGACTGTGTGACAGATCGCTAGGCAAATCACTAGGAATCTTAATACATATGATTTAGCAAAAATGGCATTTTATATTAATTTCCGTTGTTTTCCGTCTAGAGTGTTGCACACAACCTTGCAGTGCTGATAAAAGACGTGAAACTCAGCACCATGACTGGCAACGTGCTCATCTTAGGGGGACTAGTTCTAGGTAAACTTTTTTCTATCCTTAATATATAGTCGTAGTGATATTAATGTGTATTGGTGAAGATTCATGGATGGGAAGGTATAATGCATTTCACGGGGACGACATAATGTTTGATAATGAACAATCTTGTTAAAAATAGAAATTGCAGACGACACAGAATATATAACTGCACTACAAGTAGACAAGAGATTCATAGTCCTTAACATTGGTTATCAATCTACCAATCACTCATGGGTACAGAGGCGTAGACTCTTCAATCGCAATACCCAATTCGACTGATACTTTTCACACGTGCACGCTTAAAATCTCACACACGCCATATTCTTATTTAGCCAAACAGATAAAAATGTGATAGAATCTGAACATATTTTGAAAACGAATTTGAAGTAATATAGTTTTTAATTTGAAAGGTATTGATCGATTGTCTTATCTATATATAGGTGGTTTCCTAAACATCAATCCCCCTGAGTGGCTGTTCTGGACGAAGTACCTCACACTTGCACACTACCCGTACGCCGCCGCCATGACATATATACTTAAGGATATGGATGCCGTTTGGTGAGATGTACAAATTTATCGATTGTTCCATGAAAATTATATCAAATCATTTGAAACACATTTCCTCAAAAAAAAATTTCTGTTATTAATCAAACTATATACTTTTGCAACGGTGACTTAAAACATTTGTTAGTCTCTGCCACCTTTGTCTTTAACAGTGTCCAAAGTGACTTGGAACGTATACAGATGACACTTTGTGTACACTTTCGGACCAATTCATACCTATAGGTATAGTTTCAGCCCTTAGTATGATTTGTATTTAATATATATTTGTTGACAAGCATCGCTTCTGTGTTGATGCGAAAACTGATAGTGACCGGACATGTTTTCTTTTCTCTACTTCCAGGTGTAACCAAACAAGTGTGGGTATCTACTTCAAGTGCAAGAGCGAGGCAACAGAATTTCTGACCTCACGTGACATACTCTTGGGGATTGGTGTGGATTTACCTATATATTGCTACATCTCGACCATAGTGCTTGCCATTTTTATTTTCAATGTGTTTGGTTATTATGCATTGAAATGGAAAGGAGAATGATTGCAAAACACAATCTGTAAACGTTTTTGACTTAATGTGCTGCGGAGCAGAAGATGACGAGATCATAGGTTTTCACCTTTTCCCTGATGGCGTTATTACCGTGTCTGCTGCTACGATGTTTTTCTTTGTATAAATCTCGACGTCCTGTGTATATACAAAATGTCGAATTAATGTTTGAAATGATGGACTACAACAAAACTGTCATTCCTATATTTAGGTAAATCCATGCATACTTATCAGATAACAGTACGTTAACAAAGGCTGGACACATCCATTATGTAAAACATGTGCCCGCTGAAATACGTTCGACACCTTTGTATCAATTATGTATTCTACTAAAAAATTTCAAAATATTGTATCTAACAGTGTTGCTTATATTTATCAAAGTACACAATTAAATATAATCCCAATACCGACAGTTTTTTCTAGTAGGCTTCTTTGCACTTGCGAATTTCCATACCTTGAATTCGCTTACACACGTTCTCGATGATTTCCAAGAAATACCAGTCCAGGAATTTAAATATTATAGTTGTCACGCTGAGGTTTCAAACCTTCTAGTGTTTCATTCATTTCAGTCTGATCGACTCCAGCTATTATGATATTGACCACCGCGTATCAACACCATTCATGTCCTCAAACAATAAGGGAATTTTTCTATAGAACATTGCTCGTGCAGTGGAGATTCCAAAAGGTAAACTTTGGTAACGTTATCGATAAAAACAAGTGTAAAAAGAACTTAATTTGGAATCTTGTAGTTTCCAAAACTCGCTAGATGCCTCAAGCTTTAAGATGACTATAGCTCACGCACTTTTGGCCTTATGCGTTTCCAACTTGAAACGTTCCCTTTGCCCTTTTCAGGTTCCTAGGATACAGACAAATACGGATCTTTCATTGATGTTATGAAAAATAACAAGGGAGTTAACCAATTTTCTTTTGTTTATTATTTTGTATCTTCGCCATCCTGCCTAGTTCCTGTCAGGTGATTCAAATACATATATGACAAAAGGGATTAAACACCAGACAGAGGTTAATTAAGTCATTGAAGTCCAACTGCATCGAGTGTTAGTTTCATTTTAACCTTCTCTGTAAGCCATAATCTTTATACTTAGTGAATATGTCCAGATATGATTTCATATTGTCCTTTTCGTAAAAACCCGCCATTTTGCACAAGCCACATGATGTCACATTGCTTTCTACTTAATTAACTTTATTTGAATTGACACTATTTTTTTACACGGTCTCGAGTTTTTTTGTTTTGTTTTTTTTTAATTTTATGATCATGTTTGTTTCTGCTTTTGAATTTGGCTATAACAATTATGTTGATATCTGACTCTGGATTAAATTTCATTGGTATAACGCAGCCATTTACATTAATGTTGACAATCTGCTGTTTTGTCAGTATTTATATTGTCTCCAGAATATACCCACTGCAGAAGGGTCTGTGTTCTACTTGAACTGTTGTCCAATAGAGGTTCTGACAGTGTGCAATTCTACCATGCTAATAAGTGGTTTTTAATCAGGACAAGCTGTGCCTTTCGGGACTTTTGAGCCATTTCCTTTGTAAATAACGTGACTGGGATTCTTTTTTCTTCTTTACGTCATTTGCATATTTTTCAGCTCTTGTAAATTGGAAATGATATATTTCAGATGCACAATGTATATCAGGTGTTTCTGTAGCCCTATACAAATCAATGCTTTTATCGAGATTGAGCTCGCGTTCCTCTAACAAACCTATAAGGCAAGGTCTTTGCTGATCCTCTTCATGATTCTGTCTCTTTAGATAGATAATATCTAGATAACAGCTATCATGACTCTTTTTGTTTGAATATGTCAAGGGCAAGGTAGATAGCTGGCGCGTCCCCCGAAAATGTCAAGGCATTGTTGATAGACGACATCCATAGACTTCATCTTGTGAAACCATGGCTGCGGCAAACCTTTCATTATCTTTTGAACCATTAGTATACAAATGTAGAAATGTTTTATATTTTAACTGCAATTTCGAGAAGGATGAACGAAAGGTTCAACTGTCGGTGTCAGTGGTTGGAATTTCTATCGTTCCAAATGACCGAATTTGGTCAATATCAATATTTGTGTTTTGTAAAAGAGCGCAAATCCTAATTCCGAACGGTAGAATGGTCTTTAGTTTGTTTTGAAACAAGATTTTATATTTTGGATCATATATAAGTGTAAAAGCAGGATTTGAATTTAGCTGAATGGTGTATTGTAAAGCCAATTTATTTCGACGGCTATATAGTGATGGTTCGTAAGCCTCTACATGCAGGCTTGCTGTAGGTATGGTCTTAACAGCGCCGAGAGCGAGCCTCGAACCCTAGTGAAGAACAGTGTCTAATAGTTTTAAATATGACGGTCTAGCAGATTCATACGCAATGGAACCGTAGTCTAATTTTGATCTAATGAGAGATCTATACACCAGCGTGGGACATCACCTTTAGAATATTCAGTTTCTTAAGGCATTTGACTTTACTGTATTGTATCTGTGGAAGGAATTACAATTTCCTGTCTAATATTACACCTAAGAATAGATTTGGATCGTCGTGTTGTTTCCGCATCTGACAAAATGCATACAATCTGTTTTGGATTGTGAAAATGTAAATCCATTTTCATCTGCCCAAATTTGTAGTCATTTGTAAACATTGTTGTAGTTGTCTTTCGATGGTATTCATATGCTTAGATCGATTGCATATAATGAAGTTATCGACATAAAGAGCGCTCTCCATTTAAGGGGATAATGTTTTGACAATACTTTTAATTTTGAGTCCAAAAAGTGTAACCGAAAAAATGCTGCCTTGTGGTACACTCATTTCATGTTGATGGCCATCGGAAAGGGTCGTTCCATTCCGGCTTTATGTGATAGAAATTTTGAAATAAGATTTGGTAGATTACCACTAATACATATATACGTATTTTCATGTTGTGTCGAACGACTTTTCAAAATCGAAGAAAACAGCAACCAAATGTTCTTTAGTTACAAAAACCTCACTCACAAAGGTTTCAAGTCTAACCAAATGATCGTTGGTACCTCGAGTAGAACTAAAACCGCTTTATAGAGATGCTATTATGTAATTGGATTCCAAATACCAAATTAATTTTGAATTTATCATCCGCTCTAGAGTTTTAAAAATACAACTTGTGAGTGATATTGGGCGGTAACTGGAGGGATCTGTCGTATTTTACCCTGAGTACAGGAATCACAGTAGCAATTTTCCATGACTTTACCCGATGTTAAAATATAATTAAGAATATCAAGAAGTTTTTCCAATGAGAACTCTGGTAGACGTTTAAGGAACTTATAGTGAATATCATCAGGTCCTGTTGCAGAGTCATGTGATTTTTTCAACGATTCGCAATAAACTGAATGAAAGGGGATACTTTTTTACAGGACGAGAGGCGATACACTTAAATAGCAGGACGAGAGGCGATACACTTGATTACAGGACGAAAGACGATATATTCAAATTACAGGGCGAAAGGCGCCAGACTTAAATTACGGGACGAAAGATGATAGATACACTTGATTACAAGACGAAAGACGATTTACTTATTAACGGGATGAAATGCAATACACTCAAATTACAGAAGACGGACAAGGACTAATAAAATCTTTCACCTCCTCTTCTTATGTTCTCTTTAAGAGAGAGGTTTTAGTGAAAACATTGCAATTATATTTGGCACTGAGTACATTAAACCGCAAGACAATTGTTATGTTCCACGACCCATTTTTACTTCAACAGCTGATCATATATTCATGCATCAAAAGATGACAGTCAAAAGATACATTTTTTTTCAAATACAGCTTACATTTCCAGACTCTGACCATGTATTACTGGTTACAGTTTTTTATAACTACAAATTTACCAAATATCTCTTATGAAATAAAGTCAAATGGAATGAGGTGCACACAAGTAAATACTGTGTTATTCTAGCAGATCTTCATAACGAAATGTGTAACTTTACTGTGCATACTGAATATGTTTTCTAAGAGACGTGATCTAAAGAACTGATACGGGCCCTCCAGGCCTCTTACTTTACTTTCAAAGATGTTTTTATCCATTGTCATCTCTAAACTTTCTTTATCTCTGTTTCATATTTTGAAAAACAAAAACAAAGATAAGAAATATATCACAACATCATATCAATCACATGACGTCACTTTCGAGATTCTGACTCCACGCAATTAAGCTGCTAATTGACAAACTTACCGGTCACGCATTGTTTCAATTATTTTGGCTAGGAGCAGCAAATATAAGGGCCAAATTATATTAAAAGCGCTTTGGTGCACTGAAACTGGAAGAGTTTGAAACACTTCTCCTAAGATCAAAATTTGTTCTAAAAATCAAGAAAAATCACATATTTCTTTATTTAATTGATCATAAGTGTTTTCTTTTGCCAAATTTGACAAATTTTGTTTGCTTAAAATGACAAATAGATTCCAACGAACAAAATAAGTGGTTATAAGAAGCCTTGCTATGAAACATTGCCTTGTTATGGAGCCATTTCTGAACCTTACCTTATACCCTCAGTAAATGTCACAAATTCTATAATAATTCTGGCCCTATGAGCCTTTTGAATTTTTAAGTGCTATTTCAGGGGAGTGTATTGGGGTGCTATAAATGCCACATGGTTTGGATTAGATCGGATCGTGGGCAAAAATCCATTGTTCGTGAAAGAGGTCCTTTCATTTTTATGAGGTGACTGGATAGTAATGTTAAACGTACCTCCTCGAATTGTACACCCTTTGAAGATAGTGGATCCTAAAGCATTTGTGTTGCACAAGGAAACGCTGTTGTGTTGAGCGTTTTGATGAGTCTGTGAGGTGAGTGAATTCGAACTTGGCGGCCGCGTGTCAGATTTAACATTACGTTGTTTGGGACAGGTACAGTCTGGTAATTTGCAAGTATTGTTGACAGATTTTGTTTTTGAATGTTACTGAGGATTCTGTAATTGTTTAGTGACTGTGGGTTTTTATGTCCTGTGATGTGGACAGCTTGAGTGTCCGGTATTCCTGTTTCCAGCAATTTCTGGCACAGATTTGTCCTCACACTGGTGTTACTTAAACGTTTATTATCAAATGGGAACCCGGACAGGTTTGCTTTTGTCGCCATAGTTTTCAGTAAATGTGAATGTTTATTTTTGCTGACTGGACCTTTCAAGAACCACTGCTCCTTGTCTACTGGGTTAACATTGTTAGTTACTACGGCGAGATAGAAAGGGTGATTAGGATTAGAGAAATTTCCTGGTCGCTTGTCACAGAAAACTTTATAAACACGAATCGGACATCTCTGATGGTTGTTAGGAGTAGCGTCCGTGGTTGGCTTGCTGTCTTTCGTTATAAGACAGACACTCTATGTTCAGTTCATTGTCACAAGACAATTCAATATCGCCCCTACACAAAGGTGTGTGCTCTTCTCCGCCACCTCTTATTCCAAAGTGCAATGTGTTATTTATTAACAGTAATTAATTTTAATAGACGTTTTGGTGTATCAGTTCCTAACTGTCCACTCTGGTATAACATGTCAATTTCATTGTCGGTTATTCTCTCAGCGCCATCTGTCTGTTTCCTTAACCCTGCTTTTTTCAAACGGCAAACGTGTGTCCAGTGATGGCACTTGTGTCATATTTATGTTGTTTCAGATGCCGTTCAATAGAACCCAATATCCCTATTAAATAGATGGGTTGATGCTCAGAACCATTTCTTGTCTAACACATACAACAATCTTTGAGAAGAACCTGACTAGTTCATTTTCTGAAATTTTGTGGTTTTCGCGAATTTCGCCCCGTGCTTTCAAATTTTTTCTTAATAAATTTATATCAGACAATGTTTTTCTCAAAGTGTTCTCGTTTCCATTTGCTGATATAAAGTTTGCCATATCATCGTCATCCATACAAACAAAACTGTTATCGTTTTCACTTGTAGCCGTACGTGTAACTCCAGACCTTGACGTTACGTGTACACACGTGTCATTGTTTATGTTAGTGTTTGTCACACATGGGTCGGAACTTTTGTTGGTGGTGTTACAATAAGAGGGGCATGATGGAGGGGTTGATCCGACATTTTCAACAGTTTAACTACCTTGATGGGTTTCCATATTGGAATCGAATAAATGATCGAAGTCGAACTCATCGTCTGCTAAACCTTTCACCAGTTGGTGTTTGCTGGCACTGAAATTAACTTGAAAGTACTTTGATTAATTCCCTGTTTGCCATTGGCCCCAGCTGTAACCAAATCATAGTTTTCCAAGAAAGATTTCCAAGTATATTTCCGTAGGGGTAGCAGACGAGCAAGTGCATGTGTGTGGTCTTGTTAGGCATAGTAAAAATAGTTCCACTTCCGGGTCATATAGTGACATCACATAATTGTTAAGAACGTTCACAGAGCGCGTGTTCCTTTTTCTCACCCTAGGGTGAGATAAGGAAATCTCACACAGGTAAAACGTGTGGATATCCCTGTCCAGGGTAAGAGATAACTTTGTCGCTGTGGTTGCTCTATAGCATGGAAACCATTAAACGATATTAGGTTTTACGATGTGAACTCTTGAAAGAAAGAAAACATTTCTGTAGTCGTAATTGTAACATTTCTAAAGTCTTAGACCGTGCATGGTATCGCGAACTTTTTTTTATATTACAGTTGAATAGCTTCCCTGGGGAACTTGTAAAGTGATTTGAAAGCTATATGTTTAATCGTTAGCATAAAGTCTTTATAAATAGCTGATATACAGATCTAGGTAAAAACCAAGATCTATATATAGATGTGGGGATTTTTGGTGTCGTGGCAACCAACTTCCGGTGTCCGGTCTGCTGAAGCCGTGGTAAGTTATTAAGGCAAAGATCAACATATATTTACTCAATATTTCTTGTTAAATAGGCTTATATACATTGTATAAGTACCACTGTAAAACAATCTTCTTTAATCGTGTTTAACATGCTTGACTCGTGGGCTGTTTTCTGTAATACAATAAGTACCCCATTAGTCAAAATGCGGATCAATTCCATTGAATTAAAGAAAGAAATAAACCTGATAAAACTATATTCATTTTAATTTCGTACACATATGACGTTGTGAAGTCAAGCAGGACTGGCCATGGTTTCGTGGACTACATACTGTATCAGCCTGGTCATGTGTCATTTTTGTATACACACTGTCAGATATTGTCTCGGATCAACATAAGGCAATCACAGGGTATACACAGGAGGTATAAATACACTTCTACGTCATTCTCGTTCCACGAATTTGAAAAAGAAAGAGGAAGTATACAAGGCAAGACAACTCCATTATCAACACACCGTGTCTATCCTTATTCCTTGTAATATTTTTCATTTATTTTGATCTATTGCTAATCTATTATTAGATCTTCGAAAGTTGTGGAAGCTGAAAAACATCAGAAGATAGTACAAAGCCATACAAGTAAACAGCCATGGACATATCTATGAAGTTTTCGGACGTTCATGGCGAAAATGTAACACTGACACGGGAGAAGAATAGTGCTTCATGGAAACATCTATATTCTGGAGGATTGCTTTTTAGTCAGCTACCACTAACGATCGGGAATCCAGTAAAGCTGTATGTTCGTGGCACCTCCATAGTCCATGTAGGGTTTTACACCGGAGATCCTGCTGATATCACAAATGTGAAGGACCTGTACCTGAACAAGAAAGTCGATTTGATAGCACAGCTTAATGTATACAACAAGAAATGTTCAGCTCATCTCGAAAGGAAAGCTTCAAACTTTACTTACAAACTTGCAGGATTCCATACAGGAAACACATAGCTCCAGGGACGGACATATGGATAGCTGTATATATTCAGATTGGGGATGCAAGTGTAAAGTTATGTATGTATTTCGTTTACATCAGCGCTTTTTCTTTTGTTTCGTTTCGTTGAATTAGGCCAATTGTAGTGCTATCATTAATACGTGGTTTGGAGATGCTTTTTTGCCATAGCTGACGTCATTTGAAAACTGTCAAAAGCCATGCCACCCTCGACAGAATTTCATCTGACAATGGCTGTTGGAATAAATTAGGTATAAAGAACATTTTGATTTCTTAACATCAACACTAGAATTTTAGTATAAATAACTTTGTGTTTGGTTTACCTCGATAAGTTCATTTTATTTTCTTTACATCCACAACAGTAAAATTTTGGTATAAAGACCATTTTTCTTTCTCTTTTACATAGATAAGACTAGAAATTTAAAATAAAGATTTTTTTCTTTTCTTTACATCGACAACACTAGAATTATTGTATAAAGACCTTTGTTTTTTCTTTTTAACATAGACAAGACTAGAAATTTGGTGTAAAGATTTTGTTTTCTTTCTTTACATCGACATTACTAGAATTTTGGTACAGAGATTTTTTTCAATATTGCAGGTTCTGAAATGGATCTAAAGCAACTAATGCCTTTTCACACCAAACACGGCAGCAACATCGAATTTACTGACAAAACCAGGACAACTGCAAAATTGCAAATCCACAATCCGGCAGCCACGTCATGCATTGAACTGAATCCGACAGAAGAAAAGGCTGTTTCAGTAACGTTAAGGTTGAAACCGTCATCACCAGAGATAAAAAGGTATGGACTATCGTTATTAGCGAGTAGTTCGAATTCAAACCTTCTGAGATCTTCTCACGAGTTTATGTTCACAACAGGCTCAAAGATACAAAAGCATCAGAAATATACATTAATTCATTCCTTTAAAAGAACATCAGGAAAGTTGAACACATGCGATGGAGAATTAAAGATAAAAGTTGAACATGGCGGGAAAGTAAAGTATTATCATGATTCGGCCGGGACAGGGTCTGCTCACGTGACAGAACAGCTACCTCAATCAGGTGGAATAACGCTAATCTTGGATATGTGTCAAGTAAGTGTGGATATCATTGACGCATGCGAGTATGACGTTAGGTTTGGAAGTGACGAGGAAGAAGAGTGTTCAAGTTTGTCAAGCGCGAATTCAACATCAGTCGTTTCAACTGCTTTATATCCATCGCGTTACTCCCCAACTTCACCATCTGTTTTACCTAGAAAGCAAACTGCAGACGGAATACATGAAGACTCAAGGTCTCAAGATAAGATAGATTGTCATAACATGTCCTTTAAACAACCACATAATGATAGTAAAAGACTTCCAGCAGCTCCAAAAGACAAGGAACGATTGAATGATTGGATTCAGGAAACAACAAAATATAACTTACCAAAATCGCCACTAGAAATTCCGTTTACCTTAATGGAAGACAAATCTGGTGTAAACGATAAAGAAATTACTGCATCAGAGACACCCAGAAAACGGGCGAATTCTGTCCATTCTGGAGAATTTTATATTCAAAGAAAATATGCCCGGACTCATTCATACGCACGTGCCCCATCTCCCTCGTCGTTATTTCCATTGCGGCAATCATCAACATGGCATCATGATCAAACGCGAAGAGTTAGCGGAACATTTGCTTCTGGGGAAACAAAGGAAGTGGTTTATATAGCACCTAGACTGGAAGAAGAGCTATTACCAATACAGAGCAGAGGTATCAGTTATCTGTATGCAGCACAAACTGAAGCAGCTACGAAATCAGAAACACAACAGACACAAGGATTAAGGACTAAACAAACTTCACCAACAAATTCTCGTCTTGAACAAAAGCGTTCACAAATGGGAATTCGAATTGGCAAACCAACACATCCTAGCACAGACGTTCATAGCGACGATGGCACTACATTAATCAAACGCACTGATAGAACAATGAAACACCAGATGACGTATCCAAATCTTTCTGCAGCTATTGACAATTCGGACCTTTTTCGCGATGATTATAGTATTGATCTTCAGGAAAAAGCCACAACAAAACATTATTTAAAGGACAAAATTCAGCAGAATTACACCAACCTTGTCGAAAAATTAACAGTTATTCCACTGATGGATCATCTTTTCGAAGCAGATATTTTAGGAGATGACGAATTGGACAAAATAACATCATGCACACAAAATTCTGAAAAGAATAGAACATTACTTGCTATACTTAGGAAAAAGCCAGTAAATAAAGGTAAATTCATAACAGCATTACGAAATGCAAAACTTGATCATTTGGTATCGATGTTCGTTTGATACCACTGACATTGAAGGAGTTACTTAATGTTACTTAAAACATACTGATCTTTATTATTAACGGTGGCTTACTTAGATAAGATGATATGTTTTGACTACGAAAATGACATAGTAAAAGCATTGACACAAATGTAAATACTCCAGGAAGCTATGAAAATTATGCAAATCTACCAGCATGTATCTTGGTGATAGCCAGGAAATTTTATATTTAACAGCAGTTTTTGACTATTTACTTGTAGATTATGAATATATGTGATGTATAAAAACGTTTAATACTCTGTCTGATCATTCACTATTATCTTTTAACCTTGTTTGTAGCTGTTAGTGTTAAATGCGTTGATAGCCTTGTACAAGGACACCTTTCAAATAATCACATAGAATATAAATAATAATGATGTTTTATAAAAACATCTCTTTGATAAAGAGGAAAACCTTATCGAAGCTTGTGACATGCCTTTTATCGATATTTGCCAAATTCTTACTCTAAGATTACGTAAGATACTTCACATTTAGTAAATATCATGAGGACAAACCATGGTTTTCTGAACAGTGGAAATGGGAATACCTGAATTACCTACTATAATAAATACAAGACTGTAGAAAACCATAGTATCACGATCAGAAAAAATGCAATTCAGAAATGAGAATCTAGCTTTTAAAAAGGCAGAACAGGCATCAAGAAGGTAATATGATCGAATCCTTAAGAAAATCTTACCAAAACGATTTATACATTTTTAAAGGAATGATCGGACAAAGTACAGTTCCGAAATGAGAATCTAGCTTTAAAAGGCAATACAGACATCAAGAAGGTGATCTGATCGAATCTACAAGAAAATCTTACCAAAACTTTTTTATATATATTTTTAAAGGAATGAAGTACATTGACCAACATCAGGAATCGATATGGAAGATTTGTAGAACATTTCAAAAATTTGGTGGAGGTAACAACAATGATTTTTTATGGCTCAAGTTCATTTGCCGAAAACATATTCTGGTGTATTCGAAACATTAGATGAAGCTTTTACCAAAGACTAAGTACTCGTAAGTACTCGTAAGTACTCGTAAATACCAGAGACTAAGTACTCGTATTCGTAAACTAAAGCGATATCAGCCATAGTAAAGATATGTAATGATAGATATTTTGTTGGATTTCGCGAAAACATGGTAACAAGCTGTAAATCTTACAGAATTAAGAAAATGAATTGATAGTTTACATAAAGAATAAGAGTTCCGAGTACAAAATGTGGACATTATTTTGGTTGTCCCCGGATTCTACATAAAAGAAACCATAATACATGGAATAGTACTGTCGTATCTGTGTGTGTGGCTAAACTGTTTTTGTATCAATTTGTTCTTTTCAAGTCAGTCATTACCGTTTGCCTTTGCTTTTCGTTTGTCTGATTGATCGGTGTGTAGGTATGGCTGTCAATGTGAATATGTTGTACAATATGTAAATATATTTCTATTTTCTCACTGTTTAAATGACAGGGAAAAATCGTAACCAAATATTAACTTGACACTGAAGGAAATGTGTATTACAAACATTTCAATACATATTATCTCATATGAACATATGTGTAAACGGCAGTGTATATACCATAGATCATATGTTAAACAATATACATGTACATGCAGTCAAAATTTTTGATCCTGACAAACTAATGTCACATCTCTTATAATACCACATTGTTTGCAATATGTGAATGATTGAGGTCATTCAGAGTACTCACTGTGAGTGGCTAAGAAATTTTTAGTATTGCCATTTCAGTGAAAGTTTCTACGATGGAGAAACTGAAAAAAAATTGTGCGTATCGAATTATGTTGTCTGCAGGGATGAAGTAACAAATATTTTGAATACAAATTTAGGTAAGGTACAACCTGGTATATTTGCATCAGACAGTTATTTCGCCTTGATACGACCCAGTGGATTTGTACAGAGAATAAAATATCAATGAATAAATCATACTGGATTATCTGGTCTCCTCTTTATTTTGCTTGTAATTTAAGAAGAATTAACAATTGCCCCATGTCCGTCGTCCGCTCGTAATTAACTGGCATTTTGGACTTCCATGAAAAACACTGAGACAATCTTCATGATTGTTGAAAGCTTTAATCCCCTTGCTCTGCAGGTAGTGCTTAAGAATGCACCGGCTGTCCCCATTGCATGATCGTATGAGGCGATTTATCTTGGGATCTTTATTATTACTCTCCCTTCTAAAGATTTTTCTTCACTTTTGGCCTTTAGTTGAGCGTATACCACTCTGAGGAAGGCTTTTGATTATGTCCCCTGGCCAAGACATACCACCCTTTATAAATAGTAGTTACTACTTCCTGCTCAACGTACTGTGGTAGTGTCACGGTAGTGTCACGATTGGTTTGCCCGTTTGCAGCACAATGTAACCACGTGGTTATGTGCCAGAGTCCTTCGGGAGTATATTTCAGTGTGGCAGCGCTATAAAGTTGCCTACAGTTCCGCATTATCACAATGAGGATTACATTAACATAGTTCATCCTTTCGATACTGATCCACTGCAATCGTAAATGGAGAGAGCAACAGAAATTGTCTATGAGCTGGGCGTGCGATTTAAGAAAACAGCGGGTAACAATCCATGTCGAAAGTACAAGTAGCGTCCGGTTATAGCCAAAGTGTCATCCTTGATGATGAAAGTTTTGATTACAAAGTAAAGCTTTAACTTACCTCCAGTTTTATTGGATTTAGAAATAACATCATAGGTTCATCTATACGTCTTATTGTATCGTAGTTGCTCATTGGAATGCATTCAATTTTTGTTTCATTGTTTTTAATGTGTCAGAGTGAACTCTCACGGTAAGAAGCGCTTTTGGATGATATTGAGGATACTGTCTCAATCGTGTAATCAGATATATATATACAAATGCTTACTTATCATTACATGTTTATGGGGTAACTTATTTATCATTCATGGTGTATGTGTGGACTGTTGACGAATTTGACGGTACAACGTGTTTTGAAACATTTTCTTCGAGTTAGCAATGTCATTAGAATAGAAGGTCTTATAACACAACCAGTAGAAGATTAGAGTGTGATGTTTGGATGACTACATGGTCACCTTCATCTTATAACACAACCAGTAGAAGATTAGAGTGTGACGTTTCGATGACTACACGGTCATTTTCATCTTATAACACAACCAGTAGAAGATTGAAGTGTGACGTTTCGATGACTACACGGTCACCTTCATCTTATAACACAACCAGTAGAAGATTATAGTGTGACGTTTGGATGACTACACGGTCATTTTCATCTTATAACACAACCAGTAGAAGATTAGAGTGTGACGTTTGGATGACTACACGGTCATTTTCATCTTATAACACAACCAGTAGAAGATTGAAGTGTGACGTTTCGATGACTACACGGTCACCTTCATCTTATAACACAACCAGTAGAAGATTAGAGTGTGACGTTTGGATGACTACACGGTCATTTTCATCTTATAACACAACCAGTAGAAGATTAGAGTGTGATGTTTCCATGACTACACGGTCACCTTCATCTTATAACACAACCAGTAGAAGATTGAAGTGTGACGTTTCGATGACTACACGGTTATTTTCATCTTATAACACATCCAGTATAGAAGATTATATTACAAATCAAAAGGGAAAATTGATCTTTTAGTATCTGTCTTACACCACGCAAGCCTCTAGTTTCCTTTCCAAAATCTGTATGTTCTTTCCGTCAGTTTTGTTATTCATCAGGGTACTTCATTTAGGGCCTTGGCATCACTGACGAACCACAGAATGACATAGTGACATCTTATTCCGGTTTACAGTATCTCATTCTGATTTAGCTATTAATGGGCCGTCGAAACACTCCAGCCTGTCACATCATGCTGCCAGCAGACAAGCCAGTTGTTTACACTGCAGTGACTATTATTTTTAAAAAGACTTTGGTATGTCGCGACCAGGAGACAGAATCCAAAGCCTTCCTCACAGAGACGAACGCTCAACTGAAGCCGGAAGTGACGCGTGTCGAGGGAAACATTAGGAAGAATAGTTGTTGGAAGTTGTTAAGTCAGAAGAGAAACGATTGGATCCCCCACCCCACCCCTACATCTTACAGTCGGGCAAACGGAGTCAGTTGGTATCGTCCTTACGTCCTACCGGCATATACCCCTATTAACAGCTCTACAGGCTCACAAAAGGCTGATAGATATTCTGGAGGATTTCCGAATATTTATACGCTGTAGTGGGACCAAAAAACGTTGCATCGTCTATGAAATAGAAGTTCTTATAACACAACCAGTAGAAGATTACGACACGGCCATCTCCATCAGACAAATGACCTGTGTAGAGTATACTAGCGCGGACGTATTTAGAAACTTCCATACATCTACTAGTGTTATGTAATAATTAATATGCTGATAACCTTTATTTTACAGATATTTACAATGTTTACTTTGTTTACGATTAAGTAAAACATTCAAATAAAATTAATAGTTATTGAAAGCACAACTAAGAGACGCAGCACGTGCTGAATAAGGAATAAATTGAGCATACATCAGCGTCGTACACGTCTCTTCCAAGAGTTGTCTTTCCTAACACGAAACAGTTTGCTTTCTTGTACATCTCTCCAATGACGTGTGGGGACCTGAAGGTTTTAAGTCATTAAAATGAAATTACCTTAACGCATGCTTAAAATGCATGAACATTTGCACTAATTAATCTCCATTTTTTCAATTACCTGAAGTACATCTGATTTGTCTTAAAATAAAGACACGCCAACACCATTTGTCCTCGTAAAGCTCATAGTAAATTTCTGGAAATATTCTATATTTAATACCTAAATGGTTCTTAATGATGCACGCTGTCCTGTTCAGTTAAAACGCTTAACAACGATTAATGAGTGTTGATCTTTATAATTAAGTTTGATATATGTCGGTATATTTAAGTACGTGGTAACGTTAAATATCATAATATTATTATGACACTATAATTGATTAATTGGAAAGACGGCAATTTCTGACCTTGTCCATTTTGAAAAAAAATGTGCCAAAATGAAGTTGATATTAGAGAGAATTATATCTATTGGAGAAGCTTCAGATTCTTTACGAAATATGAAAAATGATAAAAGTCCTATGTCAGATGGTTTCACTACTATATTTTTAAAATGTTTTTGGTGAAAGTTAAGAAATTTTGTGGATAAATCAATTATGGATTTATTAATGGTGAATTATCCATAACCAATGGAATCATTACATGTATACCTAAGGGAGACAAACCAATGCAGGTTTTACAAAAAAGTTGGAGACGATCTCCTTACTCAATATTATATATAAAATAGCATCAGGGTCAAAAGCAAGTAGACTAAAAATGTTTTTAGACAAATAAATAAACAAGGATCAAACAGGTTTTATTGTAGGGAGGTATGTAGGGGAAAATACAAGGCTGATCGATGATATCGTGGGGTACGCAGAAGGAAATGAAAAACCTGGTATGCTCTTATTTATAGATTCTGAAAAGGCTTTCGATTCTGTTAGTTGGGATTTTATCGATAATGTTCTGACTTCTTTTTTAATTTTTGGGTTTATATATGCAAGTAGATAAAAATGTACAAGCCAGTGCACTCTCTTCTGAACTTTATCAAGGTAATTATCTTTTTTTTCGAAATTAAGAGAGGCTGTCGTCAAGGAGACCCTATTGCTCATTGTATTTTCATACAATGTGTTGAAATACTTGCTATTAGAATAAGAACAGATACGAATATAAATGTATAATCATAATGTTCCAACTTTACTATCACAATATGCAGGTGATACATCAATTATTTTAGACGATGAATTAAATAATTCTACAAAATGCTCTGGTCTAAAAGTAGATAAAGGCAAAACAAGTCGTTTGAATCGGCAGTAAAAAATCAGAGACGTATGTGATATATACGTCTCTGAAAAAATATAATAATGACGTCATCTTTCCAGAGTGGAATTTACAATGGGGTATTATTAAATTTACAGTATTATGTATTGTGTTTGATGTGGACGCACATCAAATCCTCAGACTGAACTATGACAAAAATTTGGTAAAACTTCAATACTTAACTAACAATTGGAATAGAAGAAATATTACACCTCTTGGAAGAACACATATCATTAAATCCCTTCTCATACCTCAATTCAGCCATCTTTTTATATTCTTGCCAAATCAAGAAGAATCTTTTATAAACAAAACTAAAAACAGAACTTTAATTTTTTTATGAAATGGTAAGTCAGATAAAATAAAAATTAACATTATCAACAAGAACTATTATGAAGTGGGGCTTAAAATGATATACTTACAATCTTTTACTGACTCTTTAAAACTAACCTGGATACGTAGACTATATGCAACAGATGGAAAATGACATGTATTCTTTAAAAGGTATGGAAACAAGAATATTTTAGCAAACTGTGGTAATGAATATATTCATAAATGCCAACAAAACTGTAAAAAATAACTCATTTTGGAAAGACGTATTAAAAAGTTGGAGTAGGTAAGTAAAACATGGGAAAGTCTTGCATATACAAATAAAGCCAGTTTTAAAATACCCATCTGGTATAATAAACAGATACAGATTGAAAACATGAGTATACTTTTAGTGAATGGTATAGGAAAGGTGTAATCATAGTAAATGATTTAATCAAAGATCGTGGTAGTGGATTTTTTTTTTATAGTTTTTATAAGTTTTCGCAAAAATTCAACATACATACATATTTTCTTATCTATCAAGGGGTCATTAATACCATAACATATTTTTGCATGAAGATATCCCAAATGTGAATACAAGTTACCCATATGTCCCAATTAATTGAGAATTATTTATTAAGAAAAAAAGGGAATAAAAGACACCTATAATGTACTTTATCAAAACGATTCCATATCTACTGGAAGAGAAAATGGGAGGAAATATTTGAATTTGACGGAGATAGATGGAGACAAATATATATACTACCGTTCATACTAAGTGGAAATACAAAGTTACACTGGCTTCAATTTAGAATTAATCAACACATTTTGATATCTAATTCATATTTATATAAAGTTTGTCTGGTTGATAATAAATCTTGTTTTTATTGTAAAACTGAAAATGTAAGCACTGTTCATGCAGGGATTGTTAAGAAGTACAACTTTTTTTATCGAATTCTGAATCTTTATTAGAAGTGTTATTGATTCCATTATCTTAAGTTTATATGATGAAATAAAAACAGTGTGAATAACTTAGACATTCTAATATTGAAACTTTATATATATAAGGCCAGATGTCTGCAAACTACCTCGTCCATTTCTGCTCTAAAGAATCAAATTAAAGATATGTATACCACTCAAACATCTACAGCTGTTGGCAAAAGTGAAAATTATCTCCTGAACCTTAAAGAAAAATGGAAAAAATGGGAAAGATTATTAGAAACTACACATTAAAAGATAAAAGCCGTAATACTAGCTTTGCCTAGTCCCTGAAGGGATTTTTTCATATTTAATGTATGTATGAGGTTTTTTCAATCTAAATGTAATTATTATGAAAAAGGAATTCTTCATTATTCCTTAGTCACCTTTCTTTCTGTCCTTTCTTCCATCTTTTCTTATCTATAACTGTCTTTTTCTTTCTCTCTTTAGAGACAGTACAAAGCACCATGTTTTTAACACTTGAAATCATAAACCTGTCTTGCTTTAATTACAAGTGTAAGAGTATAAGTAAATGCTAAAAGATATGATTTCTCATGTGTTTCAAAATATAGAATATAAAGAAAGTGATTTTGTACTGCTGTAAAAATTTCAAAAATAAAAAAAATACCGAAAAATTTACTATTTGTTTTAAAATTTCAAAATAAAAAAAAATGTTGAAACGGCACAATGATGTTATTATACACCTTAGTATAAGGTTTCAGTGACAGGAAAATGGGATCAATATACCGATTGTAAATTGCATTCCGTAAAACCTATCATCGGTTAATGGTCTGTACAGACAACCAACGAGACGAAGTTGTCCTTGCCCGTCTTCGGATGGGTCATACATACCTTACACGTTCATAAATGCTGTAAGGCGAAGATAAACCTCATGTGATGAACCATTCACAATTAAACAATTTTTTTTTTGACAGCATTGACCTTCTGTCTACTCGAGAATTATTTTATGGAACATCACAAACCCTTTTTGAAACTGTTTAGATTTATAAAATTCTAGATTATCTGAAAGATGTTCTTTTGTGATAATATAACCATTTGAAAATTTTAGCATTTGTCTTTTACCTAAAGTTTAGTTAGTTTGATGTTATTTCCTATTGGATCGCTGTATCTTTCACAGGTTGATGGCCCAAATGACCTTTTATTGGTTGACGGACCGATAAGATTGCAATAATAATAATGATAATATCATCGATGTTGGACAATATATATATATCTGGTAATATAGTCTCTTTAATGTTTATCGTTTCTTGATTCATCAGACACGTTTATGTAAACCCCGTGTTGCAAATTGCAAGTATTTCGGTCACTTATGATTCTAAACCCTGAATTTTCCGTTCTCTTTTTTGTTATTGGTCTGTGGAAAATCTCCTCTCTTAAATATACTCAAGGTCGATCGGTTGGTAGGTCACGAGCATCACACAGAAACGATAGGCCGAATTTACATCTCCATTATTGTGTTACAAGGAATGTGATATCGATATATTGCTGTTGTAAAGATGTAAACTTGTGTCGTATTCCGTATTGCTATCATATTTTCATCCATATATATGTGGTCCAATGTCTATTTGCTGTAATGTCACAGCTGGTTTGCAAATACATGACCCAAATATAGATCGGGGAAAATCCTCATCCGTGAAACCACGATCTCAGTGCGTGTTAGTATTCCAACAAATCGGGAATAGTTTTCCGCCAATGAAATCGCTCCAAACTGTTCGGAATACCAGACAACCAATCAAATTTAAGGTGTTTCGTGAAACATTATAAATTTCCTGAAACCCCCGACCGCTTCCTCACTCACTGCCAAGTAACTCGATAGTGAAGACCAAGCGTCGAATAATCAAACTAAACAACTTTGTGAACATGGATTCCACAAGAGTCATCAACTTCTCAGCTGGACCAGCAAAGCTACCAGAAGAGGTGAGTTTTGATCGTCTGACGCTGTGTTTTGTTTGCTCGTCTGGCTCTGGGGATTTCCCCAAAATGTCGATATTTCCGAACGATATTTACACACAAGTAAATTAAAATTTGATGCTACATGCTTGTAGATAAGTTTATTAAGCATGTATTTATTTATATTCTTTATTGCTTTGTACACTTTCTTTCAATTTGAGTGAGAATTTATTGCATGACGTGTTCTGAATGCCGGTCTCACATGGCAGTCTATATTAAGGCTTATGAATATTCATGAGGTCAGGGTCAGAGAGTTTGACACATAAATGGCAGACGGTGTTGTAGACGACAAAGATTTTTACATATACGTATTGATTATGATATAGAAAGATAGAGACATCAAATGATATGTTGCATGTTTATATTGCATCGAGAAAAAAAGTCGAAGCGAGTTGGTTGTGTAACTAATCACGAATCCTTCGCAACTGAGCACGTGCCGTACAGTAGAGCTGATGTAATGACAGATACAGGCATTGTCAGCATGCATAAGAAGCTTTGCGAATTGGATATTAAATTCCGTGAAGGAAAATGTCTAATAAACGCAAAGAGTTTCATACATATTCTATGAACATTAGATTATAAATGTTCTTATGATGTTAAGTAATGACTTAAAATACAGACAACAGATCAGTTGTGTAACCTCTCGACGCGTAACAGATCGTGATAACGGACAGCTAATATTACGTGTAGATCGATGTTGTTGGCAACGCGTGATAGAACACATGCTTACAATACTTCAAGATCTCGCCATGTACTATTAAAAGAATCAATTGAGATCACAGGAATCGGATGTTCTTGATGTGAAATGTGGCTATTTGCTGCTAAATTAGTGTGAAAATCGAGGAAATTTGTTAACATCACAATCAGTAATATGAAGTCTGATATAAGAAATATGATTTCTGCTACTTATATAATAGATCTATTTAACACAGGTGGCAGGGTGATTTTAACGTTGTGTGTTAAATTTTCACAAATTGATTTTCTTGTTTGTTCCCTTCAAAAGTAAAAAAAAAAAAAAACCAACCAACGTTACTCTGGCACTTTCCATGTTTTAAGCTGGTTCTGATATTACTGATATCAGACAAGTTGACAACACCAGTATCTGTATTGTATGTCTGTGATATAAAAAGATTGTGACCAGTGCATGTGATTCAAGAATTACATCATCCCGGATCTGACTCGCATGACAGATTTCCAAAATCACCTGTCTTTGTCATATTCGATAAAGCGATCAGATAAAAAAATGAATTGTACCTAGGGATTGATACTGTTTTGACTACATTTATAAATAGGTTTGTGATAATAAACTGAATGATTGATAGCTAACAGCAATATGGACATACTGGTCACTTCAGTGATAATAAGAGTTCTTTGTGCAATCTGTTATAATGAATAAAGGTCTCTTACTTATAACAAATTATTTTCATATTTTACCCAAATCATCAAGTACCAACCGGGATGAAATTAGAAATTATCTCATAATGTTGACAAGTATGTACATTGACAATGAATTTATACTTTCTGCAGTGACCTATTGTACTTGAGCTTTTTTATATATGATTACCATGGAAACACTTTGAACTACACAATACCCTCCCCTACTACAAAAACGTAACTGAACCCAAATTACTTTCAGGAATCTTGGTAAAACTATACAGAGGGACCCCGTTTTGTAAATACCTAGCACAAATTCTGATTGATTCGCAGCTACGGTATTGTGTGGGTTGATAATTCTTTTCCATCAGTGATAACATGCTATCGTCTCGCTAAAGACTGGTTCTTTTATTTTGATACAAGTCTGTGCTTTTCTACTCATTCCCTGTTGGCTGTATACTTGTAAAATACACATTCTAGATAATGTCAATTAAAAAATCAGTAATTTTCCACAAGTTGCTGTGAGCATGGCTGCTATTTTTAGATTCCTTTCCTTGGTATACACATACTACCTGAAGGTTATATACACACACATTCCTAAAGGTTTATTCTATATGTAGGTCAAGTTCTAGTGGGCTGACTAGCCAGTATGTAGAACGAACAGGTCAGGTTGTGTCACAGTCAGTGCACCACCTGATTAAAATACTCTGAATTAAGACTAAATTTATAGGGGGCCCCAGAAGAGAGAGAGGTATAATATGCATTATAATCATAGAGTGCTCAGAGGTGAAGATGGGTGGGGAAATTCAGAAAGGTTTGGTAGTTACAGCAGAGGGATGGATGTAAAGATCTGGAAAAAATAGTGAGGGGCTAGCAGAAGGTTAGTTGTCGTCAGCTGTTATTGATTGCTGGTCTTAGTCGGACCTGACACGGGTTTGTTTAGAAGAGTAAATTATCTATAAACTCTTGATTAGGAGTGCATGATACACAGATACATATATAATTTGTGACTTCTCCCCCTTCCCTCTCCCCCATTCTTTACTTTAACAGGTCAAGTTGACTCTCCTAAACAAACTAATGAACTAATGGTAAAGGTAAATTAACTATACAGGGCTACTGATGGTTGTCAAACCACCATTAATAATAAACAGGTTCTCCTTGACAATGAAGGTTACGCCTGTTAGGTGCTTTACATTACTGACCTAGTTATTTCTACATTTATATAACCAGAATTTTTGTCACCCACTGGAATACTTTACTTTCTTTTGTTATATTGGGGTCAAAAGTAGGATGAATAATTACTCTAATTATTCATGAGTCTTTTTTTATCATGGATACAGACAGAACCATTAATCAGCCAGACAAGGTGGGGAGATATGTGTCTGGAGACCATTACACAATAAGACTAATACTGATTATAAAACTGATGACCTTGACCTTCTTGTATATTTATCTAATAAAAAGCCCATGTGTAGTATATAACCCTTCTTTATCTCTGTCCAGTAGAAATCAGTCTATGCTATTTCATTGTACTATGATTAACGTCTGTTTAGCCTACCCCATGTTTTTTAATCATAGTATTGTGTGTAGTCCTACAGCTCACAGCTCCACCCACCCCACACCCTGAGCAGCATACAGCTCCACCCACCCCACACCCTGGGCAGCATACAGCTCCACCCACCCCTAACCCTGAGCAGCTCACAACTCCACACACCCCTCACCCTGGGCAGCATACAGCTCCACCCACCGCACACCCAGGGTAGGATATACCTCCACCCATCCCACACCCTCTGCCTGATGAAAGTATAAATGTAGTGTGTTTACTTCATAGTCTGAAAGATAAAAATCAATTGTAAAATAAGATATAATTAAATTCAGTACATTAAGTCGTTAATACATTGTGTACACAAAAATGTAATATGCAAATTATCATTTTGTCATTAAACTCCAGAACACCAAAAAGACATGAAACTATAATTTTTAATTTTAAAACATGATTAAATATTTTCACTACACAATATAATAGCAAAGATTAGATCTGTTCTGAAGGCCACTTGTTATCTCTGCCATTTTGATGTCGTCTGATCACAGGTCTCAACTACACGTGTCAATATGATATGTAGATCTGGTCACTTGGTAGTCTGGCCAGATATGGTCAGGTATATTTACTTAAACCTTGTAGTCGGGGATTAAGCTCTGTGACCCTTACCTACCCTAGTATATAACCATGAGTCTTGTCAGCTTTGTTCCCTTAGAGTTAATTGTATTAAATTTGTTCTCCAGTATTATGTTTTAAGAAAAAGTATTTATTTATTGCCAAACAAATTATAAAACTGAACGGAAAAAACAATGTGGTGACCTTTTTATTTACCAAACACTGTGAGAGAAAAAATACTTTGTTTTGCAGAAATTATGGAAGAGTGGGTCTTTCATTTTTGTACATACATTTCAAAAACTGAATGGGAAAAAACCCGCTGTGGTGGTCTTTTTATTTACCAAACATTGCAAGAGAAAAAAGATTTGTTTTGCAGAAATTATGGAACAGTGTATCTTTCATTTTTGGTACATAGGTTTCAAAATAAAACTTCTCAGAAATTGTAAATAACTTTACAGAAATTTTATGTAATCAATTTTTTTTATGTTAGATTTTTATTCATTTTTTGCAGGTCTTGGAAAAGGCACAGAATGAAATGCTGAACTACAATAACACAGGGCAGTCTGTCATGGGTAAGTAAAGTTATACAGTTCACACCAGAAGTTTCATACACACTTGTAAAATGTGGGAACATAACAGCTTGGTTGTATTTCACTGCTTGATGTATGGATGGATTAGTTGTGGAATCAAACTGCAAGATAAAGAAAGGTGGGGGAAGAGGGGAGAAGGATGTATGTGTCTAATCTGTAATTTTTAAATTTATCAAAGTCATGTTTGTTGTTAATTGAGTATGTTGAATATGTTCTTTTAATTTTTTGTGTGGACTTTTTTTTAATTCTCTGAAACAATGTTTTTTTTTGTCTTTTTTCATTAGAAATTAGCCACAGGTCAAGTGATTTCACCAAGATCATCAATGCAGCAGAGAAAGATGTCCGTGACATTTTGTAAGTACAGACTTTCAGCTTTTCATTCTAAGCATTGTAGCTATGATTATTAATTAATTCTGTAATGCAATTTTGACTTTGAGATATTTTTTAGGTTCAGGGAAAATCACTCTCTTCATAGACACTGTAATTTTATACATGAAATCTTTAACTAAAATGTTTATTAAAATACGCACACACACACACACACACACACACACACACACACACACACACACACACACACACACCAATATTTGTAAACAGGATACTTTATTGCAAAATATCAGCAAGGGAGATAACCCAATACTATCAGAGCCAAATTTAATTCAGTGTTTATTTGATTATTATGTCAGTGTTCAAGCATATAAAATAACTTTGTTTAATTGTCATTTTTTTCTTCCAAAGGAATGTACCAAGTAATTACAAGATCATCTTTATGCAAGGAGGTGGTACTGGTCAGTTTTCAGCCGTACCTCTCAACCTTATGGGACTCAAAGAAGGCCACACTGCGGACTACATAGTGACCGGAAGCTGGTCAGCCAAGGCTGCAAAGGAGGCAGAGAAATATGGCAAAGTCAACGTTGTCAACCCTAAAATGGACAAATACACAAGTAGGTTATATAACCACCACCAGCTTACTTACAAGTCTTAAAATATCTTGTAGTGGTTACCAAGTATTTCTGAAATTATATTGTTTACATGAACTCAGTTTATTAAAACTAGATCAAACAATTGTGACCCAGTCACTTCTATGATTTAAATTGAAATGTGAAAATCAAGCCTATGTAATCTAGTAATATACTAGTCACAATATACCACTCGATTAGAGAGAAAATCTTTTTAGCTTGATCAGACTAGTAAGTCAGAGGTCCTGAGTTCAAATGTTAGCGGAGGCATTGAATATGATGATGACCCCTGTTACACATATAAACAATCATAAGTCTGCAGGTTTTACAAACAAGAATAATGTAGAATTACTTAAATAATAAATTAATGTTATTTGTTTTTTTGTAGCCATTCAACATGAATCAACATTCAATCTAAACCCTGAGGCCTCTTATGTATTTTACTGTGCCAACGAAACCATCCACGGTAAGGAGATGTGATGAAATAGGTTTAATTAGTATTGATTGCTGTTATTAAGGACAGAAGGAAATTATTAGAAAAAAAATATTCTGTAGTCAATCTCATGTTTTCTGTAAACTATATTTCCAAGGTATTTCAAAGTCTAGTAAGATTATGGAAATTTTAATCATAAAAAACCTTTTACACTGGATTGTAAATATAAATTTTTTGACTCTGTAGTAAGATGTACTGTATATTTATTTCTCAGGTGTTGAGTTCCAGTTTATACCTGAAACTAATGGTGTCCCTCTTGTCTGTGATATGTCATCAAATATGATGTCTCGTCCCGTTGATATCTCAAAGGTAAAGAATCACTATAATTTTTAAACTTCTAATCTGGCATTCATTTAGAGAAAAAAATTATATTTTTATAATTATTGAAAAAAAATATAATGTACCTCACATTTTAAAAAATAGATTTTTAACATATAAATATTAAAGCCCTGCTCAACAATTGGGTTTTTTACCTGGGGTTTTCCTTCCACACCCTCATACATTTCTATATAGGCCTGTTACAGTGATTAGTAAGCTAATAGCTCTTTTTGTTAAAATAAAATTTCTATGACGCTAGCCTTTAATGAAAAATTGATTTGATGAACATTTTTATTGACAGTTTGGCGTAATTTTTGCTGGAGCCCAGAAGAACATCGGATGTGCTGGTGTCACAGTTGTTATAATTAGAGAGGATTTAGTGGGACATGCTCACAAAATGACACCAATTATCTTTGATTACAAAACACAAGTTGGAAACAACTCCCTGTATAATACAGCACCTACATACAAGTAAGTTTTATAATTGAAATTTATTTAACTTTAATAAGTAAATATTTTGATTACTGTTATATATTTACTGTTCAATTCTTGTATAAATGTGATAATAAGGCCATGCAAATTCTGTATTAATAAAAGCAACTGTTGTCTTGCTACTCCAAGTTGAAGTTCCTCTAGGCCTATTGGTCAAAATAATTGTAACTTTTTAATTCTTCGTCATTCTAGAGGTAGTATTTACAGTGATCATGTGAATAAAAAAAACAAAAATTTGAATTTTGTGTTGTAGTATCTACATCCTTGGACTAGTATTACAATGGGTAAAACGTCAGGGAGGTCTGGAGAAGATGGAACAGCTATCTAGCTTAAAATCCAAAGCTGTGTACCATGTCCTGGACAGCTCTGAAGGATTCTATTGGTAATTATCTTAAGTTTTGGGAAGTCATTTGTCTGGTTCAGTATCAGTGTATTCTGTACTAAAGGAGTGACATTTTGCTTTCCTGTGTCTGGTTCAGTATCAGTGTATTCTGTACTAAAGGAGTGACATTTTGCTTTCCTGTGTCTGGTTCAGTATCAGTGTATTCTGTACTAAAGGAGTGACATTTTGCTTTCCTGTGTCTGGTTCAGTATCAGTGTATTCTGTACTAAAGGAGTGACATTTTGCTTTCCTGTGTCTGGTTCAGTATCTGTGTATTCTGTACTAAAGTAGTGATGTTTTGCTTTCCTGCGACTGGTTCAGTATTTGTGTATTCTGTACTAATGTAGTGATGTTTTGCTTTCTTGCGACTGGTTCAGTATCTGTGTATTCTGTACTAATGCAGTGATGTTTTGCTTTCCTGTGACTGGTTCAGTATCTGTGTATTCTGTACTAAAGTAGTGATGTTTTGCTTTCCTGTGACTGGTTAGGTATCTGTGTATTCTGTACTAGTAGTGATGTTTTGCTTTCCTGCGACTGGTTCAGTATCTCTGTATTCTTTGTTATAGTGGAACCATTGAGCCTCACTGTAGGAGTAGAATGAATGTTCCGTTCCGAGTCGGTGGACCTGAAGGCGACGAAGCTTTAGAAAAGAAATTCTTAGAGGAGGCAGCAAAGAGGAAAATGATCTCATTAAAAGGACACAGGTAAGGAATTTAATGATTTGTCCTGCTGAACAAGTCAGTAATACAGTGTTAATGGTTAACCTCTGTTCTGTGTGGTGGAACAACACATTAAATAGCCCATTACAATAACAGCAATGCCATGTGTAAAGGGTGCTAAGTTATCACTTGTTTACAAACAGATGTAAAACAAATAAGGTGTAGGTAGTATAACTCTGTACTAATTAGGGTTATTATTCACAGTTAACGAATTGAATTACATAATAATTGAAATAAAATGAATTTAAGAAAAAAAAGCTTGTTTAAGATAACTCAAACTGTATGGTTTTCTGGAGGCAAATTAAAACATGTATACTGGGGACAGAATAACATTCTGTAGTGGGATTACCATGTTCTATTTTCTAATTTGTGGATTCGGACCTAGGCAACATCTCTTCACATTTTATCTTCTTGCCCCCCTCCCCTGCCCCCTTTACTGGGCTTAATGTGGAAAAGTTTGTGAATATCTGTGTAATTAAATGTAACAATATGTGATATCTATTTATTTTGTTGTAGATCTGTTGGCGGTATGAGGGCTTCATTATACAATGCTGTGACAGTGGAGGAGGCAATGGCTCTGGTGAATTTCATGAATGAATTCCGTGAACAAAATAGTGAACAACCTATGAATTAAACTACAAAGACATTTTAAAGAAAATTCAATTACTGATATCCAGCCTGTAAATGCTAGTCTTTACAATGTTTCTTCAGAAATGTATTGACCCAACCAGATTTTCAAAGCATTTCGTTAGAATGTCTAAATAATCACATTCTTTATTCGACATACAAGTTCTGCTCTTGGTATCCATTCACCGTGAATTGTTGTGTACCTAGCCAACCGTCTCATGGACACAGTTGGTTGATCCGACTTAAATATAAGGTACTTCAAGGATATGCAGGAGTATTCATGTGAACGCTAAAACTACAATAATCAAACTTCTGTTTAGTAATACTGGATATCTCTGTTACACACAGATGTCAAACAGAATCTAGAACATGACCATCAGCAATTTTGACATAATTTTTTTCTAGTAGATTGAAATTAATGAAATTTCAAAATTTAGATTCTCATCATTTTTCTCTCAGTTCATAGTTACCCGTTGTGATGTGGGAATACATGTTTGGGAAAGCATTTTTCACACAATAAAGGTTAGAAATATGAAGTACAAGTTACATATGTCTAGAACTTTCCCAAAATATTTTCTTTTCTAAATGTCCTAAACGGTGGATGTTTGGGACTGAGCTATTGGTTGTGTGTGGTTGTGTAGGCAGAGTGAACCTAGACAAATATACAGGTGTTTAAATCTAGTGTTTAAGTGTTTAACACAACTTTGCACCTGGCAAAGAATTCTCACATAAAAAAATAATACTGTACGACTTTTGTCGGCAAAGTGTGATAGTAAGAGAGTTAAAAATGTTATTAATGAATGTTTGTGAAAATTTAAGAACACAGGATATGATATGTCCTGAAAGTTGTTTTAGGGACATATTTTAACGTGTTTGTTTTGAAGGTTGTCAAAATGGAAACATACGTAACCATAAAAAGTTTGTTGAAAGTCTGTATTGAATGGAAGCAGAATGATTGATGTAAATAGTGAAAATGATAATGTTAGCTGATTTGTGTGCAAGAGATTTTAGTTATTAAATTGTATAAACACAATGTAAATGTAAAACATATTGAGAAATATATTTTATTATTTAAAGATATGTTGATAAACATATTCATTTCATTTTCTTTGTAAATATATTGAAGTTTTATCAGCTGTAAAATTGAAGAAAAAAATATGAAAATTTCGTTTGATATAAGTTGTTTTTGACACTGATGTAATTTCTTTCATATTTTGTGATTCCATATGCCATATTTTGAGATGTTGTATAATATCACATAGCTGTACAATTTCATATTCATTGAAAAAACTCACTCCCTATGTGTATATTAAAAATTTCATTGTTCAATCTTAGTGTCATGTGTAAAATGGCTGAACTTGTGTACCTTTGTATGTAGCACAAGCACTCAATCATTTGTACATTGATGCAGAAACAAATCAATTGTTCGAGAAAATACTTTGATCTGTATTTTTTCCCTTTTTAATTTCTCTAAATTTGAGTTATACTTTTCAACGAAAAATTTGAGGGCAAGAATACACTGTATCTTTAGACAAAATTACATCAATGAAACTGGCATCTGTTATAAAGGTCATTAACAGAAATAATTTTTCATGTTACAAATATTCCACTTTCTTCATCAACTGTTCTATTTTGAAAGAGTTTCAACACCTATATGCATCAATCTATTTTTTGCGTCCTCCCATCTTGGGTATATTATACACTAGTCATAGTTTATATAAAGAGAAGGTGTTAAGAATCATTTGGATCTGTTGGAATAAAATAAAGATCTGAATTTGCATACAGCTTGTCCTCAAAATAATACAGATATACAGATGGCCAGTTTAGCACTCGTTAAAAGCCTTTCCTTTGTCAAGTTCACAAGAACACTGAAAGCTTGTGTTTAAATAACGTATATTTGTGTCTATTGTTATTGTCAGAATGACCTAAAATATTGTTTATAAAACTACAAACATCCTAAAAAAAATGATAAAAATGCTGAAGTAAAAACAATGCTAGTGTTTGTTGTTTCTTTACACGGAATAACTTCCAGCTGAACCTGTTAGATAAGTTCATGTGCTTTACATGGTAAGATGTATGTCTCCGACAGAGATATAAAATTACCTGGTATTTATAAGATTCTTGTAGTAAACTTCCATTATGACTGGCTGTGATATTTGTCGATTACCTGTGACATCTCTTCTACATCCCACTCTAGTGGTCAAAGTGCGCTGTGACATACATATTTCAATGATAATCTTATATTAGTGCACAGCTTTCACACTGAGAGTATTGCATTAATTATAATTATAGTTTATGTATTTGTTAACTGAACAATTTTGTGGATTCATGAATTCATCATGGTGCTAACTCACCAAAAAGTGATAAAACACTAATTTACAGTATTTGATTTGTCTATTTCACAAAATACATATTCACAGAATATCCATATATAAGATACTGAAGTCCTGTGTTGTACAAATCTTGACTTACAATTTATTTTTGAAAGTCATACCAGGTTCATGTGATTTTCTTGTGTTGGAGAGATAATTCCTAAGAGCATGTATATACTGCAATGCGAAGAGAAATAAGGAACACTCTGCCATCGATGTGGACAAAACTAGCGACCCTTCAAATTCCGTATCTATAGCCAGACATTGTATCATTTGACTCTGTAGGAAAATTCTCATCAGCTGATCACAAGGCTAGTAAGGTGACCTGAACTCTCAACTTACACAGTACTGTGAAAGACTTACCACTCTTAACTTCTGATTGCAGCTTAAAATAATTATTCAACTTGACGAAGTCTTACAGATGTATATCAGTGCTGGATAATTATTCTGAGAGTTATTGCCTTAACTTTGCTTGCATTTGAACAATGATAATGAAATGTGATGCATTTGTTAGTCATACAGTGTATCAATGTCGGGGACACTTGACAATAGAATTATTGCCCTGAAGTAAAATTTCATGTCTGGAGCATAAAACTGTACTTTTTGAAGTGATGCTGATGAAACATTTTTTGAAACAGATTCAAAGTCAACAACCTATGAACTCTTGATTATCTCAAGACACTTTACAATATCAGAATATTTATCAATGACATATTAGTATCAAACAGTGTGTATATATAGCCGACATGTACATCAAGCATCAGAGTGATATATACTGAACAAAATAAGTTAAGGATCATAAACTTGAAACAGTGCAGTTTTACATACAAATAATAATATGATTATATTTTAAATTTTAATGACAGAACATTCATTTTAGTCTTTAATTACACAAAACAAATTCATTTGTGGTAATTGCTACCAAGAGCAGATAACCCTGAGTAACAGCACCCTTGAAATCAAAGTGTAAGAGGAAGTAGAGCAAGTTAATCATGTAGACAAGGAAAACTCATCAAACTGCAATTGGCAGTTTAATAGGCAGTATGACCTCCGTTGACATCAATAACTGCCCTGCAACGTCTGCACATGCTCCTTATTAGTCGTCGGTGGCTGATCTGTGGGATGCGCTGCCATTCCTCTTGCAATCATAAGCTGTTGGCGGTTCTGTGGCGGATTAGGTCGAGCTGAAACCCGGCGTTGCAAGGTGTCCCAAGCATGCTCGATAGGGTTCAGATCAGGAGAACGACTTGGCCAGTCCATGCGAACGATTGCTTCACGTTGAAGATAGTCGTTGACCACACGAGCACGGTGAGGACGAGCATTATCATCCATCAGAATAAAATCATGGCCAACAACTCCTGCAATGGGCCTTACTATAGGGTGTAGAATCTCGTCCCTGTATCGAACAGCTGTTAAAGATCCATTGTCTATGATGTAGAGGTCTGTATGGAAGTCAACACTGATCCCTGCCCAAACCATCACAGACCCACCACCAAAACGATCATGCTGGACAACATAGCAGTCTGCATAGCGCTCTCCTTGGGTTCTCCATACCCTCCTCCTACCGTCATGGAAGTCAACACAAAACCTAGACTCATCTGTGAACATAACATTTCTCCAATGACGTAATTGCCAATTCAAATGATGAGTGGCCCATTGATGTCTGGATTGTCGATGACCTCTGGATAAAATTGGTCGGACTGCTGGTCTTCTAGCTCGTAAATTAGAGGCATGGAGTCTGTTTCTGATTGTCTGGGATGAAATCCTTAGATTTGTAGCACGCTGAAACTGAAGATTCAAGACAGGAGCACTCAAAAACCGCTGACGTCGTGCCGTGATGCAAATGAATCTGTCCTGTCAGGCTGTCGTACAGCGTGGTCGTCCAGATCTGGGGCGTTGACGGACGTTATTTGTCTGTTGATAGCGATTCCATAGCCTACTAATCACGCTCTGAGAAACATGAAGCTGTGCCGCCACATTTCGTTGAGTTTGACCAGCTTGAAGGAGTCCTATAGCTCGCGCGGCTTCCATATCATTTAAATGTCTTCGCATGATTAGTTTTTCAAGTTTTCGTTACAAATCGATTAAATGTTTCCAAATTCAACTTTTTTTAGCTTAGAAGTAACAGAATCAAAACCTGCAAGATTCCTCTGTAGTAATAGACCAGTCAGTTTTTCACACCACCATAGTTAACTAGAGCGGAACGGCAAGACCTTCAGATGCACGTGCTTTCACCTTTGACATGACTTTAGGTACATATTGGAGAAACTACGAGTGCAATTACCGGCAATACATGATTTGAATTTTTAAAGATATTATGGTCACAATTTATGATCCTTAACTTATTTTGTCCAGTATATGTTGTTACGTTTATAGTTCAAGCACATGTATGGGTCAGCCACAGATACATTTATGTAAAATGTTAAAACATTTACTCTTCAAAACTCTGGTACTCTAACATACTTTTACAGATATAAATTGTTACTATGACCAAATGAACAATTCACAGACAGGAAAAGACTCCTATAAAGTTACTTTTGTTAATACTCTTGTTGAAGTAGTTATTCAAGTATGCTACATGGAGGGCTGTAAACATTTTTTAAGCGGATGTTCTTGGCTTACTTTGTTTTTCACAAGACTCACACGTTAAAATTTCTTCTAAATAATGAAGGGTTTAAATTGAATTGTAATGTAGTAGAATTTAAATGTTGACAAAAAATTTAGTTTGAATCATGAATCGTGTAGCGCCAAATAATTGTGTACTGACATTTTATTATTTGTAGTCTTGAGAATTAAAAAGTACCACAGATGTCACTTATATCAGGAAACTGTCAAATGTCAAGTAAACAGAAGTTATCTACAGCTAATATTCCATCCAGCTATTTAAATATGAAGCCTAGTTCCTACTACCGGAGTCTAAAATGATATTGTACATTTGGTTCTTTTTCAATTTAATTAGTTTTCCTTTACACTCTCTTTTTTCAATGCCAAGTTTTTCAGCCGAAAAAATATCAACTGTTGAATGTCACTTTCCTGTTCATATCACATTTTCTGCTAACATAGATATGATATTAAGCAGTCTTCTCTTAATTACATTGGAAGTTGTCTATGAGTTTGATAAGGGATTCTCAACATTAAAGAAGCTGTTCTTGATGTGTTGACCGCTATAAAGTCATCAGAATGATCCTTACAATAAAAACATTGAGCTAAAGTAACAATTTTGTGTTGACAAAACATGACAAATGGACAACATAGAGTAGTGATATACAGTATCACTGCCTACCACTAAGCACAATTGAAGAAACACAGTAAAGAGCATTGTTACCTTTAACTGTTTAAGCCACGTCTCAAACATCTATGAACAACAACCCTTAAATGGCATTTCTTTCCATCAGCTAATCATTACCATTAAATAGGTGATCTTTCAAAGGGCAATAACTCCAATAAATCTTAAACAAAGTGTGTATCAGTGTTATACTATATTTTCCTTTGAAGACATTTTCTGTATTGTCATTAAATGCAAGAATCACAAAAAATTCGCAACACAAACAATTTTGTCTTTTTAATTAAATTTTAATATAAATTCAATATAAATATTAATGGAATGTTGAAGTGAAATTTTCACATGATTTATATTAAATATAAATTGTGCATCAAATTCAATATATTACACATTATGTAACTCTGTGCTATTGTTTGAAAACAAAGTCATATTATTCAGGAATTCATTCAAAAGGACCTTATGTTATATAATGAACAAGCATTAACTAAACTTCTCATGTCACCAAAACACAGACAAAAGGTCAGAGGTCACCATATATTGTCGTTACCCAATACTGAAATTGAGAAAAGATGACAGAATTTTAGACTTTACTCGTTAGCATGAGAGCTTATCACTTTTAACAAAAATAACAAATACATTTGACCATGTAGTTAAAACAATCTTTACAATGATGAAAATTCTCAAACTGATTTTAATGACCTCATATACTTTGTATCAACAGTGTAGACAGGTCACAACCTGCTTTGTAAAGTCGAACAAAATTGAATTTACATAAAAAGTTTAAATGTATACCATAAATCTTATATATAACGGGTAATAATAACATATTTTATAAATCAAACACATTTACTATGTTATGGAGACATTGAAATGTTCTATGGGACATCTCAAAACTGTTCTAAGAGACATCTCAAAACTGTTCTAAGGGACATCTCAAAACTGTTCTAAGGGACATCTCAAAAATGTTCCAAGAGACATCTCAAAACTGATCTAAGGGACATCTCAAAACTATTCCAAGGGACATCTCAAAACTGTTCCAAGAGACATCTCAAAACTGTTCTAAGGGATATCTCAAAACTGTTCTAAGGGACATCTCAAAACTGTTCCAAGGGACATCGCAAAACAGTTCTAAGGGACATCTCAAAACTGTTCTAAGGGACATTTCAAAACTCTCTAAGGGACATCTCAAAACTGTTCTAAGGGACATCTCAAAACTGTTCTAAGGGACATTTCAAAACTCTCTAAGGGACATCTCAAAACTGTTCTAAGGGACATCTCAAAACTGTTCTAAGGGACATCTCAAAACTGTTCTAAGGGACATCTCAAAACTGTTCCAAGGGACATCGCAAAACAGTTCTAAGGGACATCTCAAAACTGTTCTAAGGGACATTTCAAAACTCTCTAAGGGACATCTCAAAACTGTTCTAAGGGACATCTCAAAACTGTTCTAAGGGACATTTCAAAACTCTCTAAGGGACATCTCAAAACTGTTCTAAGGGACATCTCAAAACTGTTCTAAGGGACATCTCAAAACTGTTCTAAGGGACATCTCAAAACTGTTCTAAGGGACATTTCAAAACTCTCTAAGGGACATCTCAAAACTGTTCTAAGGGACATCTCAAAACTGTTCTAAGGGACATCTCAAAACTGTTCTAAGGGACATCTCAAAACTGTTCCAAGGGACATCTCAAAACAGTTCTAAGGGACATCTCAAAACTGTTCCAAGGGACATCTCAAAACAGTTCTAAGGGACATCTCAAAACTATTCCAAGGGACATCTCAAAACAGTTCTAAGGGACATCTCAAAACTGTTCTAAGGGACATCTCAAAACTGTTCTAAGGGACATCTCAAAACTGTTCTAAGGGACATCTCAAAACTCTCTAAGGGACATCTCAAAACAGTTCTAAGGGACATCTCAAAACTGTTCTAAGGGACATCTCAAAACTGTTCTAAGGGACATCTCAAAACTGTTCTATGGGACATCTCAAAACTGTTCTAAGGGACATCTCAAAACTGTTCCAAGGGACATCTCAAAACTGTTCTAAGGGACATCTCAAAACTGTTCTAAGGGACATCTCAAAACTGTTCTAAGGGACATCTCAAAACTGTTCTATGGGACATCTCAAAACAGTTCCAAGGGACATCTCAAAACTGTTCTAAGGGACATCTCAAAACTGTTCCAAGGGACATCTCAAAACTGTTCTAAGGGACATCTCAAAACTGTTCTATGGGACATCTCAAAACAGTTCCAAGGGACATCTCAAAACTGTTCTAAGGGACATCTCAAAACTGTTCTAAGGGACATCTCAAAAAATGAGACCTTTACCTCTGATAAGTAGCAATTAAATCACAAAGAACAACTTACAGTAAAATCATGTATTTTGTATTTTTCAAAAAAATTGCTTCTTCATGGATACATGATTTTGTGGGTGAATATAGTTCCAATAAATCTACTTGTACTTATTTTAACATTTCCTGGACCAGTTAGCAGGTTAGGAATACCTATGAAATCAATGAAAATAAATCCTCCATGAAAATTAGTGATTTTAACAGTAACTCAGGATGTTGACAAGTGTAAATATAGCAATGCTGTGTTTAATTTTCCTCTTCGGACAGCTGTCTTTTATATTGGTACTGTATATTTAAGTATTTAAGAGGTTATCTTATTTCAATACTTTGTGCACTGAAAATACAGTGCTGAAACATCATTGCTATCAATTACAATTGATGTTATTTATTTATCAAGTCATAATGGATGCGCTAAGTCATCATCGTGCTAATTTACCAGCACTAAAATTAGACAGCACAGAATTCAGCACATTTACAGTATTTAACTCAAAGCAGAAGTACTGTTCCTTGCTAGGTCAGTGCTTGAAACTCTCAAACAAACTTCATCATCTCAGTAATAAATATTCCAAACCACTCATGGCTAATAAAGTATAATTTCGATCCACATGGAGAAATCCAAGAAGTAAAGAAATTCTAAATATATGGAGTTTAAGAAAATTTTATCCAAGTTATTGAACTGCAAACAGTTTTCTTACTAATGTATGAGAAAATCCTTATAATTATATAAGGTTTTGGCTGAACTGATCACAAGATTGTTTAGCGAGATTCTCTGATGCATCATACTGTACGTTATTTGGTTATCATCAAACAAATATTTCTCACATCCATTCACACAATCACTTTAACTAGACCAATAAGCCAACTTCATACTTCCTGTCTTGTAAAAACACTTCTTGGTGATAAAACCTTAAGAACATTTGCATAGCATTTTTACCGGTGATTTCATAGATAAAAACTGTAAAACATTGATGGATCTCACAAATCAAATTACAGCACTAAACATATTTTAAGAGACAATGAATCTGATTGGTTGATTTCTGAACACTGCAGTAATGTCTTCTTATCCACATGTAACATCTCTTCTGATTGGAACATCAATAATAGTCTTATGTAACACAACCTGGTTGGTCAATAGTCGGGCACAGGCATCAGAAGAGTCTTCAGAAAGTCATGGTATCGAATTTGGCCACCAGGTGTCACATTAGTTTCCCGGAATAAAGCATCCACTATGGAAATAAATAAAGATTCAGAAACCACTCACAGTTATTAGAATTTGTGCAAATTTACCTGAAGATCTATAAATAGAACAGCTGATAAGATTTAAATACAAGTTCAAAATAATCATAAGAAATATAACATCAAATGTTCTATTTTTCTCTGTTTTTCAACACAATTATCCTTCATTGCTATTTTTTTTTGTGAAATTGAGACAGTTGGACACACACTGACCATCATCTAAAGATAGTTGTACACACACTGACCTTCACCTTGAGACAGTTGTACACACACTGACCTTCACCCTAAGAGAGTTGCATATACACTGACCTTCACCCCGAGACAGCTGCATCCCAATCTTCATGAGGATGTTTCGGACTTCACCAGCCGGTACATAACCTTTCTTCTCCTGGTCATGTGCCACGAAGGCATTCAGCAACTCTTTGTCTACATTTTCCACCTTGGAATGGTCATGCATGGCTTCGAGGAATGATGCGAAGTCCATTTTGTTGCTTCCTGGAGACACAAGAGGATAATGGCATATGAAAAAATTTACAACAACCATTTGTTTGGTGGGGTCTCCTTGTAGTAGCTGGTGGCTACCTCACTGAACAACATATGAGAGGGGTGTCACATGCCATCCAGAGCAATCATGTGAGCACAGATTAGTACATTTCTCAGCTTACTGAGACACACAAACTGTCACAGGTACAGAGCACTGAACTACCAACCTCAGATCTTCACCAGAGAATATGTAGGAAAATGGCTCTGACTGACTGAGGTATCGCAGACTCAGACAACAGATTCACATTGATTTAAGTCTTTATCAATCAAATCATGAAATATTGTCCATTTTACATGATTTCAAATATACTCTAAATAAATAATACTTTAAAAATAACCCTTTCTCAGGGTTTTCCATAAAAGTCAGTCACCGGCCAATTTGACCGGCTACTTTGATCATTTGGCCGCCTACACCAATCCAGTTCCGTAATAATGTTCCGTACACGAATACACGTACACGGCAGGCCAGCCTCCTACTTTCACTACACAGCCTACTACTAACAAAATTATGGAAAACCCTGCTTTCTAATATTGTGCATGTTTACACAATGAAATATATATTATGATCCATGAAATGATTTTTCACAACACATTTTCTAGCCACTACAAATATTTAACATGAAAGTGTTCTTAATACCTTTACTGTATGAGGTGTAGTACTTGTTGACCTCATCAGGGGTAGGGCTGTACCCAAGTGACTGCATGATATACCCTAGCTCCTCCTTACTTCCAATATTTCCCTTACGTGCATGGTAGAAAAAGCACTCCTTGAAACCTGAAACACACATTCAGGCTGTCAAACCAAAATTCACATTCCTGTTACAAAATGTAGAAAACTCTACAGAGAAAATAGAGAATGAGATTTGTAAAGCATAAAACATTTAGGCAGAATCTCGCTGCCGTCTTTAGTCAGGTAACGGGCGGATTGCATCATTTTCAAATAGAGTAGACCATAAACTTATCCTTCAGACAGTCGTTTAAAAATTAAGTCATCATGGTAATGATTGTTGTAGTGACTGAAAAAGGGAGTTATTTAAATGGGAATCAAAGTATATTAAGGGGGTGTTATATGGTTACAGGAAGTTAAAATCCTAATGCACTGTCCCATGTTATACATGAACTATGGGAGGGGGCTCATTTATCACTTTAGTCTTTTGAAACAAATGTAATAGGAGCAGGTTGGAGTGGCTTGTATATAGTGTCAAATACAGTCTCTGTCATTCAGCTGATGGAGCACACTTCTTTGGCTTAGTTGGCAGAGCCGGTCGTTTATCACGCCACAGACTCCGATTGGATTCCTGATAAGGGCACTCAACAAAAATGTGTATTTTCTCTGTTCTTTAACACATATAAATTAATAAGGACCCTAGTTGTTTTCAGAAAGTCCATTCAAACTATACAGAAGGCTCCAATTCAATCTGAAAATGACCTCACTTAGAAAAAAAACAGATCACATCTGATCATATTGAGGTAAATAAACAACAAAACAGCACAGATGAAACGTGGTTCTCAATGTAAACATCAGTTGACATCACAGTTTTTATGTTTCAGGTCTATAGAATTTTCACCTTATGTTTTGGTTAAACACTCTGCCAAAACATTCATTTACTTCGCATCAATTTTCAACGGTTAACCTTTCTCTACTTTTTAGCTGGGATTACCAGGTTATGGCAACAGTCACACTACAGGAATACTGGTTATTGTGAGTGGGGCTTAATTAAACTACCTGATAATGGGTGTGGCACCTGTGCTCGCTATGGATACTTACGATCTATATCTGTTTGACTGAAGGAATATGCCTGAAATAAAGAAATATACACATTTCAATGACATGTAATACTTTTTATCACGAAATGACACTCCAAAATGTTTATATTATTTCACTGAATTTAGGTGTCACTCACCATCTTGACAGCACAGGTGCAAAACCGATGATTTACTGCGGGACAGATTTTTAAGTAAAATATATCCCTTTATAAAAAACTGACTCTGAAAAGGTTAGTAAAATATTGCCAATTCCTTCTTTTGAATTATTGGATCAATTTCACTGGATCAGAAAGTTGACATTTCATCCATATTCATCCCGCACATAGTCAGGGGAGGTAACGCCAAATTCACGAGGCTGAAGTGTCATAGTTGAAACCTTGAACCGTCCGTGTATTTTGCATACACCGACTATGTTTGATAGAAGAAAGGTTTATTGAAAACAGTTTCATCCTAATTCCGCTCGTATTTAGTATGTAGTCACCAAAGGTAAGCTATTTCTATCAGTATGTTTAATGCAATTTGAAAAACAAGCTATAACGAACCGGAAAAGAACAGACGACAAAACTGCTGTGTCAGTTTGTAAACATTATCTGGAGTCGCTTTCAGTGTTATTAAATGGGTCGGTTAGTCATGTCTGTTCGCATCTCCTCGTCATTGCTATCATACTTACCTGTGTGCAAGAATGTAACAATATCATGTGTACCAGTAGGTCATATGTCCTTATATAGGCCAGCATAGATTTTGTGCTCTTAAAACGTTTTTTTCACTGTTATATTCTCTGGTCTTTGAAATCCATGTTACGAAACGATACAAAACTTGTCGATCGAAAAATGGGTATTTATTTTTGTGATTATATCACTGCGCAGATTATGTAAGGATAATTTTTGAGCTATGTTCATGATCTGGGACATTTTTTGCTGTGTATATACGCATGTGACTAGTACTTGTCTCCTTCATTAATTCCATGTACCAGTTGAAGACAATGAAGTACTAACGGTCCATGCATTGTCTTGATCTATAGCTAGAGATTTATAACTGTATGTATATTATCACGTACGAGTTATCATAAGCAGTCAGGATTCTCCGACCTTGTCATATTCTGAGTTTTCCCGAACTGATATGAGAAGATGAGTGAAGATCTAAATACCCACTGAAAATATATACCTGCTTTGTGTTATGTGATTTAAGGTTGATTTGAAAAGATTTGTTCATAAAGGAATCTTAAGAAATATAGAAGTCCTCAGAAATGTGTATTTCCACTGATATAACAAACAATAAGACCTTGTTTTTTTAAAAGAAATGTTAATAATCTGTAAGGTATATAGAGAAAAAGTCTAGATTTATTTACAGAAAAATTAAAAAAAAAGAAAATTTTTCGGGTATATCATGAACTTCAAAAATAAAGGATATGTCAGGTTAGCAGAAAAGAAGTTGTTGTTAAGTTTTAGTTATAAGAGCAACATAGCTCTAATTTTGTATCCATTTGTAGGCTTCACTGGAATGTTAGGAATGGGTGTGTCTGTAGAAGAGACAAATTTGCACCCAGAAGTTCTTAAAAAATCAAATCTCAGCCTTCTTGCCGCCTCCACTAATGTAGAGCCAACTACCTCAACCCATCGCCATGGTAATGGTGATGTCGAACATCATCATCATGAAGAACATCGTATCAATCAGAAGGTATGGTATTTATAGTGCAGTGCACTTACTTTTATGTCCTGAACACATTCTGAACATTCCTAAACTTACAGAACTCATTAGTCTATGGGACTTGTCAATATTTCCAATATCATTTGGTCAAGTTTCTAGGTTAACAATGGCTTGAATCTGCATGAGCTTTATCAATTTTCCGAAGATGAAATGAATAACAAACTGAATAATGGAAAATTTGTTCTTGTCTTAAAATTATCTTTTTTTAACACAGGATTAGTGCATCATGGCATATGTTTCTTATTCAAAATCATGGATATGGATATTTGGAGTAAAGAACAATGATTAAATTCTTCAATACTTTGGTGACTAGTCAATGCATCCCAATATTTTTCATCTCCTTTCAGGTTACTGTAGTCTACTTCAAACTTTTTGTAAACACTGTATATATGATATATCTATTTTACACTGTATATACATGATATAATCTTTGAGTTTGGCAGTGATTATCTTTGTTTTATTGACATTTGAGCAAATTAACATTGCAGTCATAATCTAGGTCTCTTTTTATGCCCCCACATTGTAGATCTGAATCACATATTGTTTGTCTGCATATTACTTAAACTAATATCTTGGATTTTCATATTTGGCATGTTTACTTATGCCAGGTTCCTGATTAAGAATATGGTACCCTGAACTTTGAACCTTGATCTTGACTTTTGACCTTCTTATTAGTTGTTGGATTTCCGTCAATATTTGGTGTATTTCTTTATATTTGGTGCGTATATATTGCTTTATTTGAGTGAGGTCTTGAATGGGTACAATATTGATCAAAATCTATCAATGTTTACCAGAGCTACTGGTCTTTTATATTAGAATAGATCATTTATTGTTTCTGTCAATGACTTTGACTTTTACCATGTCACTACTAGCGTCAGATTTCAACAAAATTTGATGTATTTTAAAAATGCCTTTTAATTGAATGTTGGAAGGCCCCATCTATCCATCATGAATGACTTCCCTTGGGGTGCAGCATTTCTCAAACATATCTTAATAATAACATAAGGGATACTCAACATGACGGCCTCATAGTGTCGAAACATGTCAACGGTTTACTCGTGAGAATAAACATAAGCACTAGTTCTTGGATGTGGAGTATCCTTTTTCTTATTATTATGTTTACCACATTTTAAGGATCTCTATTGAATACCCTGTGGGATCTGTCCAGGAACATAACTGCAATCTAAGACCTCAAGAGTGTTGGCTCGCCAATATATTGTTTTCTCAAACATATCTTGTACTTTCGTTACAAATTTCATATCACAAAATACATACATAGAATATTTTGGCTTATATTATGATATGAAAAAAAAAGAATGTAGTGGTGTATTAAAGTGTGTCCTAAAATGACATTTTTTTTTGTCCACAGGTTCCAAACCACAATAAAATCATCACCTCTCTCATAGCAGGAGCTGTGGCTGGGGCTGTAGCTAAAACAGTTATTGCACCACTGGACCGAACTAAGATCCACTTCCAAAGTAAATACCAAACATAGAGAACCTTATTAAGGCTTAATAAAGATGGTAAAAAAATCAAACAATCTGAATATAAAAATCATTATGATATTTGTATATGTATACTGTATGTTGGCTGTTACGAAAGGCACAGAGGTCACATCAATGTTATTGAATTCAAAATTTTGACCAAAGGATGGCAACAGTGAATGTTTTCTTTTAAGATGATGTATAATTGATAATATTAATAACCTGTCTCTTATCAACTAATACATCATTATTTTGGGGTTCAAACTCAAAAGTCCTAAAATATATAATCAAAATTAGGAAAATCGTTGGTAGATCTTCACATATTTTGTGAAGTTTTGTTCATTAAAATAAGGTATTTGATTTCAAGGATAAAATTGAAAGCGTCAGAAATCATTTTCTGCAAATAATACCTATACCAATTTGCGTTCATTGAAAGCTTTGCCATTGTGAACAATTTACATTCCTTTTTGTAGAGTGATTGTTAAAGAAAGAATTTTCAAGAAAGATGTTGCTTTTAATCTATCCTGTTTATTGAGGATATGTTGGGTTTTTTTTTCAGTTTCCAATACACAGTTCTCTGTAAGAGATGCCTATGTCTTCCTCTGTAATACATGGAAGAATGAAGGGTTCCTGGCTTTGTGGCGAGGCAATTCAGCAACAATGGCAAGAATCATCCCCTATGCAGCTATTCAGTACACCGCCCATGAACAATATAAACGATTCTTCATGTTTAATTCCAAGAGGAAGTATGTCCTGTACATTATCTCAAACTCTTGTCACACACCACTGACGTACCTTGCTGGTTGTACCATCGTACTACTGGTGTAGTTCAGTTGTCCACTATAGGAATTTAACTTCAGAAATTTTGAGCATATTTCTGCCACTGCTCTCCATTGCTAATTTTCTGGCTAATGTCTTAACTATATCCTGACACTGATATTGGATTCTTAGTGATGTGATGCTATGGCATTCCATACTAGTTCTGATCCCCAAAATTAAAAAAAAAAAATTGTGACTGATATATTTCTGGCAAAATCAGCAAGGTGTGACAGTGCTTATAGAAGGTCTTACATGAGTTAACATTTATATCACATTTAGAAATCAAGTCCTAGACTTTTTCATTTGATCACATTATTTGTAAGATTCTGTTGATCATATAACTAAGATGCTTTTGAAAAGATCAGCTTGTTACATTATAGTAAATCTAAATTGGCAATTTTTGGCGCTTTTTATTTCCTGGCTGATAACAAAATGTTAATGATACATATGTGATTGGAACCTTCAGTCAATCACAACACTGGTAACAAGATGTAGTATGTAACCTAGTAGTAACAGGAGACAGTATGATGTAGTTATTGAATGGCGCTTTATTTCTGACTATATTCACATTCAGGAAATGCCTTGTTATCTTGATTGTGGTTGTCTTTGTTGATTTTCACTTTATCATTTATCTTATTGTAGACACCTGCCACCTGGTAAACGGTTCCTGGTGGGATCTATGGCAGGTGTTACAGCATCGTCTATGACATATCCGTTAGATTTAGTCCGAGCTAGGATGGCTGTCACTGCAAAAGACAGGTAAGTGCTAGTTACACAGGATAAATATATTGTAATGACAGTTTCACAGCATTACAGACAGGTCAGATTTGAATTTCCTAGCATTAAGCTGATAAATCGTAGTATTGGATTATCTTAATGTGTTTGAAATATGTTGTGATTTTATTATTATAAAATGAGTTTACTGACTGTGCATATCATTTGCAACAGTATGTTCACAAAATACTTTAGCGAATTTCAAAATACCTATTACAGTTCAACTATCATACATAGTATATTTGATTCATGATAACTTTTCTTTATTTAGAGTCAAGCAAATTTTTATTTAGGGTCATGCTGCTTCAGGAAGAGTGTAGAGGTCATTGACTTTAATCACAACACAGGCTATACAAATAATAAATAATAAATATAAGGAGAGTATATTATGGTCACAATCACAAACTATTTTTATAATCCAATCAGATATCAGGTATGGAATGATCACTGCAATAAACAAGTACATCTCAACTCCCACCGATTACATGGTTCTCTATAGTGTTATGGTATAAAGCAGACACTTTATACAGGTAATAATATATATCCTTATACAGCTGTTGTGAAGCTGACAGTAAGGTCAATGATGTGTTGTATTGTTATACAGATACCACAACTTGTTTGAAGTGTTTTTGAAGATAAAAACAGAAGAGGGTTTGAGGACACTTTATCGTGGCTTTGTACCAACTCTATATGGTTCAGTGATCTACTCTGGTCTGGGGTTTTGTACCTACGAAACACTTAAAAAATGGCATGCAGGTAAACTGTTGTAACATTTCCCAAATAGTTTCAATAATATTTAATTTGTCTTGAACACTTTCATCTCCAAACAAATTGTTTCACATTTTCTTGCAAAATTTCTTGAATTTGATCATGTTTATTATATGTTTTCTTGTAAATGTTTATCAATGTAACTTGCCACTTCAGCTGTTTGTTGATACTACAAAGTACATTTATTACTGTTAGACAGTTTCATTCTCCCCAGGACTCTAGCTTGTGTTTCAGAGTAATTATCTGTAGGTTTTGATTAGTAATTTGATTAAAAAATATTAACCTAACCATGTATGGAAGTGATATATCTGTGAAATCTGTAAAAAAAAAAAAAAAACAGAAATTTGGTCTTTTTGTCACAGGTATGAGTTGCAGGCAGGGTAAAATTATTTTAAAAAAGATCTAGATTTTGTCATGCATTTTATTACTTTTGATGTCTTTAGAATACAACAAAGGGAAGCAACTCACGTTAGCAGAACGCCTTTGCTTCGGAGCCTGTGCAGGGCTTCTAAGTCAATCAGCTTCTTATCCACTGGATATTATACGTAGGAGGATGCAAACAGCAGGTAATGTTTCTCACGCCCAAGACGTGTACTAGGGTTTTGGTTTTTTAGCTGTTAATTTGATGTCAGTTCTTTTTTGTTGTATTTCGGGAAGACTAATTTGGAATTTTATTTGTGAACAAGGCAGATTTTTCCCTACCTCCCACATCATTAAAAATGAAAAGTATATGTACAATCTAGAGAAGCAGTACTGAAAACAAAGGCTAAATCCTTTATATAGTAGTGTTGTCACCTGGCATGACAACTACACAGTTCAAAAATGATTCAGAAACTTGAATTCCAAATTAAATTGGTTTCAGTTGATTCTTGTGTGACTGTGATGTAAGAATTTAAGTAATAAAGTCAATATTTCATTCTCTTGATTTATCGAAATGAAAACTTCCTAGTAAAATATCCTACCTATCAGTGGACCACTAGTGGTGATCACTCGGTTTGTACAAAAATGACAATGTCTGTTTTGAGATGTAATAATTCACCCATTTGTGATGGTACGTTGTCAGAAAGCAGAGGGTGCTTTTGATATAGAGTAAATAACTGACAACATTTAAAGAGTGGGACATTGCCTGTTTTTGAATGTTTACAGGCACAATGCACAGCTATTGTTTAAAAACAAACATGAAATGTCTAGCCAGACATTTAGGGATCCCCTTAGTCATCACATATTAACATGAAGAATAGTGACTTTTGTCAAAATTTTGGCCTAAATTGTTCATATACTGAAATGAGTATTGTACTATATTTTCGTAAATTGATGGTAAAGTGAAAAAATGCTAACTTCACAAGGTTGTCTTTTGAAAATGTTTTAGAAAGTAATGTGAATACAATTGTAGCATGTGGTTCTTGTCATAAAATGAGAGAAACATGGCAGTTGTTTGTAGGATACTATTGAATGTTACTACAGCCTCTGGGAAGAACTGCTTTTTAGCTGTTCTGCAATTTAATTGGCCAGATTTAGTTTGGAAGTTTGGAAGGACACCTGGACACCTGGTGTTAAATGGAAGTTTGGAAGGACACCTGGTGTTAAATCCAAGCATTCATTTTTATGTCCTCCAAATTTCAACTAAAAAAAAAACCCCTGCTATATATACACATTACAATGATATCTGCTTCAAGTAAAGATAGTGTCACTGTAGTGAGAAGTCTTTTTTTTCGCGGCTATGACTTACTAATGCCACACATGAAGAGCATTATAGGATCATTGAAGTGTTTGTGCAACATTAATGCCAAAATAAAAAAAATATCATTCTACAATAGTAAATCCATACTCAGTTTTCTTTATATTTCAGTATTTTCACATATACAGTATGTAAAGTTTTCTGTTCACAGGGGTAACTGGTCATTCTTATGACTACCGGAGTGTCACTGAAACATTTAAACTTGTGGTAAAAGAAGAAGGTTTTCAAAGGGGCCTATACAAGGGCCTCAGCATAAACTGGGTGAAAGGACCGATTGCTGTTGGTGTCAGTTTTGCAACATTTGATGTCACAACGCTATGGTTACGGCGACGAAAAATGTTCCACATAGACGAATTAGATGGAGATTAAAAATAATTGATAATTATTTAGGACTAAAACAAATTATATAGACATTTTTAATGAGATATATTTAGTTTTATATTAAGCTGATATTGTTGGGTGTATATACAGAGTATATATGAATGTGTGGCCTGTATGTTGTCAGAAGAATGGCGTTTTCTGTCCAGCTCATATTATTAACCCCAGAAATCCTGACTTACCTTATTGATATGGCAATGAGCCCTGGCTTTGTAATAAGCCCAACTGCATCTTTTTTTTTACCGAGAAGTGCTCTCTCTCATCTTCCAATAAGCCCACCTTCCCTGTCACAGATAATGTGTTGACACCTTGGGCTTATTGAAGGTTAGATAATATAATTTTCAAAATACAATTATTGTTTGATTCACATGTCTGTCAATTTTTATTCTACTGTATAAGAAACAGATATTTTCTCGTCAAGAAAGAGATCAAACAGTAATTATTATTTTAGCTCGATATGTCTCAGTATCTGAACTGTGGTTTCAAATATGGCTTTAACTTGCAAAAGCCACTGGCGATACAAATTTGTCTTGGCCTACTATCCATAGAGTGTGATGATATTTGAATGTATAACATTTCCTTAGAACTAATGAAGTTTTAACATCCCGACTGACGTCCTCTGATGAGACCTTCCATCAACTTCTAGCTTGGTACACACTTTTGGGAGTCTGCAGCAGTCTTGTTTGATTTATATTCTAAAAGGATTCCAATCTTTATCTCAATCCTGATTCCTGTTACTTGATAATTAATTTTCATCTTGTTGAGCTTTGCATTAATTTTGTTTGAAGACACATTAATACTTTGGTCTTTACTGGTTCACATGTTAACTTTATTTTACCTACTTTTTCTTAATACTAAGTGGGGAGATGTTAGATTTGCTCAATTTTATCTGTCATCAGCAGAAAGTTACATCTTTTTGTTCTGGTGTCAAATGTCAGGGTTTTATTGTTTTTAAATATTGTTGATTATTTTTTCTAATCCTTTTTTTGACCTTGATTTTTCTCAGAATTGTTGAGGTCATAAGAGATACGATTTATGTACACTTCTGGGTATGTTAAAAAGTCCTTAAAGTTTCAAGAAAAAAAGTTTATATGTTTTAAACAATTTTCATTTTTTTGTGCCTGTGAATGAAGGAAAGAAAGAAATCCAATGTCTTGAATCATGACTTTGAATTACTTTGACAATAACAGCTATGTGTTCTTGAAACCCTGGGTTGATATATCAGTCCTATTCATAAGGGTGTGTGCTTTCTTGTTTTTTTTTTTTTTCATTCATCTTCATTACAAAAGATTTCTAATCTGCTAAAATGGTAAACCATCCTGAATGAGAAGTACTTTAGACTTCATCTATCAGCCTCAACACTATAATAATACATAAAGATTACATTTGTAAAAACTGAATGGGAAATGTGAAGCTGTTAAATTGAGAAAAGGAAAATATTGAATGCTGTAGTAGTTTGATCACGAGGATTATTGGTCAACAACATCTTCTGGTCATCATTCCTAAGGTGGAACGCACACTTTAGTTTCTACTTTGCTTGAAAACAAGTTTGGGTATTTCTATGTGAAACGGGTTCAAAATTTTACACATCTTAATTTAACAGCTTCTGAACATGAAGTATCAGCTTGAAAGAAATGTGTTTATGTTAGACAAAAATTAAAAGCAACATTAAATTTTTTTTAAGTATTGATGTTTTTTAAGAGAAATTACCTTTAAAGACCATGAAGTCCATTTTTGGACTATTTCATCAAAGCCTCTACTGTGACATGAAGATTTTAAAATAAATCATTTCTCTTCATGGTTGTGATTCCTGTTCATTACTTTTAAACAATTTATCCATTAATTCCTTTAGGTAGTACCCTTATTCAAAACATAAAGTCTTGGACTGGGATAGATAAGTTGCTTGAATATCCCTTAACAAAACCTAGAGTCATGGGCTGGATACACATTATACTGGAATAGCCCTAAACAAAACCTGGAGTCTTGGAGTAGGATAAATGTTTAACTGGAATACCCCTTAACAAAACCTCGAGTCCTGGGGTGGGATAAATGTTTTACTGCAATAGCCCTAAACAAAACCTGGAGTCCTGGGGTGAGAAAGATGTTTTACTGGCCAGGGGGGGTGAGATAGATGTTTTACTGGAATACCCTTATCAAAACGTGGAGTCCTGGGATGGGATAGGTTTTTTTTACTGGAATAGCCCTAAACAAAACCTGGAGACAATATAAAACAGAGACTTATTAGGCCTTTTGGGTTTAGATAAGGAGTTGATTTCCTCCGTTACTGTACCTTTAAACCAGAAACAAGTATTGTATTTAAGGATGTAAAGATGTAAGCTCTCAGAAATATATAACAGTAAATACAATTAACAACCAGAAAATGATACAAGTATTCAGATATAAAGTGATGTTGTGAATCATTTGAAATGTTTCTGTGATAAAAGACAATCTTACAGTGATGACTCACTGTCGGGGTTTATAATTCTTGTTGGTTCCATTTTTAGAGATTTTGGAGGATAGAGTAAAATTGCAGAAAGTGAAAATTGATAAATGAACACTTTTCATTTTCAATGACGTCTTCCTTTATCAGAGGTCATTATTTGATTTTATTCGCGTAGAATTTAAACCACTAGAGCTTAATAGTAGCTCTCTCGAACCTAGCAGTATATTGCAACAAGTATTAAAAACATTATCTTATATCCAGGGATGTCACACTTTGATTCTTGTTTCAAGATTTTGAATAAACCACAAAAATTTGAACTATCAAAATAACAACTTGAAAAGCTAAAGACTGGATCAGACAGTTTTGTAGTGGTTACCTTACTCACTGAAGCTGAAAAGTACTAACATTGTACAGCCTAAATGATCAGTGTCATTTTGAATTATATACAAGCTTTTTGTTAATTGAGAAAAAGGCATTTAATCCCAATGATATATAATATTTTTGTTCATTCATTTCAACAAAATCTCGCTGTCTTTGTGTTCCCAACAATCCCCATCCACAGAAAACACAATATCTGTATTTCTTTATTTCATAAACTCACTATCTTGTTGCCTTGTCCATATCTGTACCCAACAATCACTGTCCTTCAAATACACAATATTTCTTCCCTGCTTCAAATTGCCATCTTGTTGCCTTGTCCATATCTGTGTACCCAACAATCACTGTTCTTTAAAAAAATATTTCTTTGCAGCATCAAATTGCCATCTTGTTGCCTTGTCCATATCTGTCCCCAACAATCACTGCCCTTCAAATACACAATATTTCTTCCCTGCTTCAAATTGCCATCTTGTTGCCTTGTCCCTAACAGGGTTGCCAATAAATGTTGTCCTTCAAAACCACAATATTTCTTCATAGCACCATCTTGTTGCCTTGTCTCTATCTGTATCCAAAAGAATTAGTCCTTTCAAAGTACAATGCATGTATTTATTTATTGAATCAAAATGCCATCTTGTTGCTTTTCCCTCTCTGTGTCCCCGATAATCCATGTCCTTCAAAAACACAATGTGTTCTAATTGTTAACTTACATATTATTTACACATTAAAAATAAAAATCCTTCCCTGTTGAAATTAGTTCAAGAGATATTTTTAAAAGTAATGAATTTCTTTTTTTATTTCAGATTTTCTATTGCAATGACTCCTGTAGAAAAAAAATGTTATTAACCAACAACTCTCCTCTCACTTTACAGACTTCACTCTCTCTCTTTGTTTCACATGTATGTGCCTGCACACTCATAAGACATATATGGCTTATTTTGTAACATTATGAGTAGTACTTTAATGAAAATACAGAATAAGACAATGAATGTCTAGTCTCTCCATATGAACAAAATATCACAGCATTGTTTGAAATTTTAATAAACAGTCGTACCATTGCTTTCTTACATGGTTTTATTATTTCATACACTGTGGTACCATGTCAGTTTGGATTACAGGCCCAAAGGGGCTCAAAGTTTTGGCAAAAAATAGTACACGATAGGTAATTACTTCACCTAAAGTGATATTCCCATGAACACACAAAATGGAGACCAAGGAAGACAGTGAAGCTGAGGGGGTCAAAGATAAGGCTCTAGTTTCGAAGTGACCTGTTTCACCAAGACCCGGCCTATGCTTTATTGACAATATTTCTGTGTGCTTGGATGTTTTCATTATCACCAACTATAGGCATTTTTTCAGATAAACGATCAGTAAATTTCAGTGTTTTCCTGAGATTACTGTTCTTGTATTTGAAAAAAGTTTGGAAAGTTAGGTGAACGAATCTTTTTTTAGGGAAACGTTGTTCCGTTGTCTGTCCTCGGTCAAATTTTATGTTTAAACGGCTTCTTCTCAATAACTGAAAAAAACATTATTCATTTACAGTATCCAGTTTGGTACCCTTTAAGAATAATTTCAACCAATTTAGGCCCTCATAATCACCGTAGCGTCGTAGAAGGACGAAACAGCTGTATGGTACATTTAGATTTATTACCTCGTACATACTTTATCTATTTCCATATTTGTATTGAAAGCTGTTATTCATCGAGTCCGGAGTATAACCATGGACCATGCTAGTCTATCCCATTGATGAAACAGTAGATGGATTTTTTTCTGTTCTTTTTCTCTTACATTTTCATGAGACTGCATAAATCTTTCTTTCGTGCATATTTTCCCTCGTTCTATAGAAAATATAAGTTCAGATTCTGTTGAATTTGTTGGTAGCAAACAATACAGGGATATGTATGATCAAAATAACCGGTATATTTGAACGCAGTTCAGTATTTCAGTAAAAGAGAGAAATTGAAAATAATCAAATCACAATTCGTATTATACAAATGGAGTAATTAACTAAACCATTGAGTCACGTGACTACATCATTGTGTAAATGACGATACATCTTGAATACAGACATGCACAAACGTGTACTATAACACATTTTCAAATAGAAACGTATGCACACGAACTATATTCTATTTAAAACACCTCACTTTTGTACATATTTTAATTGATTTTTGAAATGCTTTTCTTTTACTTATAAGACTACCTATATATGATCGTCATTGTTAAGCAAAATGTATTAAATTACCTAACATATTATATGTCAACGACATCGAACCACATATCTAGATACGTGTATACAAGGTACAACTTCCTTGTCTGAACCAGACAAAAATGGCGGCGACATCAGGAACTCCCCTGGAGACAGTAAGGTGTAAAGGAAGCTCGAAATGTCCGAACCACAAACAGAAAGACGTGGTCTATGTTTGTTTGGATTGTAAAATTCTAATGTGTACAACGTGTGGTATCAAATCTTCACACAAGACACACAATTTAGAGGAACTTGACGTCTATGCACCAGAAAAGAAAAGTGCAATGTTAGAATTTATCAACAAATCTGAAAACAATACACTTCCTCAACTTAGAGAAGATACGGTATCTACAGAGGTTCAGGAGACAAAGGTTTCATCGGAATTAAAGGAAGTCACAAACAACACGAAGCAACATGAAAAGAAATGTAAACATATAATAGGTGTATTGATATCAGATATCACGTCCCAGTGTGAGGAAATAGTGAGGATTAACCTGGAGAAACTACGACAACACAAGGAGGACACACAACACAGATATGACGTCATATCAGCCGAAGTTAAAGAATGTAAGAAAGTCCTTCAAACAGGTACAGATGTTGATGTATACGACACAGAATTTGATACAATAGGGAATGATAGAGGTCCTGATAAACCTGTTCTACAAACCTGCCAGTATCAACCGTGTACTAACGTTACTTATCATCTTCAACAGGCAATAGGGAAATTCACAGTTGGGTCTATTACTACACCCATCAACGCACAATTGAACACGTCTTCTGTTGGTAACGCTGGATCAGGGAAAACATCCGATGATGGCAAGTCATCGACCCACCATTCACCTTATAAACTACTTGACCAATCAGCAATAGTATCACAATTTTCATTTGCGACAAAAGCTATCTCCATATGTGCAACACGAAAGGGTGAAATTTGGGTACTAGAATCGGAATGTAAAACGTTGACTCTCTTAAACAGCAAAGGCGAAATCAAACGGAAGATAAAACTTGAGGGACATGTCCAAGATATGTGTGTGTGTCCCACAACCGGTAATCTCTGGTTTTGTAATAGAAAACAAACTATCTATTTGATGCACAACCAAGAAACACCAGTCAAACAGTTTACAGTAAGTGACAGTCCGACCTGTCTGTGTGTAACAGGTAACAGGATTGTTGTACTGGCTACAACAGACAAACTGGTGGCCTGCACAGTCACCGGGTCTGTAGTATGCACCACCATGAATGAGAAAAAAACATCGTTGTTGCCATATATGCTATCATGGTGTCCCGTTACAGGGAACGTAGCAGTGGCATATTGTGAACATGTCAAGGCCGCGGACCAGAGAAGGTTATGTGTCAACGTGTATGACAAGTCACTCAAACAAATGTTCACCTACATAGCAGGCGGGCTACAACAAAATACATGTTTAAAGATGTTTATCGTCTACGATTCTGTAGGAAATTTAGTGATAAATGACCAGAATAGAAACATAATAGAACTTATCAGTGGATCAGGTCAGTTCATTAAAACGTTACACAACACTGTGGGAGGAGCCATCAGTATAGATCCAAACAATGTACTTTTTATTCAGGTGTGTCAGGAGGTGAAGGAGGGGAAGAGAAACACTACGTTTCAACAAATCAAATATTACGAGTGAAATGTTGCTCTGTCATGCTTACAACTCCTGCACTTGTGAAGGTAATTGTCCAGGAGTAAACTACAAGTGATAACTAAGTTTGTGGATATCACACGCATGATTATTACTGTTTTATCGATCTGCATTAGCCAAACATTATTGTTTACACTCGTAAAAAAACGTCATCAATGGTTGATAGGGGCCATACGATTGGCTTAGAAACATCATGATATCTAACTTCACGTCGTTTTGTTTTTCGTGACAATGGAAATAAGCAAGTTTGATCCCCACTTGGGATTTCAAAACTTTAGATTTTTTCAGCAGCTAATCTCTTTTTCTTTCCTAATTACTATTTCACGCTGCCCTGTTGTTGTGAGGATATTATGAAGGACAAACTTACTATTTCACGCTGCCCTGCTGTTGTGAGGATATTATGAAGGACAAACTTACTATTTCACGCTGCCCTGCTGTTGTGAGGATATTATGAAGGACAAACTTACTATTTCACGCTGCCCTGCTGTTGTGAGGATATTATGAAGGACAAAATTACTATCTCATGCTGCCCTGCGGTTGTGAGGATATTATGAAGGACAATATTATTATTTCACGCTGCCCTGCTGTTGTGAGGATATTATGATGGACAAATTTACTATTTCACAATGCCCTGCTGTTGCGAGGATATAATGAAGGACAAAATTACTTTTTCATGATGCCCTGCTGTTGTGAGGATATCATGGAGGACAATATTATTATTTCACGCTGCCCTGCTGTTGTGAGGATATTATGAAGGACAAAAATACTTTTTCACGATGCCCTGCTGTTGTGAGGATATTATGAAGGACAAAATTACTATTTCACAATGCCCTGCTGTTGTTGGGATATTATGAAGGACAATGCTCAATCAATCAATGCAATGCAGTAAATTTTATTTCAGTGTAGAAAGTAAAGAAAATCGATTTAATTAAATACTCTTTCTGTACCATCACCTTCATTTCTCTTGGCTGATTTATTAAGCAAATATGCTATATCAAATTTAACATATAAGAATTTTAAATGCTGCATTGTCAGTATTTAGACTAAATTTTCTATTTGTGGCGCAGACATGTTACGTTTTGTCTGTCATTGTGTTGTTCTGAAGCCATCACCGTTCCACTGTGTGTTTGTCAGCTCTGAGAGTGATTTATATAGGTATATGTATCGAGATATGTGACTGAGTATCGTTTGCGTGTCGATAAACATTTTAAATCCTTTACACAATATCTGTATATATGTATCTTACGTAGTATAGCGAAATGAAAGCAAATACATTTAAAGGGAATAGGTAGTTAAACCTAATGAGTGCTAGAAGTGGAGTAGCAGACTCGTAGTGTAGAAGAATTTTTATGAAAAGAAAATATTTAGGTTTGAAAGATACCAGAAACACTAAATTTTCATCAGATCATTTTCGTAAGGAGATCTCTTTAAGATTAGAAGTTGTGAGGGCTCCGCTCCGCTACAAAATGTTCAAAGTTATCAGATATGTGAAGATTATGAAATTTATTGAACTCATGGGTCAAGGCCGCCTGCCCGTCATGATTTTTTTTAGATTACGCTGGATTTTCTCTCTCGCCTCCTGGGCTGTATAATTTATGCCCTGAGCATTATAACGAGTCATAGAAGGACGGAATTGTTACGTGATGCAATTAAATTCATTGTTTGGCTCTACTGTAACTCTCAATTTGTATTAAGAGATGCTATTTACATATGTGTCATATATACAATATAATCCACACTGAAGTGTTGATTTTTAGCTACATATCGTCAATTGGGCCTTGCCCAAAATATCTTCTTTGCGACGGTTGGCTTTTTAAAACAATTCCGATATTTCCGCTATTGGATCCTGCCCTTTTGCTTCCAGACCCACCGTTTTCTGTCCTGTCATTCTACCGAAGATGAACTAGGCTTCAAAGAATTGGCTTTACATATCCCGTGTTGGGACCCTTATCTCATTCCCGAAACCATCATTGATACAAATTTGTTTACACTTTCCCCAATGATGCTCCTTATCAAAGGGCCGGTTTCCAAAACGGCCCCTTCTCTGATTCAAATTTACTGTTGGTGGTGCATTGCCCAGCATGATTGTGACAAAACGTCATGTTTCCATCGCGCCATTTGGCTGTTTTATGGAAGAAACAATCTCAAAAATGCCATTTTCGATGATAACATTTTAGACACAAAAACTGTGTTTTTTAGAGAATACACCCTTTTATGGGCGTTGGATGCAAACCAATTTTTATCCTATTAAATAGTACGTAATATGCTATTGATGAGAGGAAAAATCATCAAAATGTAAGTGGTGGAACATTTTCAAATGTTGGGTTGAATTAGCCTATGGTTGAATTGCCGATTTTCGACTTTCTTTAGATAATTAACAAAAAAACGAGAGTATTTGCTCGGTATGTTGAGAATATGTACACAGATATGAAAAAAAGTGAGAGAAACACTTTTTCATAAAAAAAATCCAAGATGGCTACTTCACAAGTCCCCGTGGTTGAAGACATTGGCTGACAAATAGACAGAACAACAAACAAAACGTGTTCCTTATGATTTTGGTTGGTTTTCGCATTTACGGGAGTGTTCATAGCTACGGGCGATTGTATAATACCTATATTTATAAGTTTGGTTAGTCACATGGTAACGGGGATCTTTCATATCGAGCCCCAAACATACTTTCGACATATGCACTCCGTTGCCGCATGGAAAACTATTTCAAGTTTTGTCGGAATTTCTTTACCTGTGGTTGTAATGGTCGAGGGTTTTCCAGCGTCCTGTAATACCCAAGGTAGTACAAGATACTGGAGATGTGCGCACACATTCCCATCGTTCTCTCTCCAACTGGGCACTGGCAGTAGTAGTCCTTTATTGGGGCCTCAACATCGGGTGAAACGGTGAACCGTATCCAAACGTTATATTTCGTTTGGCTTTTGTGTCGAGAATGTATTTGACATCGGAGAAGGTCTGGGGAGTGCTGGTAAAGCCACACCTCATAGTCTCCGTCATCACTTAAATGTTCGGCGATGTAACCAGGAGCCAGAGATATCTGATACGTTCCACACGTAATGGTTCTCAAGTAATCAAGATCGAGACGGGGAAACAGTACGGAAGATGCATCCATCTTGACAAACTCGGACCTTGCCCGTCTAGATAGATCCGGATCTATCTTGACTCTCTGAGCTAAACCATTCGGTGTTGTCAAACGGTCCTTCATACGTTCAGCCATTAGCCTATCTTTGGCATCTCTCTCTGGAGACCTCTGGTAGATCGTTCCTCTAATACCATTCAGACAGGCTGTGACGGTTCGAAGCAAAGCCTCAATGACATTGATAAAGCTGTTAGACACCAATTGCGTTCGGAAGAACGTCCAGTGTTTCAGACGACCATGATAGGATTCCACAATCCACCTCAATTTGGTGATAGTTCTGTCAAGATTTGCTTGGACGTCAGAATGTTGACTTTGACCGGGTTTCAGGTATGACGGCATGCTAGCATTGAGGCCAGAGGCTTCGAGAACTGGTAGGACATCTCTAAAACCTCGGTCAACGACAACGTTGTCGTCTGGTTGTAGCCAAGTAACTAGCTTGTCCATGACTTTTTTTGTAATTGTAGCATCATTTTCGCTGCCAGTGAATGGTCCTACGGTGTCCAGAATGTAGCCATCTGGTAAGGCGATGCTCATGAATTTGACATAGTTTCTCTTCTTCTGGCCACAGTAGGACATTCTCTGGAGCTTGTGGTCGGAGCTTTTCTGGATATAAATATAGGTGCCATCTAATATGGCAGTGGCTTTATCTCCAAAAAATGCTTCTGAAAAGACAGTATTGTGCCCGAGCAATTGTTCTCTTGTCAAGTGATCCGGACCTAGAAATTGTGGGACTATCGATGTGTCTAATGCCTGTACTATGGAGTGGAAAGTTTTGGACACACTTGACTTGGAAATTCCAAAAAGAGAAGAACACTGACTCCAGGAAATGTCGGTTTTCAGTTTTACCCAGAACAGTAATAGAGCATCGTGTGTAGTCTTGGTATATATACCAGATGAAAGATATGGGGAACAGTGCGAGTGGATTTCGAGGAACTGATCTTTGGACCAACCTGTCCAGGCCATGCATGCCGAGTCATCAAGAGAAGAAAAGCTTATTGTAAACGCAGACTGGTTCTGTGAAAGGACGTGCGACACCTCTAGGAGGTCATTAATGATTTCGGACGATTTTGATGGTAACTGAGATTCCAAGGAACCTCTACCATCAAGGACAACCTCTGTAGACGGATCTAAGTCGTTACCAATAAGGTGAATGGAGCAGACGCGGGATGAGGTGGGACACCACAGTTTGTGTGAATAGATCAGGTGATGTCTTGCACGTTTTGGTAAGACTGATGATTTTGTTCCATTTTTTGGAAAGGTAACAAGACAGAGACAGCATTTTTTGTGTGAAGATGATCCATTCAAAAGATCATGAAGGGTCAGCAACGGCAGGATATGGGACGGGGAGTCGTCTTCTTCCTCTATTTCCTGGTTCTGCTCGGGTTCAGGTTCAGGCTGATTTTTGTTCCGAAGATACTTCATGTAGCACTTCTGGCAAATAAATGCTTGTTCCTTTGCTGACATCAATCCTTGTTGCACCAGCGTATCTAGGAGCCATTTATATTGTGGACTATTTACATTGCGTGCACTTCTGTTCTTATTGCCACTACGTTTCTTGAAGTATACTTGACACTCTTCTCCAACACATTTACCCTCCATCTTGAAACAATAACGATTGGTTTATGAAGCGTCGATAAAGTAACAAAATAGCAAGCCACCGATGATTGCTGTAAACAGCTAATACTTAGTAGTTTGGTACAATTATGCGAAAATGTGTGATAAATAACGAACAACTAATTACACAAAATAACAATATAATAAATCACATTCAATACCTCCAAGAAGCGCAGAATTGATTGATTACTTAGAACAAAATAAAGTATTTCATATGGATAATCTATCTATTCGATGTGGCGTGGTCGGCAGGCACAAAGAAAGTGAGACAAGTCAGGGTCCCAACCCTGACAGAGCCACAACGCTTTGGAGATGGGACAATAAAACAAGGAAATTGAGACAAGAATAGCTAGCGTCGAGTGAATGATTTCGTAAACGTATAGACAAAGACAAGAAGATACGGATAAATGTACAAGGCCACACGATCAGAAAATTCAGAAGAGGACAGCTTGAGATAGAACAGTATTCATGTATCAGGGTGTCCTCAGTGTAAATCTTTATATCGATACTATTTATTTAGTCGTTACACATCATAAAACTGTCATGAAAATATCCGCTCTGATATTCAATATAAAAGTTTGTATATAATAAGCTATATAATAGGGTTTCAGACAAGGTTGTTACTCATTTCCCCTTTTCTTTCAATTTACAACCACATTCAGGCGGCGATATGAGAACGTTCCACCACATGGAATTAGCTGATTTTTGGTACACATATGAAACAAGTAAAGCTCTATCCGATTTTCTGATGGAAATTTGCATCCAAAACTATATAACGGGAGAAAATTGCAAATTTATGGCATTTTTCTTCATAATTGTGTCTCTGCAAGTGCATTTTCATCCGAGAATATTTTTTTTTTATGTTTTATGAATAAACACGATGTTTTGGAAATATTTATCAAAAGAAATTTATACTATGTTGCGAATTACAATTTCGAGATAACCTTCTTTTATTTACGAACTTATGTCTTTGATGCTGAAATTGACAACTTTATAAAAATACATTTTCACTGAAATTATGAAATCTGGAAACAGGCCCTTTGGTAAAAGTCTGTTTCGGTGCAAATGCGAATGATTTAAATGTATATTGAACAATTCAACCAAATATGCCCTTCTAAAAACAGTAAATAGTGGTATTGCCTTTTATATAGACAAACAGGCTTATACGTGTATTTCAGCCAATTATAAATACAAACGTAGATATATTTGATTCAAAAGGACTTTACATGTATGGCCTAGCACGAAACAGGCCATAGATAGCTAAATTGACATTTTCTAAATAACCAAATGACCAAGAGTACCTATATCAAGTTTCCAGAAATTGACTTAATGAAGGTAGCGATCCAGGACAATTTGACAATCTATTAGACATACATGCAGCAGTATACCAGGTAATGTCTATAGAATGAAAGTTCTGAATGTATTCCTACTCGCCAAGGCTCGCAAAGATAAAAAAAACATCTAAGACTCGTTTCATAAAATATCAGATAAAATGAAAACGCAACAAAGATCCCTATATTGATAGAGGTTAAATTTGAATATAGAAATAGAGCACGTGCCATGCCTCTCAAATCTGCCTAGATTTATACAGGTGTAAACGCCGATCATATACTGATGTATATCAGATTGTTGGCGACGTTAAGATGGAAGATTGCACCGTATCACTAAACAAATCAATCTCATAGCACAAAGCCCTAAATTAAGTATGAAACTGAGCTTAAATCCGCTAGATATAGTATTTCTTTAATCTTGTTATAAAACCTACGATTGAATGCATTATATATCCAGTGATGACAAAGTTCGAATACTGAATAATTCATGAAGTACCAGTAAGAAACAGTAATGTTTCGTTCAATGTGTATATACCCTTGTTCTTCGGGATGCTCCATTACATTGAAGAGTCATTTACAGTATCCCATTTGGTAGCCTTTAAGAATAATTTCAACCAATGTAGGCCCTTAGAATCACCGTAGCGTCGTAGAAGGACGAAACAGCTGTATAGTACATTTTGATTTATTACCTCGTACTTACTTTAGCTATTTCCATGTTTGTATTGAAAGCTGTTATTTACCGAGTCCTTAATATAACTATGGACCATGCTAGTCTATCCCATTGTTGTTGCATTTTCTTCAATACAAACCAGTGTATTAATAAGCAGATACTTATTGTTACATCACTGACGATTTGTTTGATTAGACATTCAAGGGCTTCTTTTCAATGTCACGATTTTTAAAAGATGTCGGAAACTGACAGAAAAACCTTTATTATGATCATGGACAATGCTAGCTTAGCCCAATATTGTTGCAATTCTAACCCACTAATAATAAGACCAGCACATACTGATTGTTATATCACTGCTGATAGCACAGCGGGAATTCCTTTGTAAAATGGTAGAATTTAAAAAAAAAAACAGTAATATTATAAGTACATTAAATACCTTGAACTAACACAACAAATACAATGTAAAATTGACGATTGTGTGTCAATGTAATTGTGGAGTCGATGTCCTACCCTGATTGGATGTTTTCCCTGGCCTATCAATTAGATGGGGTGAAGATCTAATATTGAATTTCCCTATCGCATGTTTTTCAGCATTATTGAAATTCCACGGGTTCCGATCACTAACGATCTCAGTACAAATAAAAAGTGATCGCAACCCGTGGAGTATCCAGGAGACATGATCAGTGATGTCGGTAAAGGTTGATACTGACAGACTTGTACCACAGGTTTGTCCGGACCTCTATAATTCCCTGAACCAAACTCTGAGTCTTATACATATACATCTGTACCTGTTTGAAGGACTTCCTTTCATTCTTCAACCTCAGCTGATATGACGTCATACCTGTGTTGTTTGTCCCCTTTGTTTTGTTGTATTATCTCTAGGTTACCCTTTTTCCTCACACCAGGACGTGATATCTGATATTAATACATTTATACGTTAACATTTATATCCTTGTTGTTTCGCGTAGTTGCGGAGTTTGTTATATTCTTAAGAAACATTTTCGGCTTTCTGATATATCCTTGCAATATCTTCATTAAGTTGAGAAAGTTTAACTATTTAACTAACAGGAGACAGAGAGTGGTCTTGGATGGATACAAGTCCAACTGGAAAACATTACAGGCTGGGGTCCCTCAAGGTTCAGTTCTTGGTCCTTATCTGTTTTTGTTATATATTAATGATATTGGTGATGATTTACTATCTAATGTGAAATTATTTGCTGATGACACATCTTTATATGGCTTAATTGAGGGCGATAGACAAGATGCAGTTAATATACTCAATAATGATCTTCAAAAAATTTCTAGGTGGGCCAATAGATGGGGTATTATTTTTAATCCTGACAAGACAGAATCCCTACTTTTTTCAAGGAGAGTTGATTCGGAGATGTTGCATCCAAATCTGTACTTTAATGATTCAGTTATTAAAAATGTTACCTTCCATAAGCACCTTGGTCTAACTTTTAATAGTCATGCTAACTGGTCAAACCACATAACTCTATCTATGAGAAAGCTTATAAACGAATAAATGTACTTAGAATGTTAAAGTATAAAATTGACAGAAAGTCAATTGAATTAATATATATTACATTCATTCGTCCTATTTTAGAATATGCTGATATTGTTTGGGCTAATTGCACAGAAAGGGAATGCAACATCTTAGAATCAATTCAACTAGAGGCAATTCACATTATTACTGGCCTAAGACGGGGCACCAGTCATGCAATTCTATATAATGAGTCTGGATTAATACCCTTAGCTAAAAGAAGACACTTACATCAAAATATCCATTTTTTTAAGATTTTAAATAACAGATGCCCTCCTCATGTATTTGACGCTATCCAACCTTTTATAAACAATAATAATGCTCCTTATCCACTTCGACACAATAGATTGTTTGATGTGCCCCATACAAGAACTTGTCAATATAGCACTAGCTTCTTTCCAAAACTTATGAATGAATGGAATGGCCCATCTTGTCTGTATCCCTCATTAACTTCTATTTATGCGATAAAAAAATCTTTTTTATCACAGCAAACTACCATTCCTCCTTTCCACTGTAATGATACTTTCAAATATAAAGGACAAAGAAAAGCTAACATAATTTTATGTCAACTAAGAAACTCTGCAAGTAATCTGAATTTTGATTTATTCAATTCCCACCTTAAAGATAACCCTGCCTGTAACTGTGGCCACCCAGTTGAAGATTGTACCCACTTCTTTTTCCACTGTCCCTTCTTTACTAACCAGAGACAACTCCTCTTTAATTCCCTTTCTGACCTTAGTGATTCTATACCTCCCTCAATTGATACATTTCTCAAAGGTTCTCCTATACTTGATGCAAACATGAATAAATTTATTCTTGATATAGTTCAGAGATTCATAACTGACACTGGTCGCCTATTTTAGCAAATGTACATCCCATTCTATACTTCTATCTTTTCTATCTCTCATTTGTATTTGATGTCTCAAGTGTGGGTCCGCCTGTCCATTTTAGGGACTCAGCTCAGGATTATGTGCAAATGGACTGTTTGAACCTGCAGCCTGTCCCACCACAAATGGACATATTTTGAACCAGTCTTGTAATATCTTGTGATACCTAATTTGTATTTTTTAGTTTATGTTACTGTTCTGGTACTCAATAATACAAACGATGGTGATGCCTATTTTGCATTTCGGTTATATAATCATCCATTTGAATCTATCTTCTACATTCTTATTCCTAATATTATTATTATCTGTTATCTCTAATTTTGATTGATGTGTCTGTATACTTGTTTATGCACTGTAAGGAGAGGGCTTTCATAGGCTCTGCCTGTTGCCCAATTCCTACTGTCAATACCACCATGACAATAAAATATTCTGAAAGTGAAAGAAAGTGCGTTGTTCTCCGAGATTTCGACGAATTCCAACATAGCTGTTGTCTTTTCCTTTGTGACGACGACAAGCTCATCCAAGTTGTGAGCGTTATGTAAAGATTTAATACCACAAGTCATACACATATGCGTTTTGCTATTAAGGCAAACACAAGCTACATCCTTCAGCCTGTGGTTCGGTCATTTGTCGTAACCCTTTACTCGGACAACCTCCTTGAGGCGACCAGATGCTGGAGGTGTCAGACATGATGTTATTGAAGGTGTAACGTCTCCCAACGAGGATAACTGTTTACAATTACAATAGGAAATATTTATAATTCGTACTTTAAACACAAAAAAGGACGATATCGGTTGTAAAAAGTTGGTACCATGAGATTGCACATGATATTTTTTATATTTATTGAATTATGTTATCAGAGACAGTGTGATATCTTCATTTACTCTTACCAAATAATGAAAGGACTTTGATATAGTATTGATTTTTAAATTATGAAAGCTTCGTGTAACACAAGTGCTGGTAAATTGCGTATATGACCTATTGCGAGGTCTTTGGCAGATTGTCCTCGGCTGTTTAGTCTGTTTTGCTGTCAAAATACTTTGTCTAGAAATTAGCTGTTTTATATCAAGTTACTTAATTCCGGACCAGAACAAAATTGAAACAGAAAGGAAACATATGTACTTTTTGTTGGTCCTGTAGTTCATAGATAGTGTTTTCTGCAGTACTACATCAAAATGACCAGTGGCGGAGGACAAGCAAATATCTTGAACACGAGTCGTAAATTGTATCGTTTATTTGATACCATCTTTGCAGTCTCATAGAATCACATGTTTGGGCAGCGGTTCTATCAGACCACTAAAGTACCCATAATTTACCTTCTTTTGTCGCACACGAATCGACTTCCGTGGCTTCTTCTCAATATCAAGATTTTCTTACGCGATGCTGCCTGGTGAAAATTATTGGACAATCTGTTCGATATGTAGTTACACATGATTGATGTTTGTTGGTATTCCTGTTGGTGTCGTTGCTGTTTACAGTGTTCGCAGGACTTTGAATGACCAAGATTTACATGTTGGGTATAGAAATTTACTCTTGTGGAACGCCTGGTCTTAATGTAAATACGTCTTATATTCATATTTAGCCTTAGGCTGATTGAATCAGACATTTGATATGTAAGGGTTTTCTTATGTAATTATGTAATATCAGTATAGACGATAAATGTTCTTCCTTTTGGCCCAACAGACTGATCACGACGACGAACTTTTTGCTTTACTCTTTATTCACCAATAGTATGGAACAACAACATAACAATAAACACAAAAAATAGGTTAATATGATACTTAGGAACCACTTGTTCTTGGAGGATGGGGGAAAGCGGACTACTTCAAAAGAGGGACTTTATGTTGATTATGGTGTTCTTGGAGAGTTGCACTTGATCAACATTCTTCTAAACAATAATGAGTAAATCGTAGAATATATTTACATTAAACTGACTCAGGGAAAACTAAACGCCAGCCAATTATGGGAGTGCTGTATGTTCTAAGCAGTAAGATGTCCACTTTAACAACAGTTAACTTCTTTGTTTAAGAGACGATATAAACTGATATACATTGATGAACTTACATATTCAAGGACTTTCCAAACTTGTCTTATATTCTACTATGCAATATGCACAAGCAAGTGTGCGTATATTTAAAACTAACTACTTGACAATAATTAGTATATACATGTATATATAAATATAAATTTATATATAACTAGTAATGGACATGTCACATTCTTTACCTTAAAAGTCTGAATAGCTAGGAAGCTATTAGTTAACTGTAAGTTGCTATATTGAGCATATGATATAAATGGAATTATCACTACACATTCTGATGTTTAAATAACCGATATAGCACCATCGGCACTAAATCACAGCGAAGAATATATGACACATTAAGAAATATCAAACCTAAGCAAAGTAACGTCCCAGAAATATTTATATTCCATATTAGGGAAAGTGACTTAACCTTGTTAAATCCTAACTTTATAAGCATTGCCTTATATGACAACAAATTACAAATTTGTCATTAAAATATGCAGTGAATGAACTGTTTAGTTGAATCGTTTAAACAGACGTTTGTCTTTCTTGTGTTGTATTATCTCCAGGTTACTCCACTTATTTCCTCACATCAGGACATGATGTCTGATGTTAATACATCTATACGTTTACATTTCTCTCCCTGTTGTTTCGCGTTCATGCGGAGTTCCTTAAAGACACTTTTCCTGGCTATTGATTTGTATATCTTCTTTAATTTGAGTAAGTGTGCGCTTTAAAACCCAAGCGCTTTAAAACCCAAGCATTGAAAAACTACATCCTTCACCTTGTGGTTCAGGACATTTGTTATGACCGTTTACTCGGACAACCTCTTGGAGGTGACCAGATGATGGATATATATCGCCAGACATGATGTTACTGGAGGTGCCATTTCTCCTGTTTACAACTACACTGTATGGAATGGGTACCTCATACATTAGCACAATATATAGGACGAAGTATCGGGATTGTTTTGTACCTTGAAACTGCACGATATGTTTTTATCTTTAAAAATATGGTATTAGAGACAGAGTGTGTTTATCAATCTTCTCGAATAAATCATAATCACACACAATATATACGAAATTATCTAAAATTTGGAATTTTTAAAACTTCTTCTGAAGCGCTGTTTAATTTCTTAATGCGAGGTCATTATCTTAGATTTTACGAAGAATTAAGTTTTCATCACCTCTTATATTTATCATAATTAATGAATTTTTATTGACAAGTCATGTTTTTAAATTAAGTAAAGTATCCATGTGTGGATAAACTTAAAACAGAAAAATATATTTCTGTAACTAAATCATATAAAAGTGCAAACATATAGAAGTTACACTCGCTAAAAGATCCGGGAAATATCTATTTTTATCTCCCATTATCATGTTTTCAATTATTAAGAGTGTCACATTTTATTTATTAAGTATTTATCTATACATGCTCCTGTTTATTTTACTTTTATGTAAGTCTAAATATTTTATTTCGTTGTTGTTACGAGGGTTGAAATTTCCTTATTCACAGTGATGATGATGAGTCTCTCTCGGAATTTGTATGATTTTATCTGTAATGAAAATTATTATTCACATTTCACATAGCTGTTCCGACATATCAATTGTAAGTTGTACCTAAAATTATTTTAACAAGATGCTAATCACGTTGATCACTGATTGATACCAGAAATAACTTGATCTGATCCTACATATCTGTAAAGAAATCTGAAAAGAGTGACGCAGTCCGGAATAATGATCACCCCGACAACAGCCACGAGGAATACACAAGCCACGCCTCCAATAGCTACACTGCTGGACCGGGAGTCATACACACTGGTGAGTTTACGAATATAAGAAGAAAGGATGGTTTTATTTACAGCTAATTGAACCCGTAACTCGTGTCGTATCACCTCTTTTTCCTGTTCATTCAGTGCCCTTGTCTTGTTTACCACGAAACAACATTGTCTACACGAGTCATTTACGGCTTCAGAGGAAACCTGCAATACTGTTGTTGCAGGTGTTGTTGAAATAGGTTTCGTCGTCTTTTCTGTGCCAGTCGTGGATGTAGTTACTAGAATAGATGACGTCATAGTTTCTGCGTCAGTCGTGGTTACTGGAATAGATGACGTCATGTTTTCTGCGCCAGATGTGGATGAAGTTGCCGAAGCAGGTGCCGTCGTATTAGTTTCTTGTGACTTGAGAGTTGTAGACGACACCACAGAGTTGTCATCAGTTCCATGCGGTGTGGATGTTGGAGTACTTGGTACAGTAGAAGACACTTTAGTTGTTGATTGACTATGAGTTGTAGATAATTCCGCCGTCGATCGAACCAACACTGAAAAGGAGAGTGCGTTGTTTTATCATTGTATAAAATTGTAATGCTGGGTTATATATTGAACTTTAAAAGTGTCTAGTATTCTTTATCAAGCGAAATAAGATTTTACCGGATTACCACGTTTTGACAAAATAGGGAAATGATGAAGTCACGCATCATTAGTGATATCTGTGAAAAAACAAAGTACAAAAGCGTCACTTAGCGCTAGAAATGATCATCACGAAATCATATACATTTAAAGTGTAAGTAAATAACTTCAAATATTTCACTTAAAACCTTGACGTTTCTATCAGAAACAATTAATTATTCAAATTATTGGTATCTTAAGGCTGTTTACATACACAAACAAAATAACACTAGCATTTAGGTCATAGCATGATTGTAATGTAAACGATTTACTTTATAAGATTTTCTTATCCAATTAAATCAAACTATATCTTTTAATTCAATTTAAAGCCAATGTTTACCGAGAGCCTTAAACACGTCACTAAGGAGACCCTATTGTATAGTTCCTGTCTCCTGTTTAAATGTTACCAGTCGCTTTAAACGGATGCTCAGTGACGTATTATTGCAGTAAATGCATTTAGTCAAAGTTTGAATGAATATTGAAATAAAATAAATCTGTTAACAATCAGTATAACTAAACAATGTATATATTGAAGTTGGGGAATGTGGCCATTGTATACACATACGTTAAGGCATAGTCGATCTCTAACGAAGATTTTAAGAAAACACACAAGTAATCAGCACCTTTCAACATACATAACGAATTAGGAACAGTAGAGCTAAACAATGAAGTTAAATTCACAATATTGCGTTTTAAAATTTCTATGACTCATCAGCGATGCTAAAGGTTCTTTGAAGTCTATCAGGATATAAAAGAAGATCTGCGTCCTTGAAGGGGTAGGAGAGGGTTTGCAGAATAATTACCACACAGTTCTCTATACAATCTGGCGCACCGCATCGATAAAACTATGGTACGGTCGACCAGGTATGCAAACTTTTAACTTGGACAAGGTCGACCAAGAATGCAAACTTGTAACTTTGACAAGGTCGACCAGGTATGCAAACTTGTAACTTTGCCAAGGTCGACCAAGAATGCAAACTTTCTTTGCCCAGAATGATGACGATTGGTAATAATAAGAATATGACTAACACTGATGTAGATATAAAGTATTGTATTACGATGTTATCATGCCACCATTAAGTGTTATATCCATCTCAAGGACTGACCATCACATAGAAATTTTGCATGTAATGTAAACAATTTGAGGTTGTCTTCCCTGATTACGATAAATATCTAACCAGCGTTTAGTTGGTATTCCTGTGTATAACCAGATAGCAGTGAAATTACCAAAGAATACAACCTTAAAGAAGTTAAATGTTTAAACCAATGCTTACCTATCTCACATATAGCTAGTAATAGCCGATCACACAAGGCTGAGTACATTTTGTTGTTATGCAGTTTAACACAGCGCTGCTGTGGGCAATAGTTGGGCTCCGAGTTTTCGCTGGCCCATCTACCCCAACCATTAAACAGCCATATCTTATGTTTCTTGGCCTTATCACACTTAACAGTGTCAGCAAACTTCATACCAGTCCAATACGAACCAATGACGCTTGAAATTAATGGTAGATAATATAAACATTACAAGCGTTTAAATGAATCATGCCCTGATTCATTAGTAAGTCATCGTCTCGTTGACTTTAATAATATAACATCATAGATTTATCTACATAAGGTTCATGTTTTACAATGTCAAGTCTTACTGTTTGTATTAATTTTCATTTCTAAAAGATCTGAATTTGTACTAGTTTGTAAAGGTAAAAATGATCTTCCGCGAAACGGATTGAATTGTATTAACCTTCACACATTTTCACCCCTTAAATAATATGTTCAATAAGGGAATATTAAAGTCGATAATTTTTGTCTGTAATCAGTCTTACATGTTGTTTTTCCTATAGTCCTCATGAGAGGTGAATTGGTCCCATTTCTCCTTACTGTCCAACACGAGAAGTCGGCCATTTTGCTCCTGACAATATGTTTCGGACTTACTCCAAGTCAATGCATTCGGGCTGAGAACCAGATCTGTGTAAAGAGTCTCTCCAACTGAAAATAATTGGAACAAAAACAGTTATATAATCTAACCTAACTCTATTGGTCATACTGAGCTGATGTCACTGTATTGATGTAAACGACAGGTGAACTGGAAGGATAAGCCTCCTCTGCTCCATAGACGACACCCGGAATGTAACGTGGAGCTAACCAAATCATTGCCGTTCGTACAAAAATTGATATATTTTACGGGAAAAGTGTCAGTCAACCCTTGCGAATGAAATATATCAACAACATCTAACTGCGACGGGTATTTTTGTAGACCTTTTGGGCATTTAAACATAACCAAATGATCTGTTATTGCATGATGAACTCAAAAATCCAAATCAATCACTTTCGAGTAGAAAATATTTTAGTATATTTTTAGTGTTACAAGATTGTTGTCGTCTCCGGCATCTTGTTTACACTGCTTTGCGCATGGTGCCACTTAAACACAAGATGTCTTAAAGAAACGCCGGATATGCTTCTCGTGACATGAGAGCTGCTTTCGCTAAGTTAAAAAGTCATTGATTGTCTAATAATGAATTCTGAAATTTTCTTTTTCTTTCTATTCGTACTGACAATGATCCTAAAATTTATGTACAGTAGCTTCTAATGTATGTTGTATAGTAAGTATTATTTCTTCTACTGCAATCTACTGTGAATTCTACTGTGAATATGATGTAAAATGGATCTTGTCTCGTTTGTTAATTTATAAAACACTTTAAACAGAAAACCAACCTTTCAAATATATACACACTCTGGTCTGAATAAGCATAGCGAATTTTATTTGCAGTAGATATGAAGCTATTTAAAAGAAACAAGAGTTTTATGTTTTGTTGTCTATAAAGAACATTATTCATAAGCCCTGATGAGCTATGAGATATTAAAATGAAACAAATACCAGGTAAACAAACATACCTACTAATATTTTCTGGATTGAGATTATAAATAACTTGATTTGCAGTTCATTTTGAATCTTTTGATGTATTTTTCTTTTAAATTTTGAAATGGAATCATTTACAAACTTGTATATTTATATATATATTTATTTGTATATTGATGAGATACCTATGTATCCCCTAATTGCAGTGAAATATGCAGATTCCAATTTCTGATATACATTGGAATGTTATTATGCCATTTCACCATTACAAGTAAAAGAAAACTACAAAAAATATGTTAAATCAGACATGTAACATAACATTTCGTGTTGATACAAAATTGTTTAAATTTTATATTCAAATTTAAGTAAAAAATCATTCATCTCGATCCAAACTGTAGTTTGCAGTAATCGATGCTATTAAATGGCAAACTAAAAACAAAACAAATTGTAACCAGCTCCATACGTAAGATACACGTGTCACAGTCAAGAGATATATTTGCCGTCATGGTGACCCAAATAAATGGAGAAAGAATCAGTTCCAATGATGAAAATCAGTCATCCCATAGATTCGACTCTATCTCAATATCCATGTATAAAATATCATATGTATGTTATTTTCAGCACGTTGTAGTCGTAAGGGTTTCATACATAGCGATCTGAGGACAAGATATACATTAATAATGACCAGATCAATCGATTTAAAACAGTTTATCAATACAACAAATTCAGCAGCAACTATAAACATGTACAGGTGTAGAAGTAAGGAGTTAAACGTTTTACCAACTCTGTCAGTCATATCAAATTTATAGGAATGGAGAAAATAGAAACAAAGCATGATTCATAAATTAAAAGTTTACTAAATATGAAACGTTCATGCTTGTTAAGACACATTTACTTCAATTCAACAAGTTAAAAAAAGATATTGAAAAATCGATTATTGAGCACAATTGTAGGCATGCCTAACACAACAAAATCGGTTGAATGCACTCACCTGAGTTTCACGTTTCACAACATAGGTAAGAAAGACAGACGACAAGAAACAATCAAGGACCATTTGTAATAATGATGATCTTCAGAAATGACTAATATGTATATTTGATTAATATGTTCGCGTAAACGTACATGTACAATATAAATCTATATTTACATAATTTAAGTAGAGCACGCAAAAATATACCTTACAAATAACATGAAAAAAAGTCTTACCAAAATACTGGTAGAGAAATTTGATGATATTAAAAACTGTTTTGACCAAACAAGTTTCAAGCACGACTGATAAATTGATGATGTATATACATATGAGACGTAAGATAAGCAGATAAGGCTAAAGTTATATTTATATAGTGCTTCATATACTGAATACATCCGTAATGATTCCTTTCTATGGTATCATATTTTAAAGGATGTTTAATTGATTTAAGACCCCATGTTTCACATTACTTTCAAATAAAAATCAGACATATCTTCCGACCCAAGATAACATTTCAAAAAAGGTCTTGTCGGATTGCATTGTCTGTATAAATGTGTGACAGAAAGATAGAGTGGTGTCCCTATAGACTTCCTGACTAGTTATTTGTCACCAGGAATATATTGACATCAACAATCTTAGCTACCGATCTTTAGCAACTGTTATAATTCAAATTTGATTTCAAAAACTGTGACTAAGTCAATTTATCAAGTTATAAAGGATTTATTCTAATACCGATACCATCTGTCAACACACAGAATGTAAATATTACATGCTGTCTGTGTTAAATATACTTCCATATATTAGCTCACTTATTGCAGTTCTGGTGGTTTTGTTACCAGCTGTTCAGACTGTTAAATATAAATACAACCCGAATGATAATATTTCTCAAACAAATGTGGTTATGGATACACAGCCTTTGTGAAATAGAATATGCAATCGATTCGCATAGCTTTGCTATCATTCAAAATAGCTGCTCACACATTTACAAATGCGAAAATCAATTAAACGTAATTGAAGATAATTGAACGTGTATTTGTACAGTCTTACCTCTCAGTAAAGACGTGATGATCAGGATCAACACTGATATCTCCATTCCTAGTTAAACAGACATCTGTCTACGTCTTTTATTTTTATTCCATATCTATGACATCCTTATCCTACCAATCTATAGTATGTATTCCTCCACAGATGATGACGTCACCAAACATCAACTTATGTGATGATCTCAGGTTTGTGATGCGACTCTTCCAACCCGGTTTGGTTTATTATAATATATGTCATATCAACAGTTAAAATCATTTAAAGGCGGCCTCCATGTTTATGAATAATTCCTTGTCATACCTTTGGAATTTTACTACCTTGTAAACTAAATGTAACTCCATGTTTAGACATAACGACTACCCACATGAAATATTTAGCAACAGTTATGTGACCCTATCTTATAGCTAATTATTAATAATGACTAGAAAGTAGTTTATCTTAATTATTAAAAAAGCAACATTTCAATAATAAAAAGGTTATACAAACAAAATCGATGAAAAGAGCGAAATATATATATATATATATATAAAACAAAGCTAAGAAAATGTCAACCTGTCAACAGAGTCGCGTTTTATTTCATTGACTTAATTGGACGTATAATACACAACTACATATATCTGACCACCGCTCACCATTGAAGTGAAAGCTCTCATAATAAATTCGCGAATGTTTATTCTATAGTTTGGAAAGGAGTATGGAAGTGTACATAGCGGTAAAAGCATATGTTATAATAGAGAAAATATTCTTAATGAGAAGACGATGTCAAAAGTTTTAAGATTAACAAATATACTGTTACTGTTTGTCGCTTTTACAACTAATGATAATCATAATTATTCCAGTGTATAACCACTATGACTTTTTGTAGTTAAACCCTCTGTAACGCAGTGTAGTTAAAGCATTTTGTAACATCCGCTGTACCATTTGGTCCGTTAGTGCTTTGGAGTAACATTTGGTGTTATTGATTCCGAATACTAAAAAAGACGTCGTAAAACATCTCTTTTCTAATGAATCATTAAGTATCATACCCGGTGTGACCTTGTCATGTGGACAACCGAGACTTATTTATTTAGTAGTTCTAGGATCCGTATAGTGATAATGTGACTATTTTCATCTTTGTCAACAGCAAATAGTCATCCATCTATATATACGCAAGTGATAAATAAAGGCAGGGTAAACTTTGAAGATGATTTTAGGCAATACGTCGAGTATAATGTTCAATATTTTTAAGTAAGAATGAAGTTTATTCCATACAGAACAAACTGCAAAATCAAAAATCAACGACTTTCATTTGGTAAGTGATATAGGAGTAATTGATGGAAAGAATCTGAATAGCAATGGACTGATAGTAGATGCTGCCTGGTCAATACCGGGTATGTCCCCTATGGAAATCATAGATGAGTTTATCCTCTTCATTGGAATGTTTGTCCCTTCTTTCAAGAGGGCTGCTCACAGTTGGGCAAGAGTAAGGGGGGGGGGGGGGGCTGGCATCATCGTACCTGTCTATCAAGCTGGTCCCACAAGTGCTCAGTAGGATTGAATAGGGCCGTGGGTGGTTATTGTTGTTAGTGAGAAAGTCGCGACAGATCCTCGCTACATGGGGCCGAGCATTATCCTGCTAGAATGTGAGTTTGTTTTGCTGCAATAATGGGACAAAATAGGGTCGTAGGATCTAATCTTTATACTTCGCGGTAGTTAAATCACCAGCTTTCACAACCAGTGGTGATTAAATCCTTGTGATATTCCTCCCTACACTACATAAGACCTGCCTCCGCTGCCTCAATCGGAATATTCTAAGGGCATGTGCCGCTACTCAAGCCATACGACGCTGGCGACGAGGCGCGGTAAGGGGCAGACCTATAAATGGGTGACGTACCCGCTGACCCGGCGACGGACAGAGTCAAGGAGACGAAAAACTTTCATCATCATCATCATCATCTTCGCAGACCAACTTCCCGCAATCGTTTCCTTACAGTTTTTGCATGGACAGGACGGTTATGAGTACCTATTGTATGAAGGGCAAATTCAGTGGGAGAAAGGTGTAAAAACGACGAATAAACCTGTCTTGTTGTGACGTTGTGACGTCATGCGCGGACACCCAGACATAGGTCTGTTAGCAGTTTGCCATGTTTCCCTTAGACGTCTAAGAAGACGTCCTATAGTGCAGATATGGACACCGTAATGTCTGACAACCTGCATTTTCCTTTGACCTTGCATAACTATCGCAATGGCCTGACTCCTCGAACTCCCGTTAAGCGTGCCATTTTGTGAAATGCTATCAGAAATTAATCAGGACATCGGAAAATGATTTGTCTCATAATGGTATGACGAGCAGTGTGACTCAATGTCACAACACTGCTGTGCACGACGTTTTTCGCATTGCGTGTTTTCCCCGAAAGACATCATCACCCAATACTATAATGCAACATTCGATACAGGACCACGTGAAACTGTAACCTAGAGAGCTGTTTGACCAATATTCGTTGTTTTTTAACAACGCGTATATTGATAAGATATTGCAAACAATGTCGCCCTGCATTTCGTTATCCCTTGAGTATATTTTAAAAGATAAAAAAGTTTTAATTCTGGTCGACGTTAACCTTATGCTTTGCTCTAATTTAAGGGTGTTGTTATTGGTTAAATGAAACTGTTCAAATTTTATTTTTGCTTCGCCAACCTCCAGTTATATTTAACATCCATAAGTGTGGATGTGTAGATCAGAATATTAACAACGAGAAGTTATCATATCTGATAAGTTTAGAACAACGTCAATTTGATGTGTATATTCTGACCTGTGCCGCTATCTAAATGAATTAAACCTGGCATGCAGGTCACGCAACAGCAAAGCGGAGGGGGAAAGCCCACCAGCGATATCTACCACCTGCAGTCTCGAAGATTGTACTAAAGACATACATCTTTAGTGCATATACCCTTTAATTCAAATTTGGTTTTAAATACAGTAAAGCCATACATGGGATTTACCTGAATAATGTTTTTTTCTTCCCTACAAGACTCGTCAGTGATGCTAACAGTCTGAATTTTCTATCAACATTGAGTTCGGCCAATATCAATCTTCTTCAGTATTCAATAGGTATCTGAGCCTAGCACCACAAGCAAATCTTAGATACCAATATGACACAATTTCACTCATTGTTCGCCTATTTTTTTAAAAAATATATTTTTCATATATTATATCGGTCACTACTCGTGCCGGAACTGCGATGCTGGATGAATTAGATTTACCGGCTGTTAATGGTAACAGGGTTTTTAGTTATCTTCATTGGGTCACCAATTTCTTTTCTGGGCCTTTTTTTGTCTTGTGTAGCATGGTCTCAACTGACGTCAACATTTCTCTATTACCGAAAATGATTTCACCTTTGGATTCTGCTATGCATTCACCAAATCTTGCGACCTACTTAGAATTCTGCGACAGGTTGCTGTTTTTCCCATATATAGTTTGTTGATTGCAGAGCTAGACTTTGACACTAATATTCTTTTCTATTCTAAACGAGTCCTTGACTCCCCGCTTTGGAGTTTGGGATTACAATATTCATATGTTCTTCTTGTCTTTATCACATAGTTCTCTTATACTGATAAGTAAAGGAAAACACTATTTACGAAATTAAGTGACGTTATTAAGTGGCATAACTTTTAACTTTGACCACAAACAGACTGATGTCCTATTTGGTCCATTGAAATATCAAAGATTGCTCAAAAGACATACAAGTCAATGGCACCTTTTAAAATGGTTCATTCTGAAAATATTTCAGCTAAAAAATCAGCAACCCTTCATATAATTGGGCTTCTACTTTAATAATAAAAAATGACAAATGTGATTCTGTTCAAATCTTACAGCAATTTTATCAGCCTCCGTCATCTAATTGTAACTGTCCAACGTTCGTGAACTGGTTGGTGTCTCATTTGTTCATTGAGAGTTCAACAACTATAATATTTCGATATAAATAATAACAAAACAACAACTGATGTGAAAACCCTTGAAGATTCAATATGTAATATTTCACTTCCCAAATCAGACTCAATGAAACTACTAAATGTGATCTGTTTCATTTACCGATGAATTTGACCAGATTAACATTGCTAGTGCGTATGAATACAAATATTACGTAAGGGGAGAAAACTCCCCAACTTCGCAGTTCATTAAATTTGTCTCGAGGCCAACTCAATTCATCATCCCATGAAATCGACATCAGCAAGATTCAATCTTTAATGTTTTCTGTGTCTTCGTATTCATTTTTCGTTATTTTTGTTATGAGAGAAACGGAATCCAAGTTTCCTTTTCCCTTTTGATCAGATGCTCTTATGAACAGAGTTGGGAAAGTGAGTTGCTACATTAATTATTTAGACCAATAACGTATTTTACCTGAATTTTTTCTCAAAATCTTTCCTTTGTTTATATTTTGCCCTAGGTTTATCAAGTTTCAGATTATGAATATGTTGAACTGTTGGTATATCTAGTTGAATTTCGAATATTATCTTATGTAATGTTAACCTCAACCACTGATTTGATAGTCACTACACCAAAGTACACGCTCTTTTGTAATTATGAAAATGTTATATTTTACTCGTATGTATTTGAGCTGTTGCAAAGTCCGCAGCATTGTTAAGAGTTTATTATAAACTGGCATAATCCGCTTATCAACTCTATTGTGTCATTTATCATCGAATATTCAATAAAATCGTAGACTAAAGTGACGTGAACTTCCATTGATAACAATACAATATGACGATGAAGGATCAGGTCTGTTGAATGTTTTCTTATACACGTAGATACTCATTCGTCTCTTAAGCCTTTATCATATGCCAGTGCTATGTTTCTCAGTATCTGAAAACAGCGACACTTTCAGTGGCATCACTATGTTCCTCCTCATTAGTGGTGTTGCACACTACAGACCCGGTGTCTGTGTAACCGTCAGTCTGCCCAGTGAACTCATACACAGCCAGGCCGCGGTGTAGTTTGCTTTAAATGTGCGACAGTCAGGTGTTTCGTATTTCGTTGCACTGATGTTGATGTCTTCATTTCATAACTAGATATCACTGGCTGGGGACATTCACATATCTTGGACACGCCTCTTAAATACTACCATTTATATAATTTTACCTTTGCGGTGTCACAGAATCGCATTCTATAGGATTTTTTTCATTCTCCACATATAACCTTGTATTGTTGGACATACTGACACAGTTTCTGGTCAAGTAGTTTATAAGGAGGCTGAGGATGGATAGAAGTCTTGTTATCATCAGATGTTTTCCGTCACATGGACGTCATATTTAATGTTAGATGCAAAACCTACATCCTTCAGCTTGTGGCTGAAACATTTGTCATGACCCTTAAATCGGACAACCTCCTTGAGGGGACCAGATGTTGGAGGTGTATTGTCAGACATGATGTTTTTGAAGGTGTCATGTTTTCACAGTGTGAAATGTGCATCTTATACTTTAAATACAATAAAAAGGACCATGAGATATCGGGGTTCATCAAACTATTTTTTACGATAAAGCTCGTGAGTTTTATCTTTCTCAAAATATGTTATCAGAGACAGAGTGATTTGTGTTTATCCATCTTTCGTGCTCATGTCTCCAATATTTTGCTATCCTAACAGAAAAATTGCGATACAATATTATATTTAGAACTTTGAAAACTTCGTGCGAAAAAATGTTGGTTTATTGCCTATACGACCTATTGCATAGTAAGTCGATGTTTAAGACGAAGTAAGATTTTACGGAGATTTAGGTCTTTATAAGATTATTTATATCAAGTAAAGTTAGCACAGAAAGTTTTGCACTGGAATACATCTGAAGTAAAAAAAAACATACTTTTTTGTAACTTTAGCATATCAACAAGTATAATATAAGGTATACCTTATTAAATATCCGGAAAACATATACATTATCTACTTTAATTTATCTATTATTCCTTTTCTATTTTTTATGTTGATATTATGATATTTTATCTCTTTGTTACGAAATAAGTTTATTCTTATTTGCTGTAATATTGATAAACCCTTCCAGGTTTATTAGTGGTATTCCTGTTAAGAAAATTTTCAATCGCATTCCATAGAACTGAATCTATATTAATTAATAAGAACCCGAAGTCATTTCAAAAGGAAATCAATCACGTTGATTACTGATTGATACCAGAAATAACTTGATCTGATCCTACATATCTGTAGAGAAATCTGAAAAGAGTGACGCAGTCCGGAATAATGATCACCCCGACAACCGCCGCGAGGAATACACAAGCCACGCCTCCAATAGCTACACTGCTGGGCCGGGAGTCATACACACTGGTGAGTTTACGAATATAAGAAGAAAGGATGGTTTTATTTACAGCTAACTGAACCCGTAACTCGTGTCGTATCACCTCTTTTTCCTGTTCATTCAGTGCCCTTGTCTTGTTTACCACGAAACAACATTGTCTACACGAGTCATTTACGGCTTCAGAGGAAACCGGCAACACTGTTGTTGCAGGTGTTGTTGAAATAGGTTTCGTCGTCTTTTCTGTGCCAGTCGTGGATGTAGTTACTAGAATAGATGACGTCATAGTTTCTGCGTCAGTCGTGGTTACTGGAATAGATGACGTCATGTTTTCTGCGCCAGATGTGGATGAAGTTGCCGAAGCAGGTGCCGTCGTATTAGTTTCTTGTGACTTGAGAGTTGTAGACGACACCACAGAGTTGTCACCAGTTCCATGCGGTGTGGATGTTGGAGTACTTGGTACAGTAGAAGACACTTTAGTTGTTGATTGACTATGAGTTGTAGATAATTCCGCCGTCGATCGAACCAACACTGAAAAGGAGAGTGCGTTGTTTTATCATTGTATAAAATTGTAATGCTGGGTTATATATTGAACTTTAAAAGTGTCTAGTATTCTTTATCAAGCGAAATAAGATTTTACCGGATTACCACGTTTTGACAAAATAGGGAAATGATGAATTCACGCATCATTAGTGATATCTGTGAAAAAACAAAGTACAAAAGCGTCACTTAGCGCTAGAAATGATTATCACGAAATCATATACATTTAAAGTGTAAGTAAATAACTTCAAATATTTCACTTAAAACCTTGACGTTTCCATCAGAAACAATTAATTATTCAAATTATTGGTATCTTAAGGCTGTTTACATACACAAACAAAATAACACTAGCATTTAGGTCATAGCATGATTGTAATGTAAACGATTTACTTGATAAGATTTTCTTATCCAATTAAATCAAACTATATCTTTTAATTCAATTTAAAGCCAATGTTTACCGAGAGCCTTAAACACGTCACTAAGGAGACCCTATTGTATAGTTCCTGTCTCCTGTTTAAATGTTACCAGTCGCTTTAAACGGATGCTCAGTGACGTATTATTGCAGTAAATGCATTTAGTCAAAGTTTGAATGAATATTGAAATAAAATAAATCTGTTAACAATCAGTATAACTAAACAATGTATATATTGAAGTTGGGGAATGTGGCCATTGTACACACATACGTTAAGGCATAGTCGATCTCTAACGAAGATTTTAAGAAAACACACAAGTAATCAGCACCTTTCAACATACATAACGAATTAGGAAAAGTAGAGCTAAACAATGAAGTTAAATTCACAATATTGCGTTTTAAAATTTCTATGACTCATCAGCGATGCTAAAGGTTCTTTGAAGTCTATCAGGATATAAAAGAAGATCTGCGTCCTTGAAGGGGTAGGAGAGGGTTTGCAGAATAATTACCACACAGGTCTCTATACAATCTGGCGCACCGCATCGATAAAACTATGGTACGGTCGACCAGGTATGCAAACTTTTAACTTGGACAAGGTCAACCAAGAATGCAAACTTGTAACTTTGACAAGGTCGACCAGGTATGCAAACTTGTAACTTTGCCAAGGTCGACCAAGAATGCAAACTTTCTTTGCCCAGAATGATGACGATTGGTAATAATAAGAATATGACTAACACTGATGTAGATATAAAGTATTGTATTACGATGTTATCATGCCACCATTAAGTGTTATATCCATCTCAAGGACTGACCATCACATAGAAATTTTGCATGTTACCAAAGAATACAACCTTAAAGAAGTTAAATGTTTCAACCAATGCTTACCTATCTCACATATAGCTAGAAATAGCTGATCACACAAGGCTGAGTACATTTCGTTGTTATGCAGTTTAACACAGCGCTGCTGTGGGCAATAGTTGGGCTCCGAGCTTTCGCTGGCCCATCTACCCCAACCATTAAACAGCCATATCTTATGTTCCTTGGCCTTATCACACTTAACAGTGTCAGCAAACTTCATACCAGTCCAATACGAACCAATGACGCTTGAAATTAATGGTAGATAATATAAACATTACAAGCGTTCAAATGAATCATGCCCTGATTCATTAGTAAGACATCGTCTCGGTGACTTTAATAATATAACATCATAGATTTATCTACATAAGGTTCATGTTTTACAATGTCAAGTCTTACTGTTTGTATTAATTTTCATTTCTAAAAGGTCTGAATTTGTACTAGTTTGTAAAGGTAAAAATGATCTTCCGCGAAACGGATTGAATTGTATCAACCTTCACACATTTTCACCCCTTAAATAATATGTTCAATAAGGGAATATTAAAGTCGATAATTTTTGTCTGTAATCAGTCTTACATGTTGTTTTTCCTATAGTTCTCATGAGAGGTGAATTGGTCCCATTTCTCCTTACTATCCAACACGAGAAGTCGGCCATTTTGCTTCTGACAATATGTTTCGGACTTACTCCAAGTCAATGCATTCGGGCTGAGAACCAGATCTGTGTAAAGAGCCTTTCCAACTGAAAATAATTGGAACAAAAACAGTTATATAATCTAACCTAACTCTATTGGTCATACTGAGCTGATGTCACTGTATTGATGTAAACGACAGGTGAACTGGAAGGATAACCATCCTCTGCTCCATAGACGACACGCGGAATGTAACGTGGAGCTAACCAAATCAATGCCGTTCGTACAAAAATTGATATATTTTACGGGAAAAGTGTCAGTCAACCCTTGCGAATGAAATATATCAACAACATCTAACTGCGACGGGTATTTTTGTAGTCCTTTTGGGCATTTAAACATAACCAAATGATCTGTTATTGCATGATGAACTCAAAAATCCAAATCAATCACTTTCGAGTAGAAAATATTTTAGTATATTTTTAGTGTTACAAGATTGTTGTCGTCTCCGGCATCTTGTTTACACTGCTTTGCGCATGGTGCCACTTAAACACAAGATGTCTTAAAGAAACGCCGGATATGCTTCTCGTGACATGAGAGCTGCTTTCGCTAAGTTAAAAAGTCATTGATTGTCTAATAATGAATTCTGAAATTTTCTTTTTCTTTCTATTCGTACTGACAATGATCCTAAAATTTATGTACAGTAGCTTCTAATGTATGTTGTATAGTAAGTATTATTTCTTCTACTGCAATCTACTGTGAATTCTACTGTGAATATGATGTAAAATGGATCTTGTCTCGTTTGTTAATTTATAAAACACTTTAAACAGAAAACCAACCTTTCAAATATATACACACTCTGGTCTGAATAAGCATAGCGAATTTTATTTGCAGTAGATATGAAGCTATTTAAAACAGTTTTATGTTTTGTTGTCTATAAAGAACATTATTCATAAGCCCTGATGAGCTATGAGATATTAAAATGAAACATTTATCAGATGTTATTAACTTCTGTGAAATAATGCACTATCAAATACCAGGTAAACAAACATACCTACTAATATTTTCTGGATTGAGATTATAAATAACTTGATTTGCAGTTCATTTTGAATCTTTTGATGTATTTTTCTTTTAAATTTTGAAATGGAATCATTTACAAACTTGTATATTTATATATATATTTATTTGTATATTGATGAGATACCTATGTATCCCCTAATTGCAGTGAAATATGCAGATTCCAATTTCTGATATACGTTGGAATGTTATTATGCCATTTCACCATTACAAGTAAAAGAAAACTACAAAAAATATGTTAAATCAGACATGTAACATAACATTTCGTGTTGATACAAAATTGTTTAAATTTTATATTCAAATTTAAGTAAAAAATCATTCATCTCGATCCAAACTGTAGTTTGCAGTAATCGATGCTATTAAATGGCAAACTAAAAACAAAACAAATTGTAACCAGCTCCATACGTAAGATACACGTGTCACAGTCAAGAGATATATTTGCCGTCATGGTGACCCAAATAAATGGAGAAAGAACCAATTCCAATGATGAAAATCAGTCATCCCATAGATTCGACTCTACCTCAATATCCATGTATAAAATATCATATGTATGTTATTTTCAGCACGTTGTAGTCGTAAGGGTTTCATACATAGCGATCTGAGGACAAGATATACATTAATAATGACCAGATCAATCGATTTAAAACAGTTTATCAATACAACAAATTCAGCAGCAACTATAAACATGTACAGGTGTAGAAGTAAGGAGTTAAACGTTTTACCAACTCTGTCAGTCATATCAAATTTATAGGAATGGAGAAAATAGAAACAAAGCATGATTCATAAATTAAAAGTTTACTAAATATGAAACGTTCATGCTTGTTAAGACACATTTACTTCAATTCAACAAGTTAAAAAAAGATATTGAAAAATCGATTATTGAGCACAATTGTAGGCATGCCTACCACAACAAAATCGGTTGAATGCACTCACCTGAGTTTCACGTTTCACAACATAGGTAATAAAGACAGACGACAAGAAACAATCAAGGACCATTTGTAATAATGATGATCTTCAGAAATGACTAATATGTATATTTCATTAATATGTTCGCGTAAACGTACATGTACAATATAAATCTATATTTACATAATTTAAGTAGAGCACGCAAAAATATACCTTACAAATAACATGAAAAAAAGTCTTACCAAAATACTGGTAGAGAAATTTGATGATATTAAAAACTGTTTTGACCAAACAAGTTTCAAGCACGACTGATTAATTGATGATGTACATACATATAAGAGGTAAGATAAGCAGATAAGGCTAAAGTTATATTTATATGGTGCTTCATATACTGAATACATCCGTAATGATTCCTTTCTATGGTATCATATTTTAAAAGATGTTTAATTGATTTAAGACCCCATGTTTCACATTACTTTCAAATAAAAATCAGACATATCTTCCGACCCAAGATAACATTTCAAAAAAGGTCTTGTCGGATTGCATTGTCTGTATAAATGTGTGACAGAAAGATAGAGTGGTGTCCCTATAGACTTCCTGACTAGTTATTTGTCACCAGGAATATATTGACATCAACAATCTTAGCTACCGATCTTTAGCAACTGTTATAATTCAAATTTGATTTCAAAAACTGTGACTAAGTCAATTTATCAAGTTATAAAGGATTTATTCTAATACCGATACCATCTGTCAACACACAGAATGTAAATATTACATGCTGTCTGTGTTAAATATACTTCCATATATTAGCTCACTTATTGCAGTTCTGGTGGTTTTTTGTTACCAGCTGTTCAGACTGTTAAATATTAATTCAACCCGAATGATAATATTTCTCAAACAAATTTGGTTATGGATACACAGCCTTTGTGAAATAGAATATGCAATCGATTCGCATAGCTTTGCTATCATTCAAAATAGCTGCTCACACATTTACAAATGCGAAAATCAATTAAACGTAATTGAAGATAATTGAACGTGTATTTGTACAGTCTTACCTCTCAGTAAAGACGTGATGATCAGGATCAACACTGATATCTCCATTCCTAGTTAAACAGACATTTTGTAACATCCGCTGTACCATTTGGTCCGTTAGTGCTTTGGAGTCACATTTGGTGTTATTGATTCCGAATACTAAAAAAGACGTCGTAAAACATCTCTTTTCTAATGAATCATTAAGTATCATACCCGGTGTGACCTTGTCATGTGGACAACCGAGACTTATTTATTTAGTAGTTCTATGATCCGTATAGTGATAATGTGACTATTTTCATCTTTGTCAACAGCAAATAGTCATCCATCTATATATACGCAAGTGATAAATGAAGGCAGGGTAAACTTTGAAGATGATTTTAGGCAATACGTCGAGTATAATGTTCAATATTTTTAAGTAAGAATGAAGTTTATTCCATACAGAACAAACTGCAAAATCAAAAATCAACGACTTTCATTTGGTAAGTGATATAGGAGTAATTGATGGAAAGAATCTGAATAGCAATGGACTGATAGTAGATGCTGCCTGGTCAATACCGGGTATGTCCCCTATGGAAATCATAGATGAGTTTATCCTCTTCATTGGAATGTTTGTCCCTTCTTTCAAGAGGGCTGCTCACAGTTGGGCAAGAGTAAGGGGGGGGGGGGGCTGGCATCATCGTACCTGTCTATCAAGCTGGTCCCACAAGTGCTCAGTAGGATTGAATAGGGCCGTGGGTGGTTATTGTTGTTAGTGAGAAAGTCGCGACAGATCCTCGCTACATGGGGCCGAGCATTATCCTGCTAGAATGTGAGTTTGTTTTGCTGCAATAATGGGACAAAATAGGGTCGTAGGATCTCATCTCTATACTTCGCGGTAGTTAAATCACCAGCTTTCACAACCAGTGGTGATTAAATCCTTGTGATATTCCTCCCTACACTACATAAGACCTGCCTCCGCTGCCTCAATCGGAATATTCTAAGGGCATGTGCCGCTACTCAAGCCATACGACGCTGGCGACGAGGCGCGGTAAGGGGCAGACCTATAAATGGGTGACGTACCCGCTGACCCGGCGACGGACAGAGTAAAGAAGACGAAAAACTTTCATCATCATCATCATCATCATCATCATCATCATCATCATCATCATCTTCGCAGACCAACTTCCCGCAATCGTTTCCTTACAGTTTTTGCATGGACAGGACGGTTATGAGTACCTATTGTATGAAGGGCAAATTCAGTGGGAGAAAGGTGTAAAAACGACGAATAAACCTGTCTTGTTGTGACGTTGTGACGTCATGCGCGGACACCCAGACATAGGTCTGTTAGCAGTTTGCCATGTTTCCCTTAGACGTCTAAGAAGACGTCCTATAGTGCAGATATGGACACCGTAATGTCTGACAACCTGCATTTTCCTTTGACCTTGCATAACTATCGCAATGGCCTGACTCCTCGAACTCCCGTCAAGCGTGCCATTTTGTGAAATGCTATCAGAAATTAATCAGGACATCGGAAAATGATTTGTCTCATAATGGTATGACGAGCAGTGTGACTCAATGTCACAACACTGCTGTGCACGACGTTTTTCGCATTGCGTGTTTTCCCCGAAAGACATCATCACCCAATACTATAATGCAACATTCGATACAGGACCACGTGAAACTGTAACCTAGAGAGCTGTTTGACCAATATTCGTTGTTTTTTAACAACGCGTATATTGATAAGATATTGCAAACAATGTCGCCCTGCATTTCGTTATCCCTTGAGTATATTTTAAAAGATAAAAAAGTTTTAATTCTGGTCGACGTTAACCTTATGCTTTGCTCTAATTTAAGGGTGTTGTTATTGGTTAAATGAAACTGTTCAAATTTTATTTTTGCTTCGCCAACCTCCAGTTATATTTAACATCCATAAGTGTGGATGTGTAGATAAGAATATTAACAACGAGAAGTTATCATATCTGATAAGTTTAGAACAAAGTCAATTTGATGTGTATATTCTGACCTGTGCCGCTATCTAAATGAATTAAACCTGGCATGCAGGTCACGCAACAGCAAAGCGGAGGGGGAAAGCCCACCAGCGATATCTACCACCTGCAGCCTCGAAGATTGTACTAAAGACATATATCTTTAGTGCATATACCCTTTAATTCAAATTTGGTTTTAAATACAGTAAAGTCATACATGGGATTTACCTGAATAATGTTTTTTTCTTCCCTGCAAGACTCGTCAGTGATGCTAACAGTCTGAATTTTCTATCAACATTTAGTTCGGCCAATATCAATCTTCTTCAGTATTCAATAGGTATCTGAGCCTAGCACCACAAGCAAATCTTAGATACCAATATGACACAATTTCACTCATTGTTCGCCTATTTTTTTAAAAATATATTTTTCATATATTATATCGGTCACTACTCGTGCCGGAACTGCGATGCTGGATGAATTAGATTTACCGGCTGTTAATGGTAACAGGGTTTTTAGTTATCTTCATTGGGTCACCAATTTCTTTTCTGGGCCTTTTTTTGTCTTGTGTAGCATGGTCTCAACTGACGTCAACATTTCTCTATTACCGAAAATGATTTCACCTTTGGATTCTGCTATGCATTCACCAAATCTTGCGACCTACTTAGAATTCTGCGACAGGTTGCTGTTTTTCCCATATATAGTTTGTTGATTGCAGAGCTAGACTTTGACACTAATATTCTTTTCTATTCTAAACGAGTCCTTGACTCCCCGCTTTGGAGTTTGGGATTACAATATTCATATGTTCTTCTTGTCTTTATCACATAGTTCTCTTATACTGATAAGTAAAGGAAAACACTATTTACGAAATTAAGTGACGTTATTAAGTGGCATAACTTTTAACTTTGACCACAAACAGACTGATGTCCTATTTGGTCCATTGAAATATCAAAGATTGCTCAAAAGACATACAAGTCAATGGCACCTTTTAAAATGGTTCATTCTGAAAATATTTCAGCTAAAAAATCAGCAACGCTTTATATAATTGTGCTTCCGTTCAAATCTTACAGCAATTTTATCAGCCTCCGTCATCTAATTGTAACTGTCCAACGTTCGTGTTCTGGTTGGTGTCTCATTTGTTCATTGAGAGTTCAACGACTATAATATTTCGATATAAAAAATAACAAAACAACAACTGATGTGAAAACCCTTGAAGATTCAATATGTAATATTTCACTTCCCAAATCAGACTCAATGAAACTACTAAATGTGATCTGTTTCATTTACCGATGAATTTGACCAGATTAACATTGCTAGTGCGTATGAATACAAATATTACGTAAGGGGAGAAAACTCCCCAACTTCGCAGTTCATTAAATTTGTCTCGAGGCCGACTCAATTCATCATCCCATGAAATCGACATCAGCAAGATTCAATCTTTAATGTTTTCTGTGTCTTCGTATTCACTTTTCGTTATTTTTGTTATGAGAGAAACGGAATCCAAGTTTCCTTTTCCCTTTTGATCAGATGCTCTTATGAACAGAGTTGGGAAAGTGAGTTGCTACATTAATTATTTAGACCAATAACGTATTTTACCTGAATTTTTTCTCAAAATCTTTCCTTTGTTTATATTTTGCCCTAGGTTTATCAAGTTTCAGATTATGAATATGTTGAACTGTTGGTATATCTAGTTGAATTTCGAATATTATCTTATGTAATGTTAACCTCAACCACTGATTTGATAGTCACTACACCAAACTACACGCTCTTTTGTAATTATGAAAATGTTATATTTTACTCGTATGTATTTGAGCTGTTGCAAAGTCCGCAGCATTGTTAAGAGTTTATTATAAACTGGCATAATCCGCTTATCAACTCTATTGTGTCATTTATCATCGAATATTCAATAAAATCGTAGACTAAAGTGACGTGAACTTCCATTGATAACAATACAATATGACGATGAAGGATCAGGTCTGTTGAATGTTTTCTTATACACGTAGATACTCATTCGTCTCTTAAGCCTTTATCATATGCCAGTGCTATGTTTCTCAGTATCTGAAAACAGCGACACTTTCAGTGGCATCACCATGTTCCTCCTCATTAGTGGTGTTGCACACTACAGACCCGGTGTCTGTGTAACCGTCAGTCTGCCCAGTGAACTCATACACAGCCAGGCCGCGGTGTAGTTTGCTTTAAATGTGCGACAGTCAGGTGTTTCGTATTTCGTTGCACTGATGTTGATGTCTTCATTTCATAACTAGATATCACTGGCTGGGGACATTCACATATCTTGGACACGACTCTTAAATACTACCATTTATATAATTTTACTTTTGCAGTGTCACAGAATCGCATTCTATAAGATTTTTTTTCATTCTCCACATATAACCTTGTATTGTTGGACATACTGACACAGTTTCTGGTCAAGTAGTTTATAAGGAGGCTGAGGATGGATAGAAGTCTTGTTATCATCAGATGTTTTCCGTCACATGGACGTCATATTTAATGTTAGATGCAAAACCTACATCCTTCAGCTTGTGGCTGAAACATTTGTCATGACCCTTAAATCGGACAACCTCCTTGAGGGGACCAGATGTTGGAGGTGTATTGTCAGACATGATGTTTTTGAAGGTGTCATGTTTTCACAGTGTGAAATGTGCATCTTATACTTTAAATACAATAAAAAGGACCATGAGATATCGGGGTTCATCAAACTATTTTTTACGATAAAGCTCGTGAGTTTTATCTTTCTCAAAATATGTTATCAGAGACAGAGTGATTTGTGTTTATCCATCTTTCGTGCTCATGTCTCCAATATTTTGCTATCCTAACAGAAAAATTGCGATACAATATTATATTTAGAACTTTGAAAACTTCGTGCGAAAAAATGCTGGTTTATTGCCTATACGACCTATTGCATAGTAAGTCGATGTTTAAGACGAAGTAAGATTTTACGGAGATTTAGGTCTTTATAAGATTATTTATATCAAGTAAAGTTAGCACAGAAAGTTTTGCACTGGAATACATCTGAAGTAAAAAAAAACATACTTTTTTGTAACTTTAGCATATCAACAAGTATAATATAAGGTATACCTTATTAAATATCCGGAAAACATATACATTATCTACTTTAATTTATCTATTATTCCTTTTCTATTTTTTATGTTGATATTATGATATTTTATCTCTTTGTTACGAAATAAGTTTATTCTTATTTGCTGTAATATTGATAAACCCTTCCAGGTTTATTAGTGGTATTCCTGTTAAGAAAATTTTCAATCGCATTCCATAGAACTGAATCTATATTAATTAATAAGAACCCGAAGTCATTTCAAAAGGAAATCAATCACGTTGATTACTGATTGATACCAGAAATAACTTGATCTGATCCTACATATCTGTAGAGAAATCTGAAAAGAGTGACGCAGTCCGGAATAATGATCACCCCGACAACCGCCGCGAGGAATACACAAGCCACGCCTCCAATAGCTACACTGCTGGACCGGGGGTCATACACACTGGTGAGTTTACGAATATAAGAAGAAAGGATGGTTTTATTTACAGCTAACTGAACCCGTAACTCGTGTCGTATCACCTCTTTTTCCTGTTCATTCAGTGCCCTTGTCTTGTTTACCACGAAACAACATTGTCTACACGAGTCATTTACGGCTTCAGAGGAAACCGGCAACACTGTTGTTGCAGGTGTTGTTGAAATAGGTTTCGTCGTCTTTTCTGTGCCAGTCGTGGATGTAGTTACTAGAATAGATGACGTCATAGTTTCTGCGTCAGTCGTGGTTACTGGAATAGATGACGTCATGTTTTCTGCGCCAGATGTGGATGAAGTTGCCGAAGCAGGTGCCGTCGTATTAGTTTCTTGTGACTTGAGAGTTGTAGACGACACCACAGAGTTGTCACCAGTTCCATGCGGTGTGGATGTTGGAGTACTTGGTACAGTAGAAGACACTTTAGTTGTTGATTGACTATGAGTTGTAGATAATTCCGCCGTCGATCGAACCAACACTGAAAAGGAGAGTGCGTTGTTTTATCATTGTATAAAATTGTAATGCTGGGTTATATATTGAACTTTAAAAGTGTCTAGTATTCTTTATCAAGCGAAATAAGATTTTACCGGATTACCACGTTTTGACAAAATAGGGAAATGATGAATTCACGCATCATTAGTGATATCTGTGAAAAAACAAAGTACAAAAGCGTCACTTAGCGCTAGAAATGATTATCACGAAATCATATACATTTAAAGTGTAAGTAAATAACTTCAAATATTTCACTTAAAACCTTGACGTTTCCATCAGAAACAATTAATTATTCAAATTATTGGTATCTTAAGGCTGTTTACATACACAAACAAAATAACACTAGCATTTAGGTCATAGCATGATTGTAATGTAAACGATTTACTTGATAAGATTTTCTTATCCAATTAAATCAAACTATATCTTTTAATTCAATTTAAAGCCAATGTTTACCGAGAGCCTTAAACACGTCACTAAGGAGACCCTATTGTATAGTTCCTGTCTCCTGTTTAAATGTTACCAGTCGCTTTAAACGGATGCTCAGTGACGTATTATTACAGTAAATGCATTTAGTCAAAGTTTGAATGAATATTGAAATAAAATAAATCTGTTAACAATCAGTATAACTAAACAATGTATATATTGAAGTTGGGGAATGTGGCCATTGTACACACATACGTTAAGGCATAGTCGATCTCTAACGAAGATTTTAAGAAAACACACAAGTAATCAGCACCTTTCAACATACATAACGAATTAGGAAAAGTAGAGCTAAACAATGAAGTTAAATTCACAATATTGCGTTTTAAAATTTCTATGACTCATCAGCGATGCTAAAGGTTCTTTGAAGTCTATCAGGATATAAAAGAAGATCTGCGTCCTTGAAGGGGTAGGAGAGGGTTTGCAGAATAATTACCACACAGGTCTCTATACAATCTGGCGCACCGCATCGATAAAACTATGGTACGGTCGACCAGGTATGCAAACTTTTAACCTGGACAAGGTCAACCAAGAATGCAAACTTGTAACTTTGACAAGGTCGACCAGGTATGCAAACTTGTAACTTTGCCAAGGTCGACCAAGAATGCAAACTTTCTTTGCCCAGAATGATGACGATTGGTAATAATAAGAATATGACTAACACTGATGTAGATATAAAGTATTGTATTACGATGTTATCATGCCACCATTAAGTGTTATATCCATCTCAAGGACTGACCATCACATAGAAATTTTGCATGTTACCAAAGAATACAACCTTAAAGAAGTTAAATGTTTCAACCAATGCTTACCTATCTCACATATAGCTAGAAATAGCTGATCACACAAGGCTGAGTACATTTCGTTGTTATGCAGTTTAACACAGCGCTGCTGTGGGCAATAGTTGGGCTCCGAGCTTTCGCTGGCCCATCTACCCCAACCATTAAACAGCCATATCTTATGTTCCTTGGCCTTATCACACTTAACAGTGTCAGCAAACTTCATACCAGTCCAATACGAACCAATGACGCTTGAAATTAATGGTAGATAATATAAACATTACAAGCGTTTAAATGAATCATGCCCTGATTCATTAGTAAGACATCGTCTCGTTGACTTTAATAATATAACATCATAGATTTATCTACATAAGGTTCATGTTTTACAATGTCAAGTCTTACTGTTTGTATTAATTTTCATTTCTAAAAGGTCTGAATTTGTACTAGTTTGTAAAAGTAAAAATGATCTTCCGCGAAACGGATTGAATTGTATTAACCTTCACACATTTTCACCCCTTAAATAATATGTTCAATAAGGGAATATTAAAGTCGATAATTTTTGTCTGTAATCAGTCTTACATGTTGTTTTTCCTATAGTTCTCATGAGAGGTGAATTGGTCCCATTTCTCCTTACTATCCAACACGAGAAGTCGGCCATTTTGCTTCTGACAATATGTTTCGGACTTACTCCAAGTCAATGCATTCGGGCTGAGAACCAGATCTGTGTAAAGAGCCTCCAACTGAAAATAATTGGAACAAAAACAGTTATATAATCTAACCTAACTCTATTGGTCATACTGAGCTGATGTCACTGTATTGATGTAAACGACAGGTGAACTGGAAGGATAAGCCTCCTCTGCTCCATAGACGACACCCGGAATGTAACGTGGAGCTAACCAAATCATTGCCGTTCGTACAAAAATTGATATATTTTACGGGAAAAGTGTCAGTCAACCCTTGCGAATGAAATATATCAACAACATCTAACTGCGACGGGTATTTTTGTAGTCCTTTTGGGCATTTAAACATAACCAAATGATCTGTTATTGCATGATGAACTCAAAAATCCAAATCAATCACTTTCGAGTAGAAAATATTTTAGTATATTTTTAGTGTTACAAGATTGTTGTCGTCTCCGGCATCTTGTTTACACTGCTTTGCGCATGGTGCCACTTAAACACAAGATGTCTTAAAGAAACGCCGGATATGCTTCTCGTGACATGAGAGCTGCTTTCGCTAAGTTAAAAAGTCATTGATTGTCTAATAATGAATTCTGAAATTTTCTTTTTCTTTCTATTCGTACTGACAATGATCCTAAAATTTATGTACAGTAGCTTCTAATGTATGTTGTATAGTAAGTATTATTTCTTCTACTGCAGTCTACTGTGAATTCTACTGTGAATATGATGTAAAATGGATTTTGTCTCGTTTGTTAATTTATAAAACACTTTAAACAGAAAACCAATCTTTCAAATATATACACACTCTGGTCTGAATAAGCATAGCGAATTTTATTTGCAGTAGATATGAAGCTATTTAAAAGAGTTTTATGTTTTGTTGTCTATAAAGAACATTATTCATAAGCCCTGATGAGCTATGAGATATTAAAATGAAACATTTATCAGATGTTATTAACTTCTGTGAAATAATGCACTATCAAATACCAGGTAAACAAACATACCTACTAATATTTTCTGGATTGAGATTATAAATAACTTGATTTGCAGTTCATTTTGAATCTTTTGATGTATTTTTCTTTTAAATTTTGAAATGGAATCATTTACAAACTTGTATATTTATATATATATTTATTTGTATATTGATGAGATACCTATGTATCCCCTAATTGCAGTGAAATATGCAGATTCCAATTTCTGATATACATTGGAATGTTATTATGCCATTTCACCATTACAAGTAAAAGAAAACTACAAAAAATATGTTAAATCAGACATGTAACATAACATTTCGTGTCGATACAAAATTGTTTAAATTTTATATTCAAATTTAAGTAAAAAATCATTCATCTCGATCCAAACTGTAGTTTGCAGTAATCGATGCTATTAAATGGCAAACTAAAAACAAAACAAATTGTAACCAGCTCCATACGTAAGATACACGTGTCACAGTCAAGAGATATATTTGCCGTCATGGTGACCCAAATAAATGGAGAAAGAACCAATTCCAATGATGAAAATCAGTCATCCCATAGATTCGACTCTACCTCAATATCCATGTATAAAATATCATATGTATGTTATTTTCAGCACGTTGTAGTCGTAAGGGTTTCATACATAGCGATCTGAGGACAAGATATACATTAATAATGACCAGATCAATCGATTTAAAACAGTTTATCAATACAACAAATTCAGCAGCAACTATAAACATGTACAGGTGTAGAAGTAAGGAGTTAAACGTTTTACCAACTCTGTCAGTCATATCAAATTTATAGGAATGGAGAAAATAGAAACAAAGCATGATTCATAAATTAAAAGTTTACTAAATATGAAACGTTCATGCTTGTTAAGACACATTTACTTCAATTCAACAAGTTAAAAAAAGATATTGAAAAATCGATTATTGAGCACAATTGTAGGCATGCCTAACACAACAAAATCGGTTGAATGCACTCACCTGAGTTTCACGTTTCACAACATAGGTAAGAAAGACAGACGACAAGAAACAATCAAGGACCATTTGTAATAATGATGATCTTCAGAAATGACTAATATGTATATTTCATTAATATGTTCGCGTAAACGTACATGTACAATATAAATCTATATTTACATAATTTAAGTAGAGCACGCAAAAATATACCTTACAAATAACATGAAAAAAAGTCTTACCAAAATACTGGTAGAGAAATTTGATGATATTAAAAACTGTTTTGACCAAACAAGTTTCAAGCACGACTGATTAATTGATGATGTACATACATATAAGAGGTAAGATAAGCAGATAAGGCTAAAGTTATATTTATATGGTGCTTCATATACTGAATACATCCGTAATGATTCCTTTCTATGGTATCATATTTTAAAAGATGTTTAATTGATTTAAGACCCCATGTTTCACATTACTTTCAAATAAAAATCAGACATATCTTCCGACCCAAGATAACATTTCAAAAAAGGTCTTGTCGGATTGCATTGTCTGTATAAATGTGTGACAGAAAGATAGAGTGGTGTCCCTATAGACTTCCTGACTAGTTATTTGTCACCAGGAATATATTGACATCAACAATCTTAGCTACCGATCTTTAGCAACTGTTATAATTCAAATTTGATTTCAAAAACTGTGACTAAGTCAATTTATCAAGTTATAAAGGATTTATTCTAATACCGATACCATCTGTCAACACACAGAATGTAAATATTACATGCTGTCTGTGTTAAATATACTTCCATATATTAGCTCACTTATTGCAGTTCTGGTGGTTTTGTTACCAGCTGTTCAGACTGTTAAATATCAATTCAACCCGAATGATAATATTTCTCAAACAAATTTGGTTATGGATACACAGCCTTTGTGAAATAGAATATGCAATCGATTCGCATAGCTTTGCTATCATTCAAAATAGCTGCTCACACATCTACAAATGCGAAAATCAATTAAACGTAATTGAAGATAATTGAACGTGTATTTGTACAGTCTTACCTCTCAGTAAAGACGTGATGATCAGGATCAACACTGATATCTCCATTCCTAGTTAAACAGACATTTTGTAACATCCGCTGTACCATTTGGTCCGTTAGTGCTTTGGAGTCACATTTGGTGTTATTGATTCCGAATACTAAAAAAGACGTCGTAAAACATCTCTTTTCTAATGAATCATTAAGTATCATACCCGGTGTGACCTTGTCATGTGGACAACCGAGACTTATTTATTTAGTAGTTCTATGATCCGTATAGTGATAATGTGACTATTTTCATCTTTGTCAACAGCAAATAGTCATCCATCTATATATACGCAAGTGATAAATGAAGGCAGGGTAAACTTTGAAGATGATTTTAGGCAATACGTCGAGTATAATGTTCAATATTTTTAAGTAAGAATGAAGTTTATTCCATACAGAACAAACTGCAAAATCAAAAATCAACGACTTTCATTTGGTAAGTGATATAGGAGTAATTGATGGAAAGAATCTGAATAGCAATGGACTGATAGTAGGTGCTGCCTGGTCAATACCGGGTATGTCCCCTATGGAAATCATAGATGAGTTTATCCTACTCATTGGAATGTTTGTCCCTTCTTTCAAGAGGGCTGCTCACAGTTGGGCAAGAGTAGGGGGGGGGGGGGGGGGCTGGCATCATCGTACCTGTCTATCAAGCTGGTCCCACAAGTGCTCAGTAGGATTGAATAGGGCCGTGGGTGGTTATTGTTGTTAGTGAGAAAGTCGCGACAGATCCTCGCTACATGGGGCCGAGCATTATCCTGCTAGAATGTGAGTTTGTTTTGCTGCAATAATGGGACAAAATAGGGTCGTAGGATCTAATCTTTATACTTCGCGGTAGTTAAATCACCAGCTTTCACAACCAGTGGTGATTAAATCCTTGTGATATTCCTCCCTACACTACATAAGACCTGCCTCCGCTGCCTCAATCGGAATATTCTAAGGGCATGTGCCGCTACTCAAGCCATACGACGCTGGCGACGAGGCGCGGTAAGGGGCAGACCTATAAATGGGTGACGTACCCGCTGACCCGGCGACGGACAGAGTAAAGAAGACGAAAAACTTTCATCATAATCATCATCATCATCATCATCATCATCAACTTCGCAGACCAACTTCCCGCAATCGTTTCCTTACAGTTTTTGCATGGACAGGACGGTTATGAGTACCTATTGTATGAAGGGCAAATTCAGTGGGAGAAAGGTGTAAAAACGACGAATAAACCTGTCTTGTTGTGACGTTGTGACGTCATGCGCGGACACCCAGACATAGGTCTGTTAGCAGTTTGCCATGTTTCCCTTAGACGTCTAAGAAGACGTCCTATAGTGCAGATATGGACACCGTAATGTCTGACAACCTGCATTTTCCTTTGACCTTGCATAACTATCGCAATGGCCTGACTCCTCGAACTCCCGTTAAGCGTGCCATTTTGTGAAATGCTATCAGAAATTAATCAGGACATCGGAAAATGATTTGTCTCATAATGGTATGACGAGCAGTGTGACTCAATGTCACAACACTGCTGTGCACGACGTTTTTCGCATTGCGTGTTTTCCCCGAAAGACATCATCACCCAATACTATAATGCAACATTCGATACAGGACCACGTGAAACTGTAACCTAGAGAGCTGTTTGACCAATATTCGTTGTTTTTTAACAACGCGTATATTGATAAGATATTGCAAACAATGTCGCCCTGCATTTCGTTATCCCTTGAGTATATTTTAAAAGATAAAAAAGTTTTAATTCTGGTCGACGTTAACCTTATGCTTTGCTCTAATTTAAGGGTGTTGTTATTGGTTAAATGAAACTGTTCAAATTTTATTTTTGCTTCGCCAACCTCCAGTTATATTTAACATCCATAAGTGTGGATGTGTAGATAAGAATATTAACAACGAGAAGTTATCATATCTGATAAGTTTAGAACAAAGTCAATTTGATGTGTATATTCTGACCTGTGCCGCTATCTAAATGAATTAAACCTGGCATGCAGGTCACGCAACAGCAAAGCGGAGGGGGAAAGCCCACCAGCGATATCTACCACCTGCAGCCTCGAAGATTGTACTAAAGACATATATCTTTAGTGCATATACCCTTTAATTCAAATTTGGTTTTAAATACAGTAAAGTCATACATGGGATTTACCTGAATGTTTTTTTTCTTCCCTGCAAGACTCGTCAGTGATGCTAACAGTCTGAATTTTCTATCAACATTTAGTTCGGCCAATATCAATCTTCTTCAGTATTCAATAGGTATCTGAGCCTAGCACCACAAGCAAATCTTAGATACCAATATGACACAATTTCACTCATTGTTCGCCTATTTTTTTAAAAATATATTTTTCATATATTATATCGGTCACTACTCGTGCCGGAACTGCGATGCTGGATGAATTAGATTTACCGGCTGTTAATGGTAACAGGGTTTTTAGTTATCTTCATTGGGTCACCAATTTCTTTTCTGGGCCTTTTTTTGTCTTGTGTAGCATGGTCTCAACTGACGTCAACATTTCTCTATTACCGAAAATGATTTCACCTTTGGATTCTGCTATGCATTCACCAAATCTTGCGACCTACTTAGAATTCTGCGACAGGTTGCTGTTTTTCCCATATATAGTTTGTTGATTGCAGAGCTAGACTTTGACACTAATATTCTTTTCTATTCTAAACGAGTCCTTGACTCCCCGCTTTGGAGTTTGGGATTACAATATTCATATGTTCTTCTTGTCTTTATCACATAGTTCTCTTATACTGATAAGTAAAGGAAAACACTATTTACGAAATTAAGTGACGTTATTAAGTGGCATAACTTTTAACTTTGACCACAAACAGACTGATGTCCTATTTGGTCCATTGAAATATCAAAGATTGCTCAAAAGACATACAAGTCAATGGCACCTTTTAAAATGGTTCATTCTGAAAATATTTCAGCTAAAAAATCAGCAACGCTTTATATAATTGTGCTTCCGTTCAAATCTTACAGCAATTTTATCAGCCTCCGTCATCTAATTGTAACTGTCCAACGTTCGTCTTCTGGTTGGTGTCTCATTTGTTCATTGAGAGTTCAACGACTATAATATTTCGATATAAAAAATAACAAAACAACAACTGATGTGAAAACCCTTGAAGATTCAATATGTAATATTTCACTTCCCAAATCAGACTCAATGAAACTACTAAATGTGATCTGTTTCATTTACCGATGAATTTGACCAGATTAACATTGCTAGTGCGTATGAATACAAATATTACGTAAGGGGAGAAAACTCCCCAACTTCGCAGTTCATTAAATTTGTCTCGAGGCCGACTCAATTCATCATCCCATGAAATCGACATCAGCAAGATTCAATCTTTAATGTTTTCTGTGTCTTCGTATTCACTTTTCGTTATTTTTGTTATGAAAGAAACGGAATCCAAGTTTCCTTTTCCCTTTTGATCAGATGCTCTTATGAACAGAGTTGGGAAAGTGAGTTGCTACATTAATTACTTAGACCAATAACGTATTTTACCTGAATTTTTTCTCAAAATCTTTCCTTTGTTTATATTTTGCCCTAGGTTTATCAAGTTTCAGATTATGAATATGTTGAACTGTTGGTATATCTAGTTGAATTTCGAATATTATCTTATGTAATGTTAACCTCAACCACTGATTTGATAGTCACTACACCAAAGTACACGCTCTTTTGTAATTATGAAAATGTGATATTTTACTCGTATGTATTTGAGCTGTTGCAAAGTCCGCAGCATTGTTAAGAGTTTATTATAAACTGGCATAATCCGCTTATCAACTCTATTGTGTCATTTATCATCGAATATTCAATAAAATCGTAGACTAAAGTGACGTGAACTTCCATTGATAACAATACAATATGACGATGAAGGATCAGGTCTGTTGAATGTTTTCTTATACACGTAGATACTCATTCGTCTCTTAAGCCTTTATCATATGCCAGTGCTATGTTTCTCAGTATCTGAAAACAGCGACACTTTCAGTGGCATCACTATGTTCCTCCTCATTAGTGGTGTTGCACACTACAGACCCGGTGTCTGTGTAACCGTCAGTCTGCCCAGTGAACTCATACACAGCCAGGCCGCGGTGTAGTTTGCTTTAAATGTGCGACAGTCAGGTGTTTCGTATTTCGTTGCACTGATGTTGATGTCTTCATTTCATAACTAGATATCACTGGCTGGGGACATTCACATATCTTGGACACGCCTCTTAAATACTACCATTTATATGATTTTACCTTTGCGGTGCCACAGAATCGCATTCTATAGGATTTTTTTCATTCTCCACATATAACCTTGTATTGTTGGACATACTGACACAGTTTCTGGTCAAGTAGTTTATAAGGAGGCTGAGGATGGATAGAAGTCTTGTTATCATCAGATGTTTTCCGTCACATGGACGTCATATTTAATGTTAGATGCAAAACCTACATCCTTCAGCTTGTGGCTGAAACATTTGTCATGACCCTTAAATCGGACAACCTCCTTGAGGGGACCAGATGTTGGAGGTGTATTGTCAGACATGATGTTTTTGAAGGTGTCATGTTTTCACAGTGTGAAATGTGCATCTTATACTTTAAATACAATAAAAAGGACCATGAGATATCGGGGTTCATCAAACTATTTTTTACGATAAAGCTCGTGAGTTTTATCTTTCTCAAAATATGTTATCAGAGACAGAGTGATTTGTGTTTATCCATCTTTCGTGCTCATGTCTCCAATATTTTGCTATCCTAACAGAAAAATTGCGATACAATATTATATTTAGAACTTTGAAAACTTCGTGCGAAAAAATGCTGGTTTATTGCCTATACGACCTATTGCATAGTAAGTCGATGTTTAAGACGAAGTAAGATTTTACGGAGATTTAGGTCTTTATAAGATTATCTATATCAAGTAAAGTTAGCACAGAAAGTTTTTTGCACTGGAATACAACTGAAGTAAAGAAAAACATACTTTTTTTGTAACTTTAGCATATCAACAAGTATAATATAAGGTATACCTTATTAAATATCCGGAAAACATATACATTATCTACTTTAATTTATCTATTATTCCTTTTCTATTTTTTATGTTGATATTATGATATTTTATCTCTTTGTTACGAAATAAGTTTATTCTTATTTGCTGTAATATTGATAAACCCTTCCAGGTTTATTAGTGGTATTCCTGTTAAGAAAATTTTCAATCGCATTCCATAGAACTAAATCTATATTAATTAATAAGAACCCGAAGTCATTTCAAAAGGAAATCAATCACGTTGATTACTGATTGATACCAGAAATAACTTGATCTGATCCTACATATCTGTAGAGAAATCTGAAAAGAGTGACGCAGTCCGGAATAATGATCACCCCGACAACCGCCGCGAGGAATACACAAGCCACGCCTCCAATAGCTACACTGCTGGGCCGGGAGTCATACACACTGGTGAGTTTACGAATATAAGAAGAAAGGATGGTTTTATTTACAGCTAACTGAACCCGTAACTCGTGTCGTATCACCTCTTTTTCCTGGTTATTCAGTGCCCTTGTCTTGTTTACCACGAAACAACATTGTCTACACGAGTCATTTACGGCTTCAGTGGAAACCGGCAACACTGTTGTTGCAGGTGTTGTTGAAATAGGTTTCGTCGTCTTTTCTGTGCCAGTCGTGGATGGAGTTACTAGAATAGATGACGTCATAGTTTCTGCGTCAGTCGTGGTTACTGGAATAGATGACGTCATGTTTTCTGCGCTAGATGTTGATGAAGTTGTCGAAGCAGGTGCCGTCGTATTAGTTTCTTGTGACTTGAGAGTTGTAGACGACACCACAGAGTTGTCACCAGTTCCATGCGGTGTGGATGTTGGAGTACTTGGTACAGTAAAAGACACTTCAGTTGTTGATTGACTATGAGTTGTAGATAATTCCGTCGTCGATTGAACCAACTCTGTAAAGGAGAGTGTATTGTTTTATCATATGAATTTCTAATACTAGGCCCACACCAATTTGAATAGTTATTCTTCGGGAAATACCGCTCTTAAAATCTGGAGTCGAGAAAAAAATAAAACAAAAGAAATTACCGCTCATCAAATAAATATATATCATATATATTGAGGTAGGATTATAATTTTATAGATCGCTTATGTTAGTCTCATAGACGCTTGATTTGCCAGGAAAGGGAATACATGTAACCATTTTCTAATGATAACTTATTTCTTCCGTGATCATTGTCGATCTGGACCATTAATTTTTGTACCAATAATTATTATATTGGTATTAACAAGAAGAAAAAGCCTTGAAATTAAACTGAAAAAATTCACATTTCAGAAAAAAACGCCTCTGATATTCATCCGACGGCGAATTACAAATCATCGCGAAGGCATTTGCAATATAATACTGAACATTTATTTGTCTTCATGTGGCTTCCACGGGATCGTTTTAAAGTCATTTTGATTTTATCGCAAATCAAAGTATTTTAGAGATATTCATTCTTTTCTTAGTTTTGTGTTATACAAAAATCGAAATAAGCAATAAAGTTTCTAAATATAAGGATCGTTTTGACGTATTTTCTAGCGTTTTAGATTTAAAAGAATCTCTCTTAGACGTTGTTATGTAAAATTCTCAAGAAAGGATGTAAGTAAAAAACAGTGTTGTTGTGACTTGTTCCCCAAAGCTGTCAATTTACTTATTGTTTAAGTTATAAAAGAGTTCACTTCTCATGGCATGCTAAAAAATATGCACTCCAAAATGTTCATGTTTACTGCTTTTTTTCCCGAACTAAGAAAAACCCGTTACGATAGACTCCACCTTCAAAACAGGAATACTTTCTTCGGAACACGTTCTGATGTGGAACGTAATAGTGCATTTTGTCTTTCGGTATCCATCTGTTCTTGGTATATATGCTACGGATTAATCATGTTTATAATTTTCTGTATATGCTGATAATGTGTACATTTTCACATTTTTTTTCAAATTTAAAATATTCGTAATAACTAAAATTAATTATCTGTATACAGCATGGGAATACAAAACCACAATACTAGGGGCTATTGCACCTAAGCACTGTAATCAGGAGAAGCTACGAGGAAATCGTAAAAATGTATAAACTATGTGTTTGTGGTCGATAACTATCTTTGTCTTCCTCTTATCTTGTCTTTTCCTTTGATAATGATTTATAAAACCATATCATTGTTTAAAAACGATTATACATATGCTATCCTAACATGACTTAGTCACAAGGTTTGCCTCGTGCTCATGGTGCCAGTAAACATCCATTTTGTACTGGCTCATATACTTTTGAATTAATTAAGTATGTTCTTAGAAAAGAGCAGATCACTTGAACATGATTAACATTACGTACAGTCAAATGCCATGCAAATGTTCTAGTGCGTGTACCTTTTCAGACAGTAAAACCCAGAGCTTTGAATTTGACTTCCATTAACGCTAAAAAAACGAAAAATTAGAGAGAAAAAAAACATGAACATGCTGTTATTTTCCGATCTTTCTCGAAGAACTACTTTTTTAAATTGATGTGGACTAGGTGATATATTCAGCCAATTCTGTAAAGGAGACCGTGGTGTTTTATCATTATATAGAGTGCCTACTAGGTGACAGGTTGAACACAGAATGTGTTCAGTATCTATGGAAATATTTGATACTGTTAATGTACATAATTTCGTGCAATCAGAATTTACCGAGTATCAAAATAGGAAAACGATTAATTCACGCACCATTCATAATTATTGTATTTAAACAATATTCAGAAGTGAAAATTAGCGCTAAATAAGATTACCACAAAATCATATACATTTACTATAAGTAAATGACATTTACAGAATAAAAAAAGAAAATTATATTTTTTTGCATAAGTAAATGACATTTACAGCATAAATAAATGACATTTACAGCATAAATAAATGACATTTACAGCATAAATAAATGACATTTACAGCATTGATAAATGACATTTACAGCATTGATAAATGACATTTACAGCATAAATAAATGACATTTACAGCATTAATAAATGACATTTACAGCATTAATAAATGACATTTACAGCATAAATAAATGACATTTACAGCATAAATAAATGACATTTACAGCATTTACAGCATTAATAAATGACATTTACGACATTTACAGCATAAATAAATGACACTTAGAGCATTAATAAATGACATTTACAGCATAAGTAAATGACATTTACAGCATAAGTAAATGACATTTACAGCATTGATAAATGACATTTACAGCATTAATAAATGACATTTACAGCATTAATAAATGACATTTACAGCATAAATAAATGACATTTACAGCATAAATGACATTTACAGCATTGATAAATGACATTTACAGCATAAATAATACATTTACAGCATTAATAAATGACATTTACAGCATTAATAAATGACATTTACAGCATAAATAAATGACATTTACAGCATAAATAAATGACATTTACAGCATTGATAAATGACATTTACAGCATTAATAAATGACATTTACAGCATAAATAAATGACATTTACAGCATAAGTAAATGACATTTACAGCATTAATAAATGACATTTACAGCATTAATAAATGACATTTACAGCATTAATAAATGACATTTACAGCATAAATAAATGACATTTACAGCATTAATAAATGACATTTACAGCATTGATAAATGACATTTACAGCATTAATAAATGACATTTACAGCATTAATAAATGACATTTACAGCATTAATAAATGACATTTACAGCATAAGTAAATGACATTTACAGCATAAGTAAATGACATTTACAGCATTGATAAATGACATTTACAGCATAAATAAATGACATTTACAGCATAAGTAAATGACATTTACAGCATTAATAAATGACATTTACAGCATAAGTAAATGACATTTACAGCATAAGTAAATGACATTTACAGCATAAGTAAATGACATTTACAGCATAAGTAAATGACATTTATAGCATAAATAAATGACATTTACAGCATTAATAAATGACATTTACAGCATTAATAAATGACATTTACAGCATAAGTAAATGACATTTATAGCATAAATAAATGACATTTATAGCATAAATAAATGACATTTACAGCATTAATAAATGACATTTACAGCATAAATAAATGACATTTACAGCATTAATAAATGACATTTACAGCATAAGTAAATGACATTTACAGCATTGATAAATGACATTTACAGCATAAGTAAATGACATTTACAGCATAAGTAAATGACATTTACAGCATTAATAAATGACATTTACAGCATTAATAAATGACATTTACAGCATAAGTAAATGACATTTACAGCATTAATAAATGACATTTACAGCATTAATAAATGACATTTACAGCATTAATAAATGACATTTACAGCATAAATAAATGACACTTACAGCATAAATAAATGACATTTACAGCAGAAATAAATGACATTTACAGCAGAAATAAATGACATTTATAGCATAAATAAATGACATTTATAGCATAAATAAATGACATTTACAGCATTAATAAATGACATTTACAGCATTGATAAATGACATTTACATTATAAGTAAAAGTAACTAACATTTACAGCACAAGTAAAGTGGAAATTTTATTTCATATCTGTCAAATTTTGCTATTGCATATGGTATATCTGTATGACTCAATTAAATCAATGTTATCACAGGGCCTTAAACAGGACACCAAGGAAACTTTATTTTTGTAATCAACAGCGTCTTTCTGTCTCCTGTTTACATGAAAATTTACGAGTCGTTTTAAACGGATTTTAGTGAGGTCATACTAGAGTAAATAGTACTTCTTCAACATATAAACAACACCAACAACATTTCGAAAAAAAGTGAATCGAAATTAAAATCAATCCGTTAACAGAAAATGTAGTTAATCTAGTAATCTTAAAACAGTAGATATTAAAATAGGAAATGTAATCAGAGTACGGATAAATGTTAAAGCGTAGTCGATCTGTAACAAGGATTGTGCAAAACACACACAAGTGATCAGCAACATTTAATAAGAATTATGAATTAAATACAAATAACGAATTTAACAGTACCGTATAGATTAAACAGCTTCCCAGGACGCGTAAGTCATGCTAAAGGCGTATTTAAAATCTAGGAGACGATAACAAAATATCCATATTGGTCAGAACAAAGGTTAAGGTATGGTAAGTATATGTGTATCATCTAAACCTTGACACTGCTTATAAGAATAGTACATGAACATGACCTCGAGGAGTGTGTGGGTTAGGAGTGCAGAATAATTACCACATAGGGCTATATGCAAATGATTACACGGCCTTGTCTGCATCGAATTGGTCTTCAATAAAACACATCGATCAAATGGACATTTGTTAGGCTCCGAGTACTTGTCACGCCATTTTCCCCACCCATCGTAGATCCATGGCGTATGCGTTTCGGTTGTGTTACACTGAACAGTGTCAGCAAACTTCATACCAATCCAGTACGCCCCCAGATGTCTAGAAATGACAAGATATTTCACTCCGGTTATCATACCATTATTGTATCAGTTCAATATACACACTCGTATGCTAAGTGTTCATAGTTCCTAAAATTCAATCATACGTTGCACGTTAAAAGTGTTAACACAAATTATAATGATATAGCATAACATAAATCATATTGCAATATACGTTAAGAGTATGACAGGCCAATAACAAGTTTACTTGTTAAATGATTATCATCACATATCACTATGTGTAGGACTCTTACAAATAAATGTGTAGGATTTTTACATACAAATATGTGTAGGACTCCTACAAATAAAGATATGTAGGATTTTTACATATAAATATGTGTAGGATTTTTACGTATAAATGTGTGTAGGATTTTTACGTATCAATATGTATAGGATTTTTACATATAAATATGTGTAGGATTTTTACGTATAAATATGTGTATGATTCTTACATATCGTTTTTGATGTAATCCTCGTGAGCGGTGAAGTAGTCCCATTTTTCCTGACTGTCCAGTACAATAAGTCGGCCATTTTGATTCTGACAGAAGTTTTCTGAGTCATCCCTAGACATTTCTTGTGGACTAAGTACAAGATCCGTGAAGGGAAATTGTCTCGCTGGCAAACACATTGAAAAAGTTAATTTACTACATTGAAATGTTAAATCAGGCGGAACATTATTTGCGTATGAATTTCGCCAGATATATTAATAATAATAATAATAATATACAACATCTTTATAGCGCACTATCTATTTTGAAAAAAATACTCTAATGCGCTTCACAATTACGTAATAATCTTACTACAAAATTTATAGAACATGTATAACACAGTAATCAACATATATAACACAGTAACCAAATCAAGTAAGTAGTGGTGATAGTATGTATGTACAGGACGTCTGCGTGAGAGTCTAAAATGCAGACGTAAACAGGTGGGTTTTAATATCCCTCTTGAATTTGGCCAGGGATTTTGACTTTCTAGTAGCAGATGGTAAGCTGTTCCACAAAGTGACCGCTACCTTTCCAAAGCACCGGTTACCATAAGTCACAGTCCGAGAGTTCGGAACGCACAATAAGGATTCTGTCTCCGATCGTAGTGATCGTGACGGCCGATAAACGGTGACAAGTTCCTGCAAATATTCAGGAGCTGTTCCATTTATTGCCTTGTATGTATACATCAAAATCTTGTACTGTGACCGGAATCGCACGGGCAGCTAATGCAATAAGTAAAGGACTGGTGTAATGTGGTCCCTCTTTCGAGTACGCGTAACTAGGCGTGCTGCGGTGTTCTGTACCCTCTGCAGGCGGCTCATTAGTGTATCAGATACACCAAAGAGTAACGCGTTACCAAAGTCTAACCTAGAATTAACAAGAGAATGTACCAATGTCTTGCATGCATCTGTGATGATGAACTGACGGATACACCCAATGTTTCTGATTTGGTGATAACAGGAATTGGCAATTGAGTTTATCTGTCTCTCCATGTTCAGAAAGCTATCAAAGTGTACACCAAGGTTTCTCACAGCTTGGACGGCTCAATAGTTTGGGCACCGACCTTTAACTGGAGACCTTTAGTGTGTTGACACTTGTGGGAAAAGACGATCAGTTCTGTCTTTTCCTGATTGAGCTTGAGCATATTTGAGTTCATCCAAGCACTGATGTCATTTAGACAGGCTTCAAGACTTGCTACTATTATGTCCCAGATGTCTTGAGGTCTGATAACCATGTAGATTTGTGTGTCGTCGGCATAACAATGGTACTGAATGTTATGACGACGACAAATCTCCCCGATTGGTTTCGAATAAAGACAGTATTTTCTAGGTCCCAGAACGGACCCCTGAGGAACTCCGATGTCTAAGGTTTTGCTGTCTGAAGCAGTTGATCCAATGGCAACGCACTGTCGTCGTTCATTCAAGTAAGACTGGGTCCAGCGTAATGCATCACCAGTCACCCCATAAGAGTACTCCAGACGCTTGAACAGTGTGCCATGGTCAATGACATCAAATGCAGCAGACAGATCAAGCATGATAAGAACCGCTCTACACTTGTTATCCAGAGCGGCAGCAATATCACTGTAGACACGAAGTAGGTCCGTCTCAGTGGAATGTCCTGTGCGATAGGCTGATTGCAAGTTGTCATGAAGACTGTTAGCATGGAGATGAGCCTCAAGTCACTGGGACACGATCTTCTCCAAGATCTTAAATAAGAAAGGGAGATTTGACACCGGAAGGTAGTTCTTTAATTCTTCCTTGTTCAGTCCAGGCTTCTTCAGCAGTAGTCTTACATTAGCCGTCTTGAAACACAATGGAACCCTAGACTCTGCTAATGATTTGTTCATGATTAAAGGTGATCAAGGGAAGCAGTGCATCAAGACATTGCTTCAGTAAAACTGTGGGAAGCGGGTCCAGCTCACAGGATTTCGATTGAGAGTTTGTAATGATCTTGCGCAATTCTTCTTCGGTTGTTGGAGTGAACTGCGTCAAAGGTTCAATGGCAGAGATGCCAGTGTCGGAAGTTGAATTCACAACATCAATCTTTTGCCTGATTGTATTGATATTGCCATGTCTTTTAAGATTGGAAGTAGTATATAAGGATATAGGTTTTTTTTAACAATTACTTTTTCACCTATCAGAATGTTTTTATCCAACTTTGTTAATATTAAAATAAGAAATATAAGTTAGAAAACGTTGTGCCCTATAACAGTTTACATATATGAATTACATAAAAATGTGTATGAAGAAAAAGTTGAAAACTAACTTGATTAGAGTCACCTCATTTACATATTTAAATTGGGGATTGTAATTTCATTTGAGAAAAGTTGCCAAACAAACGACTGGACGGTGGATTATTTCTTTTAATAAACGCCTGAATTATTCATGTTTCTTATCATCACCCGGAGAAGATAACAAGGTTTAAATGTCGAAAGTAAATTTATAAGGATATTAAATATATTTCTCGAAATCAGTATTTAGTGATATAGCTCAATCAGAATTACCCTAGAACAGATATCCGCATTCTACATTCAAATGATATATTTATGTTTGTCATTATGGAAAGAGTGGCACCCTTAGTACCTGCATGCAACAAAAACGGACACCAAAGAAAAGACGCCAAACAGAGGAAACAATAACTTGTTTGATTGTCATAGTTTGATGTTTGTTGTGTGTTTTTTCTCTTACTTTTCGCGTGGGTTTTGTCTTTTCATTATTTCATTTTTCGCCCACCGTCTTTTCTCGGACAACAAAGCGAAAAGACAAAATGGCAGGTATAAGCCACCGTACGTAACACTCTATGAAACACTGAGGAATAACACAGTCTGATGTTGAGAAACATTAATTGATTTTCAACAAGAGTTTTCTCCCCTGAAACAGTATGGATTGTGTTAACAGTATTTCTATGGAATATAGTTTGAAATGACTTCAGTGTAGGCGAGGACTGATAACGTACGCATATAAAACAATAGATAAGCCGATGGGGTTACGAATGGCTCCGAAAAGAATCCAGTAGTTGTTGTTAGTGGTTTGGTCAATATTAAGTATTGATTTATGAGACAATCACACAAACATCAGTCGTTTATCACTACTTTTACAACTGAAACTGATTACAATTAATATTTATGAACTGCGCTTATTTGGCATCTCAAATATCCGGTTATCGTTCATATTGGTAAAGAATACAAACTTAAAGAAGTTCAATGTTTTAAACCACAACTTACCTATCTCACATATAGCTTGTAATTGCTTATAACAATACGCTGTGTACATTTCGTTATTTTTCAGTTTGACACACTTCTGTTTGGGGCAATAGTTGGGCTCCCAGGTGCCATCAGCCCATCTACTCCATCCACTGTACTGCCATTGATTCCAATCATTGGTATAGTTGCACTGAACAGTGTCATTAAACTTCATACCAATCCAACAGGCCTTGTTGACGCTTGAATTTAATCAGATATATGATAAATATTACAAGCGTTTAAGTGAACAATTATCTGATTCATTTATAAGACATTGTCTTGTTGATGACACTACTAGCGTACAAGAAATTTCTAAAATAAAAAAAACTTTGTCTTTATCATAAGGTTCACTTTAACAATGTAGGGTCTTATTGAATCTTACCTTCTCGATAAAGTTGTGTTCTGAATATGAATAATAAACTTGATGTACTAGTCACTACTAGTGATTGATGTAAAAAGTGATTTTCTGCGAACAAGGATTGGATTGTATCAACCTAGTTGGGAGATATCTTCACTTCTATTCAATAACATGTCCAGCCCGGGGATATTAAAGTCGATCAATTATACAAAACAGCTTGATTTGTATTAAACTAGACAATTATATGTGTAATCAGTCTTACATGTCGTTTTTCCTATACTCCTCGTGAGAAGTGAATTGGTCCCATTTCTCCTTACTGTCCAACACGAGAAGTCGCCCATTTTGCCCCTGGCAATATGTTTCGGACTTACTCCAAGACATTGCATTCGGGCTAAGAACCAGATCTGTGTAAAGAGTCTCTCCAACTGAAAATAATTGGAACAAAAACAGTTATATAATCTAACCTAACTCTATTGGTCATACTGAGCTGATGTCACTGTATTGATGTAAACGACAGGTGAACTGAAAGGATAAGCCTCCATCGACGACACCCGGAATGTACAAGAACCGACATTGGTAAATCCGGCTATCGTTTTTTTCTATTTTTGAAATCCCAAGACTACTACGGTTGACAAGAGCCTGACGAAATAATAGGATTTTTCGTTTTTCTGTTTGTACCATGGCACATTTTTCAATCCAACAATCTTGTGTACCATGTCACATCTTATATGGTACCAAATTAATAGGATATTCATATCATGCATTTGTACTCTTTGATACAATTTTCTGTGGTACAACTGTATTGTATAGCTTGGTATATTAAAGACATACAAATTCACACCTTCCTGACGAGCTATTGTAGTGTGACGTATACCGGGTTCGTATCGGTTCCTACTGATGATCTTGTATCTTGTCTAGTATAGAGATAGTCAATACTACAACCACCTAACACAGATATATACAGATATTATGAATCTACAGCTTGCCAAATATCTTCATTTTATTCACGACCGACTATTCAGCAATGACTAATATTGTAAGAGATATAATAATTACTCGTCACCTCTGAGTATTCTTCATTAGAGTATATCCACATATAACAGAACTATTTACTGATATGTCAATACAGCGTTTCCTATTCCCTATCTGGGATATAATTGTATTATTAACGAACGCTTACTGTTACAAGAGTATTCACCGCTACCGAGTTATCACTGTTCCGAGTACTCACTGTTTACCGAGTGTTCCCTAAGACGGAGTGCTCACTGTTCCGAGTACTCACTGTTTACCGAGTGTTCCCTAAGACGGAGTGCTCACTGTTCCGAGTACTCACTGTTTACCGAGTGTTCCCTAAGACGGAGTGCTCACTACTACCGAGTATTCACTGTTTACCGAGTGTTCCCTAAGACGGAGTGCTCACTACTACCGAGTACTCACTGTTTACCGAGTGTTCCCTAAGACGGAGTGCTCACTGTTCCGAGTACTCACTGTTTACCGAGTGTTCCCTAAGACTGAGCGTTCACTACTACCGAATACTCACTGTTTACCGAGTGTTCTCTAAGACTGAGCGTTCACTACTACCGAATACTCACTGTTTATCGAGTGTTCTCTAAGACGGAGTGCTCACTGTTCCGAGTACTCACTGTTTACCGAGTGTTCCCTAAGACTGGCGTTCACTACTACCGAGTATTCACTGTTTACCGAGTGTTCCCTAAGACGGAGTGCTCACTACTACCGAGTACTCACTGTTTACCGAGTGTTCCCTAAGACGGAGTGCTCACTGTTCCGAGTACTCACTGTTTACCGAGTGTTCCCTAAGAATGAGCGTTCACTACTACCGAATACTCACTGTTTACCGAGTGTTCTCTAAGACGGAGTGCTCACTGTTCCGAGTACTCACTGTTTACCGAGTGTTCCCTAAGACTGAGCGTTCACTACTACCGAATACTCACTGTTTACCGAGTGTTCCCTAAGACGGAGTGCTCACTACTACCGAGTACTCACTGTTTACCGAGTGTTCCCTAAGACGGAGTGCTCACTGTTCCGAGTACTCACTGCTGATGGAGTGCTCACTGTTCCGAGTACTCACTGTTTACCGAGTGCCCCCGAAGACGGAGTGCTCACTACTACCGAGTATTCACTGTTTACCGAGTGTTCCCGAAGACGGAGTGCTCACTACTACCGAGTATTCACTGTTTACCGAGTGTTCTCTAAGACGGAGTGCTCACTGTTCCGAGTACTCACTGTTTACCGAGTGTTCCCTAAGACTGAGCGTTCACTACTACCGAATACTCACTGTTTACCGAGTGTTCTCGAAGACTGAGCGTTCACTACTACCGAATACTCACTGTTTATCGAGTGTTCTCTAAGACGGAGTGCTCACTGTTCCGAGTACTCACTGTTTACCGAGTGTTCCCTAAGACTGAGCGTTCACTACTACCGAGTATTCACTGTTTACCGAGTGTTCCCTAAGACGGAGTGCTCACTACTACCGAGTACTCACTGTTTACCGAGTGTTCCCTAAGACGGAGTGCTCACTGTTCCGAGTACTCACTGTTTACCGAGTGTTCCCTAAGAATGAGCGTTCACTACTACCGAATACTCACTGTTTACCGAGTGTTCTCTAAGACGGAGTGCTCACTGTTCCGAGTACTCACTGTTTACCGAGTGTTCCCTAAGACTGAGCGTTCACTACTACCGAATACTCACTGTTTACCGAGTGTTCCCTAAGACGGAGTGCTCACTACTACCGATTACTCACTGTTTACCGAGTGTTCCCTAAGACGGAGTGCTCACTGTTCCGAGTACTCATGTTGATGGAGTGCTCACTGTTCCGAGTACTCACTGTTTACCGAGTGCCCCCGAAGACGGAGTGCTCACTACTACCGAGTATTCACTGTTTACCGAGTGTTCCCGAAGACGGAGTGCTCACTACTACCGAGTATTCACTGTTTACCGAGTGTTCTCTAAGACGGAGTGCTCACTGTTCCGAGTACTCACTGTTTACCGAGTGTTCCCTAAGACTGAGCGTTCACTACTACCGAGTATTCACTTGCTCCAGAGTACTTGCATATATCAGTTAAAAAACTCTCGGATAGCACGTCGTGAATCGCCAATAACGAGCAGATGGAAGAAACTATTTCAACTTACAAAAATTATAATGTGCCGATCACAGAGTTTGGAGAAGGAAAACCTAACACAGTTACATCAAAGTCCTCAATAAATACGTTACTGTACAATATAAAAGCCTAATTCAGCCACGTCTATATATTGATCTATTTATCAATTTCAAGCGGTCTGTTCTGTCCCGTGTCTATTGAAGAAGTCATTCTCTCTTAGTTCACACCTGTTTGTTTAGTCTTAGACCGGAAACAACTTACGCCTTCTATTTTAACATACGTGGTAATAGAACGTTTATAAAGCAACAAAATGACAGATATAACATTTTTTAAGCATCTACCTAACAGAGAGACTAACAAATAATGGCACACGAAGAGTCCAGAAGAGATAAAATAATCGTGGTATTACAGTAGTTCCTTGGCCTATTTCCTGCTATGATATTGGTAGCGTTTTTCTGTTTTAATTAATCAAACGTTTTCTCCCTTTGCGGCCGGCTTATCATCTCCAACGTCATGATGCTAGTATGTGACTGATAAATATATGTATTCGGTCCATCCCGGTGTTTCCTGAATAAAATATTTTTATGTTCTACACTCCATGGGCAACTTTTCTCCTCACCTTATACCCGCGACTCGATAACACTGTGTGCTATGTCCGCTGTTAACCGAGTGACGGTACTATATAAGATACTGTATGAGAAGCGCGAAGGTGGTGCACAAAAGTTAAATTATTAAACTAACTGATATTTTTTTACCTTATGCCCGCATACAGCTAAGTAGAAGAATAAACAAGCTTTACTATGGTATAACAAGAAAACGCAGATTGAATGAAAATGGCCACCCAAATGGTGACATCAAATTTATTATATATATCAAAGAGTCAACACCATGACTCAAAAACACAAATGACAATAATACTCAACAAAAATTTCCGAGATACTGTAATTGCATTATATCAACCATAGAAGCAAATACTACTTAAAAAATAATGACAGCTAGCGTAAGTGGGGTTGACAAAAACCCGCCACTACGACACTTCTGATACTAATCAAATACCGCCACTAAGACACTTCTGATACTAATCAGAAACCGCCAACATTGACAAAATAAATGGTTCAAATTCTTGTAAATCGTACTCCATTCATGACTTATTAAACTAAAGTCATAAGGCACCTCAAGTATCACCAAAAGGGGGAGGTTGTGGGTGGGTTTTAAACTCTTGAGATCCAGGGCTTCTGATGTGAATCAATTTCAAGATGGCTGCTGAATGAGAAAGGGGATGCGGGCCCAAACCTTAGCTGACCAATCAGCGACCAGCACCTTATGTAACACACATGAGCTCATCAGCAGCCAATAGTTAGCCAGCATTGAGGCAAGCCCGGATCTTACATACACATATATACATCGTATATATATACACCCAAAGAGAAAAAGAAGCCCAGGATTAAAACAAATAATAGCTTGTTATGATATTACGAACATAAATTAAGCTAATTACTTAGCAGCCCTTTAACAACATGCAGTTGAACCTACATATATGTAGTTATCGCGAGTACCTTATGTAAGTCGAGGAATTTCGTCGGTCCCCACCAAACTACGCATTAAACATTCAAACTTGCATATATTGACCACTCGGATACCTCGAAATTTCCCCCACGGTCTCACCGACCTCACGATTACGGAATTCGATTGTAAGAAGAAAAAAGACCAGTTTTTACAGGCATTGAACGCTGGACACCAATTGCCTGCAATTTTATACAAGTCTGTTCTGGAGGATTAGTATGACCCAATATTGGATTTTTACCCTTTCATGATAATGTACATATTTGTCATACATAGAAATAGAACTAGACAATTTTTATGAAATTATTAAAGTCACTTTCATTCAAATTAGTGTAGTATGTTTGAAAATAAAATGTAAATTCCTCCGGATTAAGCTATCATGGGATATCGTTAAAAGTCATATTTGATGAAGAAGCTCACTGTTCTCAGTTGTATTGATCTGAAAACCACATAAAAACATTCTGTCCACGAGGCATCTTTGCGAGAACACATTTTGGCAGACGAAGATAATTTTTCTTTAAGAGTGAATTTAATACAGAATTAATAAATGACCATTCCTTGGATATCGCCTCCCAAACCTACGACGTTTAACTTTGAAAATCTAATGACGAGCGGTGAACTGTAATTAAACTCGGTAAAAGTGAATAACTGACGAAGAGTAAAGCGACAATCATAAGGGTGACTTTAAATATCAGTTAAATATTCTATCGTTATTTTAAGGTTCCGCTTTCTTCAAAATATTATACATCGTAAGATTATTGCATAGCATTATGATAATTGTCTCAAGGATTAGGACAAAGTATTACAAAAATGATTGTTCAATTCTATGAAACGTATATGAAATGATATTTAATTCGTTACAGAACCAATATTTCAGCTTGCTTTAAAATTATGAGTCTATTTCATCAAGTTAGAAAGGAAATCTTCGTGTACTTTTTACTGGAAGGGATGAATAATCTAAATGCATTCAGATTAATGCTGATTCGATATGTTGTACAAAATGTAAATTTAACCTGTTGTCTGTACTTACAACATGTTACCCACTTATAAATATAAATACATTGCGAAATGATAAATTATAATACGTTCTAAAACAAATTCGATTATGGATACGAAGTACGCAGTATTTGTCTACAATAGAATGAAATTGCTTCGGACAACATTGTTTTCATTTAAGACAGATGAGCTCTTGTTCAAAATATGGAATTAAAGACAAAATTCATTTAAATGACATGTATTTGTACTCTCTTACCTCTGAGTTGTGTCGTAATAACCAGGACCAATATTGATAACTCCATTCGTAATCCTAGGTAAACAGACATCTGCCCCCGTCTGCTTTTCCTATCATACTGTGATATGCCATACGTATCCGACCATTCCATGACACTGCAATGAACTAACATAACAAGCAATGCTATTTAATAATTAATACAGATATATAAACATTCGCACTACAAATATGAATCATTCATCTGGAAAGAAATACCATCACAGAATATAATATTTCATATAATTTAATATATACATACCCATGGGTCAGGGAAAGGGAGACGTCATCCTACATAAACTCAGACGAAGATTCAAGGTTCGTCATACTGCTCTCCCTACTTATGGCGGTTATGTTTGGTTTAATGGATAATAATAAACATCCTATCAACAGCTTTTGTCATTAAAGGAAGGGCACCTTTCTTGTGAACTGCATGTCTGCGATGAATTGTTGGGTGGTTATGTTTGTGACTGCCATGTGATAGAAGTCTAAAACCAACTTTTGTATGCTACTCCACTGAGGTATGCTGTTGCTGGCAGGATCCCCAACCCGATCACATCATACTGACAACAGTGAACTATCCACTTTACCCAGGATGTCATGTTGAGTACCTGTTTTCTGTTCAGTGAGTAAGTCATCTGCTGTACAAGAAAGTTACCCCATCCAAAATGTATTTCAGCTGTTCACGTGGCAATAAATTAACAAGCAATAAACTAACCTGCTGTTATAGCAGTGAAATCTTACAAGTTTGTATTTACATTTACAACATCACGTTTTGACATAACTACGTCTTGTATGAATTTGTTTGGAAACAAGGAAATAGGTCCGGGTCCTTATCCGATAGCAATTGATTCATACAACAAAATTTTCTGTTTGGTCTTTTTCCGATAGCAACGTCTTAATAACAAGAAGAAGAAAGGTCCTCGTCATTATCCAATAGTTATTGACGACATGAAAATACTGATACAAACTAACCTAACACATGGTGAAATGAGCGCAATATATAAACAAAAACAACAAGTGTCAACATGTCTACAAAGTCATATTCTATATTTAAAAAAAATAAGACAAAATATATGAAAATAAATATTTACACCGAGAGTCCTGAAAAAAGAAAGAGAATACCCAGATGTTCCGGAAGAGTGATCGTGTTCTGGTTTACCGAGAACATCCGCCATGTACATTTATGTAACTAAATGAAAAAGTCGTATAAAACAATGGAAGAAACAGACAACTAACCACAATAAACACACAATCAGTTCCAATTTCTATCAAAGCGTGCACAACTACTGCATCATCTATGAAGTCACCAACGAAGACTGTAGACGTAATTGTATATCAGCGATAGGCGCCAAAAAACAGCATTCGTGCACGTAAAGGGGTTTTGTGTCAATTTCATGGCCAAATTACCATAATTTATCATTGATGTCATGAAAGAAGAATTTCATATCTTGAGGACACGTCGGTAGTTGAAAAGTGAAATTACAAAATATAAAATAATTGGTGATTATTATTAACTCAAATTTAATCTTTTTAGCGATATAATCCATAATTTATAACCATATATACTAATGTAGTCATTTTCCAGATGAACAAACATCTATTTTTAAGACAATAATACATATATTAAAACAGAAAAGTAATCAATTACTTTACTATTTGACAAAAATACGCTACACAAGATTTGTGAAATAGCGCGAGCCGTTAACAGAAGTGTTATTCGGGTATCACAATGCACTCTGGAACAGATTGGTCCAGCTTCATATCACACGACACCCTGTGTTTTCAGTTTACCTGTCAGTTGTCGACATTTACACGAAAATTGTGATATTGGGAACATGTCTTTGAATATCTTATCATCTGTGGATTATAAATACCATACGTTGGGATTGCAGGGATGTTGCTATCCAGAAATGAGAAGTTCATAATAGGAAAATTGAAATCATCACGTTTGTCATACAACATACAGAAAAGCTGTCTATGGTGGTTTCGTTGAAGAAAAATATCAAGGTAAGTGTCAGGTGTGGCAGAGTTAGTTGATTTCCTATTGTGGTGGGTATGTAGGAACTACATGGATATTAAATTTCTAGTTAAAAGCTGGACGTCATATCTGAAATCCCATCGAATAAAAAACAAAAAGGTCAGCCGAGAGGAGGGCACAGTTTGTTCTTATAGGTATGTCATTAATTTATTGGATAGGATAATATAAGGGAGAAATTCGATCATTTTTAATGATGTCGTCAACCTTTTTTTTCTCCTTCTTCTTCTTCTTCTTCTTCTTCTTCTTCTTCTTCTTCTTCTTCTATTTTGTTACATTGGACGTATTTTTGACTTCAGTATAGTTCACTGTTCACCATTCTTTGAAAAAAAATTAATTACCAGAGAATGAATGGGATATAGAAGTTTACATAGCGTAAGATCCAATAATCATATACAGGTTTTTGTTTAAAATGACGCTGTTAAATGCTTTAAATAAACAAATATATCGTAACTATTTATCGCCCTGACATCTACTAATCAGCTAATGATGATTATATATTATACCAGTTGTTAAGTGAAAAACCACTGTTGTTTAACCACTGTAATTTAGTGTTGTTTAACCAATGTAATTTACTGTTGTTTAACCAATGTAATTTAGTGTTGTTTAACCAATGTAATTTACTGTTGTTTAACCAATGTAATTTACTGTTGTTTAACACAATGTAATTTAGTGTTGTTTAACCTCTGTAATTTAGTGTTGTTTAACCAATGTAATTTACTGTTGTTTAACACAATGTAATTTAGTGTTGTTTAACCAATGTAATTTAGTGTTGTTTAACCAATGTAATTTACTGTTGTTTAACCAATGTAATTTACTGTGTTGTTTAACCACTGTAATTTAGTGTTGTTTAACCAATGTAATTTAGTGTTGTTTAACCAATGTAATTTACTGTTGTTTAACCAATGTAATTTAGTGTTGTTTAACCACTGTAATTTAGTGTTGTTTAACCAATGTAATTTAGTGTTTAACCGCTGTTATTTACTGTTGTTTAACTATTGTGTAACATCTGTATCATTGTTATTGATTGTCAATACGATCCGTTGCACTTTGGATGATTGTAAAAGTCACATAACTTGTCTATTGCAGTAAATAATGAATAAACATGAATACACAGTTTAGCTCAATGTAACAATCAGTCGGTGCTGATAGTATATGTACCAGTATGATTTTAACGAAATGCAGCAATTTTGGTACTAAGATACATTTGTTATTGATTCCGAATACCATTAATGACTGTCTGACGCTATCAAGCATGAAGGAGAACAGAGGTGTATATTAACAGACGAAACATTTTAATGAATTATTCAGCATATAACCCTTTATGACACCACTTTCTGTTCTGGAAATAATCACACTAATAAGTGTGACCATGGCTCGTCTGCGTTGTTTCTTTTTATTGACTTATTTAGTTAGTAGTTCACTGATATTATGACTATTTTCCATTTTGTCAAACCGTAAATATACATAATTAATCCATCTGTAGATCTTACAACAAGATACACACTCTATTTCTGTTGAAGTTTTACACAAAAGTGACTTCAGGGTATTATTATGAATATCCCATTCATCCAACCATCCCATTTTCGTTTTTTGCTTCATTATACATCTATATGTTTGTATATGTAGATAGAAATATAGAAATGTCGATACCGTGCACTTATACCAGGATAAAAAGATGATATATCTGTTGGCCTTTTCTATTGTGTTTACTCAAGTGTAATATAAAGGAGTTGTTAGTCGTACCGTACTTTTTTATATATCGCAACTATCATGTCTATATCACATATACTCACGTCTATAAAACATGTTCTTTATTGGAATCATTTGTCCTTGGCATATTACCAAGTTCTGAATATAACAAATGACTCTCCAACGCCATGAAACATACATGGAAATAAAGGTATATACATTTCAAGCTATAAGAAGGGGCGTGAATAATTTTAAATGAAGAGGTTTCCCCAGTGTTATTATACGGTAAAAAGTTGTAGTTCAGTCTAGAAAGTTAATTATTCTCCCAAATAGTACCAACATAGAGTTTGTCAAGTACTGAAGCCTAGCGACACAATGAATCTTGGCAAGACGTAACCGTTAAATAACAAGTTTGATTTAGTATCTAACTTAGCCTTGTCCAATTCATTTGTGTTGAAAAGTTCTGTCAACGTCATGGAAATAATTTCCACAGACGCTCCTGTGACAAGCTGCGCATTGAAATATCACTTCCGGTGACCATATTAATTGTAAAAAGTCACGTGGTCAAGCTTTAACGTCAAGGAACGTAGGCCCTATCTTATCGCTGATAGCGTTATAAATAGTTTGTCTTGTTATCGTCGTGTATTTCATTAACTAGCAGATGGGTATTGAACTCGTACTGATAATAATGGATTATAGAGATGAAATTTTCTCTTTATAATAGAAATGAAATTTAATATGGTCGAGTAGACAGAGGTACGCGCTTGATTTTACCTAAAATAGAACTCATTGATTTAGATGACAGAACTGATCTATATCACTAAGAGCAGTGTTTCGCAACTAATCTATGTATTGTGCTTCAGTTCCTTTACAATCGCTACTTCCGTGTCAAATTATATCATACACAATACACAGTGTTATATGTTTGTAAAGGATTCTTTAATGCACCACGATAACAAAGCATATTGATAACCATTGTTCTTTTTGTACTACCGTATACTCATTGTTTATACCTGTACTGTATAGGTAGCTGCAGTACACAGGTCATTGTGAGGTCAGGGGTGATAGGTCATTAGATTGTCCCGTTATTACGTTTTATATTAACAAACATGTTACGTCCTCTTATTCATTCATGTTAAATCCATTTGATGGTCTATACTATAATCACGTACATCTGTTAGTTTCTCTCCGGCCATGGCATTCTTACAATCAGAAAAATCTATAAAATCTAGCGTGTTTCACTTGTAGAGACTGTTTCTATTGAGAAAGTGTTGCCAAGTCTTAATTCAAATTCAAATGAAAGGAAGGACAAACATAAATAATGGAAAGGTTTTCTCAAAGAAACAAGAAAGATTGAGACATTTGAAGGAACACAACGATGCCAAACGTACTGAGTATTGCTGAAGCCAAATTATGTGTCCTAACGTACCCCGTTAAACACTACTCTGTAATAATTAGTTCAGATGGTGCCCAAAATTTTGGGGAAATTTAACTCATTATCACACCATGAGTACATAGCATACACGCTTGATCCATTACGAACCTGTATAAACAAAGTGTCAAGAAGAATCGATGTCCCAAACAGTCTTAAATAACGTGAAATCATTGATTCTGCAACATCAATGTCAGACACCGAAGGAATCTCATTGTTAACAATTATTGAATACTCAACCTGAAAATATTTGCCATTACATCACAAGCACGCACAAAATAAAAAAAAAACCTCTTAGGCACCATACGACTCTATCTCCCTACTATTAATACATATCCACCACATACATTTCAGTAAAGTCAACATATTGCATAGATTTTCAAACGAAATAACTGTTTCATGTAATTCAACCAATTAAAACACTCGTGCTGATTGTTGTCCACAACCACAACGTGACACACGTTGTGGTTGACACACAACAAGAGTACCCTTTGTCTTCACATTTCAGCAGGAAAGTTGCCAGTAAAATAAAAGCAGAAAAAATTCAAATGAGAGTCGTTCGTTTCCGTGACCGTGAAAACCAAACGTTTCTGTGATCATGTGCGCCTTTTAATCGCTGTCTTTGTAGTACTTGAGGATTTGTATTTCCTCATCATCAGTCTGTGACCATAAGATATTCCCTGGTTCAATACCAATAATTCCCTGTTGCCCAGCGGTTCTGTGTAGAGTTTTGATGTATTGACCACATCCGCTGATCAGTTCTATAGTGTTGCGTTTCCAGTCCCCTACAATCAGATTTCCATACGAATCGTAAGCAACAGTTCCGGGACCGAATGTGTCTGATGTTACGATTTCATCGCCCTGGATTCCGTATCCGTTGTATTTGAAAATCACCGCGAGGTTTCGATCATACACGATGATGTACATTGTATACCTGTTTAAATTTTCCTCTTTCCCTTCATTTTCTTCCCAGCTCACAGCAGCTATGTTACCGGTAACAGGACATTGTGCTAACTTCATTGGACCGCGAATTCCCGTCTCGTGTCTTGTTGCCTCGTGCATCAGGGTTCCAGCTGACGTGTAGATCGCCAACATTTCTCTTGTTCCGACAATGATTTCACGCTGGTTTGTTACATGCATGCTCCAAATCTCGCGACCTACTTTGAATTTTGCGACAGGTGATGTTGACTTCATCTCATATACAGTTTGTTGACTGCAAAACCAAACCTCGTCTGTGATTGGACCTCGACTGACGTCTCTTATTTCGTTGTCGTGTGTTATCTCCTTTTCTATACCGCCGTTTTTGTTGAGGTGGAGAACAGAGCAGTTATTATATTCCAGAACTGCTAAAGCATGTCCTTCTGATGTAGGGCAGATTGAACCTAACAGGTTCGTAAAAGGAAATTTTGCCACTACTGTTGGCCTGTCCAGCAGATCGTAGTTGCAGCAAGTAAATACACCCAGAGCTCGTGTCAAGTGATGAATGACGGACAAACGGGGAGAGAACTCTGCTGTTTGTAAAACTGGTGCCTCGGAAAGTGTATCATTTCCAAGCGTATTGAATTCCATGTCATACACATCAACTGGCGAACCTCCTTGTAGTGTTGTTTTGCATTCTTCAACTTCTCGAGTGAGAACATCATGTCTGTTTTGTTTCGTCCTTTTTCGTTGTTGGAGTAGTTCCATGTTGACCCGTTCCATATTTTCGCAGATAGACATCCATTGACCAATCAAATCGTCGATTTCTTGTTTACATTTTTCTCCTTGACTTTTCATTTTAAGTCTCATTTCTATAAACTTAGAAGAATTTTCTTCCAGTTGGTTTTCTGTTGACAATAGATCCCGTTTGAGTTGAGGAAGTGTATTATTCTCAATATTGTTGATAAAGTCGTGCATAGCGACTGTCTTCTCTGCTGCAATCTCAGTGAGTTCTTCGAGATTATGAGGCCTGTGGGGAGACTTGATGGCACATGTTGTACACAAAAGTGTTTCACAATCAAGACACGCATAGACAACTTCCTTCTGTTTATGGCTAGGGCACTGACGACTACCTCTAACCCGTACAGCTTCCTGGTAGTAATTTGGTAGAGAAATGGGATTCATGTTTTTCTGCCTCTTAAAATGTTTTGTCGAATTGAACTTCAAATCCTGCTGGTATTTCAATCTTTAAGGTCTTAGTGACTTTTACTAGGCCTACGTCTTGCTCCTATCTGCTGGTTTGGCAACCTAACGACATCTGATACTTTCAGGTAAGTTTATGTTCAGTATTAAAAGAATAATATAATCACTTGTCGATGTTCCTTTAGATTGGTTTGCATATCTAATGAAGACATATCGGTGTCCCAATGTTATGATCATACAGAGGCGTTTGTAATCATAGGCACAGATCCTTTCTGTTTGGTACGTAAACATTTACTTTTACCATGACAACCACTTCGTAGGAGCAGGAACAGAAACAGAAGAATATTTGTTAAAATGGTTTCCGTATCATGCTATATCTGTGATATACTAGATCAGATCTAGGACGGAAGGAGCAGTACTACCCGTGTATACACGTCTATTGAAAGACTAAAGCAATATATAATATTGCTGCCCACAACTACATGTAAGTGTTTTAGTTCAAGTATGGCAGCCGGTTAGGACCAAATAGTAAAATCTCGCCTTCTCGCTCCCTCGACCTGAAGTCGACCACGTGACAAAGCAACAACATGGCGGCGAGAATCAGTCTCACTTCATCGTTTTCGCTTTCTTAATTATTTTCTCGCGATGCAGTCAATATATCGAAGCAGTTAGAATACGAAGCTTGGTATCTGTCCCTCTCCGCCCACCATTCAATGGAAGTCTATATGGTTGAGTGGAGTTTTAACAACATACCTGCATTATCATATTATGTAATTCCTGTAAGTCTTATAGACTATTGTGATAATTCACAAAGAGAATATTCTATATATAGAGCGACTTTATAAAATGTGAACGGCTGGTGTAGTGTACATGTCCGTTTATATAGCTTGGTTAATATACATCACCTTCAACATTAAACAAGAGCCACTTTACCAATAGCTGTCACGCCCGGTTGTTTCAAAGACTGGTTACATATTATGAACGGTTTGCAATTTTTTCTTTCACAAATTTAACGAGTTTGGAAACATTCTTTATCATTTCACAGCTGTCGATTAGCTGAAACAGGTCAGTTTCATATATTTTGAGTGTGTTTTCCGATGATTTTCTTAGAATTCCTAGTATTTTCTGTTGCAACAATTGATTTTTTTTCACTAAGCACTATTTAATTCTAACTAACCTTTGAGTAACCAGGGCCAGCTTATTACTTTCACTCACAACTATAGTATGACTTACCATATATAGCATACGTTTGGAAAGGAAATTCGACGTTCTGCATGGCAACAAATACTCTCAACTAGCTAAAGTATTAATTTAACTACTTATCATAACTACTGTCTTTATTCGAAACCAATCGGAGAGATTTGTCGTGGTCATAACGTTCAGTACCATTGTTATGCCGACGACACACAAATCTACATGGTTATCAGACCTCAAGACAACTGGGACATAATAGTAGCAAGTCTTGAAGCCTGTCTAAATGACATCAGTGCTTGGATGAACTCAAATATGCTCAAGCTCAATCAGGAAAAGACAGAACTGATCGTCTTTTCCCACAAGTGTCAACACACTAAAGATCTCCAGTTAAAGGTCGGTGCCCAAACTATTGAGGCCGTCCAAGCTGTGAGAAACCTTGGTGTACACTTTGATAGCTCTCTGAACATGGAGAAACATATAAACTCAATTGCCAGTTCCTGTTATCACCAAATCAGAAACATTGGGGGTATCCGTCAGTTCATCACCACAGATGCATGCAAGACACTGGTACATTCTGTAACGCGTTGCTCGTTGGTGTATCTGATACACTAATGAGCCGCCTGCAGAGGGTACAGAACACCGCAGCACGCCTGGTTACCCGTACTCGAAAGAGGGACCACATTACACCAGTCCTTTACTTATTGCATTAGCTGCCCGTGCGATTCCGGTCACAGTACAAGATTTTGATGTATACATACAAGGCAATAAATGGAACACCTCCTGAATATTTGCAGGAACTTGTCACCGTTTATCGGCCGTCACGATCACTACGATCGGAGACAGAATCCTTACTGTGCGTTCCGAACTCTCGGACTGTGACTTATGGTAACCGGTGCTTTGGAAAGGTAGCGGTCACTTTGTGGAACAGCTTACCATCTGCTACTAGAAAGTCAAAATCCCTGGCCAAATTCAAGAGGGATATTAAAACCCACCTGTTTACGTCTGCATTTTAGACTCTCACGCAGACGTCCTGTATATACATACTTTCACCACTACTTACTTGATTTGGTTACTGTGTTACATATGTTGATTACTGTGTTATACATGTTCTATAAATTTTGTAGTAAGATTATTATGTAATTGTGAAGCGCATTAGAATATTTTTTTCAAAATAGATAGTGCGCTATAAAGATGTTGTATATTATTATTATCATCGTCATCATCATCATCATCATCATCACCATCATTATCATCATCAGCAGCAGCAGCAGCATCACAACCATCATCATCATCATTATCATCATCATCATCATTATCATCCACAGAGAACTGACAAAATGAATGAGATTAAGAGATAGTTAATGAAGCGTGAATATAGATAATGTACGTACACGTGTAAACTATCACTTGCCTCATATTGAGATGTCAATAAAAAATGAAACGCGAAGCGCGCACCACGAAGCGAAGCATACATGAATGTCTATCTTCGCACTTAATAAGGTGTGAACAAATAAGGTATTGTCTACAAATCCAATCGCAGTGAACACATCCGGGCAAACTCGGAAACTCGGAAAGGAGATCCCACAAAACATTTGTACGTGGTCGTCTGTATACTCGAAAGTGGAGCAATAATAACGAACAGCGTCAACGAAGGCTGAGAGCAAAGAAGACACGTGGTGTGGACAGGAGATGCTGGTATTGTCAGTAGTGTACACAATAAAATTAACTTAACGTCCGCGACCGATTCTACCACGAGTCACGTTATGTATATGGTTTGTAAGAGGATTGATACTTACCGAAAATGTCAAAAACGTGACCATCAGCCATTCGGCCTTTTTAAGCTGACTTTCCGAAGGACCTTATAGCAGATTTCACGATGAATTCCCATTGACACTTGGATGGCAATTCCATGTATACGAATTCAAGTAAGACATCCAGTTCTATTTCTGGAGCACTTTAACAATATCGGGAAAGTTACCCTCGGGGAAAATCCAGTTTGAACTTTCAGAAATTGTAAATCTGTTTTACTAAAATGGTTTGATCCAATAAAACTTTTGCAGATAAAGTAATTTTGTCTTGTCGATTTGCGTGGAGATAAGGAGAAAAATGGCCTCAGCAATATCTAACCTATCACATCAATTTGGCGGCGTAATGATGGAAACTGATTAATATTAAAACCCGTAAAATATTGATGGTAAAATCATCTTCTTGTAGAGACTAGCCTTGACAATACACAGGCTGGGTCGGAATATAATTCCTGACCATGACTATGTTCTATTAAGAGTTATTGAATTCACGTTTGCATTTTTCACTACAACGGTGATATCGTCCGCTAGAGTAGGATTTCTGTCCCGATTTACGCGCCGTAATTGCTATTTTTAAGAGGTGAAGAAGATTGTCGATAAACACCTGGTAAAGAAATATAGATAACACACCGGAAAGCACGGTGACGTTATTCCGTGCCACGTCACGACACACGTTATATCTGTGTGTGTGTCATAGGTGGTGTTAAACGTGATCTTTGACGCCAAAATCACAGTTTACTCATGAACCCTGTATGACAGTGTCAAACGCCGAGTGTCAAAATGTCCAGAAAGTCTATGTATACTTTACAGATTAACTCAAACAAGTGATTAACTCGAGATAGTGATAAACAGTCTCCTGGGGAGGGAGTGTGGCCATGCAACATTTTAAAGAAACCGTTCTGCTGGACATTTAAAAACGGTATTACAGAAGTTTAAAGCTTATCACGTATTCAATACTCATGACTTTTACAAAACGTTTGTATGTACAACATAAAGGAACATCGGTATGTAACTAGCAGGGACACAAACGGGTTAATTACCACCTTTGATAAGGATAATGCATCTTTTCCATACAGCAGTTACATGTCTAAGCTGGAAGGCATTTGGTGAGTTTCTGTGTACATAATATTAAAAGGCCGGCCCCTGTATTACAGATGTTCACTTTGAATGCCGTCAATCGCGGATGCTTTAACTTAAGGCTTCTTATAGCACAATCAATTTCTGCAAACACAAGTTTCATATTCAATTCAGAAAAAATATAAAAAGGATAACTTGGGCGTTTCTTCATTTAAGTATATCAGCTTCGCTCGACAGACATTTGCTTTATAGATATTAGGAAAACATTTGCCGGATGAAACCGCAATATCACTACGAGATCTGAAAGTTATTTTTTAATTTTGATGTTGAGTAGCTCCTCAGGTCATAATACCAAAGTCACTATATGATACGCCCAGCACGACATCAGCATTTATCTGGATACACAAGGACATCAGAACCACATCACCAGGCGGGGTGCCGTGCTAGTTTATGGAGAGTATAACATTCTATATAAAAGTCAAATCATACATGGACATCTTCTTCATATGAACCATAATTCCAGTATGTTGTACACATATGATATCCATGGACCTGTCAGTTATTCAGATGTTGGATATGATGTAGGACTGACACCACAAGTACAACATCAGCTCTCTTTCCCTTTGGACAAGTTTTAGAATGGATTGCGCAAAAGACAGAACAAGTGCCATCAAAGACGGATTATGCTCCATAAAAAGAACACAATTTAAGTGCGAAAAATAACAAAGGGCAATAAGAGAGTTATAATTCCTGTGCACTGCCCTCCTTCTGTTTGATATCTATCTACCTATGAAGTTTGATGTTGATAACTCTTATAGTTTCAGCGTAATACTCCGGACAAGATCTAAAAATGAAAAAAATAACAAAGGGCAATAACTCCTAAATTATGCAAAAGAGAGTGACGGTACTAGTGCACTACATTTCTCCTTGTTGAGGTTTATCTACAATTGTACCGATGAAGTTTTATGTTGATACCTCTTACAGTTTTTGTGTTATGCTGCGAACAAAACTACGACAGACGGACAGACAGACAAAGCGGCAATTATATGCTCTCCCTTCCCTTCGGGGAGCATAAAAAGCCATGACTATTTTGAATCCTTGAAACTGAAAGAAAACTGTTTTTTAAACTGTTGTCACAGTTTGTCCTTCTATGACTGATCAAGTAAAAGAAGATGTTTCTAACAGACACAGGGGGGGTTGGGTTATATTGAAGAAGTCATTGAAGTCATTAACAAACTTAGGGTGGCATTATTTTCCCAATGAGTGGATGTCCTGATGTACATATATATCAATTAAAAGATTGAACAATAAACAATCACAACTGGCTGGCACCTTTCTAATAAGATTTTTAATTAGATACAAAAGATAATTCAATTTCAACATTCACGTTTATTTATGCTTATCTCCCAGAGTTACTTCCCTTCATTTCACTCTTGTCAATGGATGGTATAGATGTGACAGCCGATGGAGACCAAGAATGCATTTGATTATTTTTACTGGGTATCTTCATTCTAAAATTGTGTACCGGTATATTACATGAAACATACAGAGCAAAATGTATAAAGCTTTACCACAGGTAGTTAATAATATGGTGTCAATTTTTATATCTATGATATAGAGTTTGGGTCAGTACCAGGTTTACATCTTAATAAACTATATATTAACAAAATAAATTACTCATTTTCTCCCACCTCTACACTAATAATCGTTAAACCTTCTAAAAGGCATCACAAAGAGAACAATAAACTGTATTTTTATAGAGTTTATCATTCAATTAAAGTTTATCACACCTGTAATTAACATCTACACAATCCTCAAAGTCACAAGACAATGGAAAATTATGAAAACTGTCAAGATCTTTTCAGTCAGTTAATATAAAGTCAATACTTCACATCCAGAAGTATATATAACTTTAATAAGGTTGGAATTGTTGAGCAATAATCTTAAATTGTATGGAAATTATTGGTATTTTGTAGTATATGCGACAAAACTACAGAAATTCATTACTTAATTACTTACATTAGTTATGCAGGTGAGAATTTAACCAAATTTGGTATATTGCTTTACATCATTAAGATCTCAGATGAGTTTGATGTTAGTCAAAATCTGTAAGCATTTTCCTGATGATATATGTTAAAGTTTCGGTATTTGACAGAAACAAAGAAATTATGTTTTGAAGGGTTTAAGAGTCCACAATATTGACAGATGCTGACCAAACTCATCTGAAATCTGAATATCCAAATACCAAATTTTGTTTAGATCTCACCTCCATAACTAAAGTAAGTGTCAATGCCAGTCTTATTTCAGAAGGCCATGATAGCTCAGTCTTCTACAACCGTGCCCTAGATAACCTTAGGCGAAGACTCAAGAAGCATGGTTTGACCGACCAGTCTGTGCTGGCATGGTTGTGTCTATAAGCCAGACACTATAATTACTCTGAGTAGTAAGTATGCTATAAACCCTCTGTATGCTATCAGTGCAGTATTCACCAGTTACTACAAGGAAACCCCACCTTAATATGAACTTAATTGTTCACAGAAAGATAAATCCAGCACACTAAACAACCAACAATATTCTCAGTTTGTTTCCATATCAAATAGCATTTGTAGTCATAAAGAAATGTCATAAAACATTTACCGTATTCTTTTTTTTAATTTAATGTATAAATATCTTTTTTTTAAAAACATCTAAACTTTAACACATTTTATGTGAATGAAATTCCCTTACATGTATCATGTACATATAGTATATTCATGTCTATGAACATTACTTTTTTTACTATAATGGATTATCATGAGTATGAAGTTAACATAACAATGCATTGCCTGTTATTTGCGCAGATCTTAATTTCCCATGTTTTTAATTTTAACAAAGAATCAAAGTTCATAGAATCAGAATTTCGTGACCTGGTGATGGTCCATACCATTGCTTATATTTACTCCCAATGACTTAACAGTCCAACACCTCTATGTATCATGATGATAATTTACACTTCTATACGCAAGTGTTCTGTACCATTTGATAAATATAAATAAACCTTTATTGGCCTGAATGGAGGCACACATGGGGTCTTACAAAGGGAGGAAACCAGAGTACCTGGGGAAAATCAATATGGTCAGGCAGGTATCTGTATACCTTTTCTCATCCATTCCGCGAATCGAACCCTGGATGGCTAGGTGAAAGACGAGTGCATTACTGTGCCTTCCAACCATCCAACAATTATCATTATCTAACAAGTAATCTGCATCACATACTATCTAATACCTTCCAACAATTGTTATTGTTGAAATATCCTTGGATGATTAGAGAATCAGCTAGTTAAAGTAACAATCTAACAAATATGATGACAGTCTCATCGTGAATACGATGGCAGTCTCATCGTGAATACGATGGCAGTCTCATCGTGAATATGACAGTCTCATCGTGAATATGATGACAGTCTTATCGTGAATATGATGACAGTCTCATCGTGAATATGACAGTCTCATCGTGAATATGATGACAGTCTCATCGTGAATATGACAGCCTCATCGTGAATATGACAGTCTCATCGTGAATATGATGGCAGTCTCATCGTGAATATGATGACAGTCTCATCGTGAATATGATGACAGTCTTAGGTTACATTTCATTATATTACAGATGATATTAACACTTCTTTTATTTTTTCACAAAATCAAAATTTTTGCAACTACATTAATATCCGACTTAGTAACCAAAATGTCTCTGCCATAATGATGGTCTCTATAGCCAAACACTGATTACAACAACAAAGAAAATTACCAAACAACAACAGTTTTATAAAATCATCTTATAACACCAAAACCGTTTTCAGGAAAGTTGACGATGTACATATATACATATATGAAACATTCTCCAATTAAGGTTATTTTTTTTAATAGTTTGATTTTTCACCGTCATATCAAAACCTTGAAGCAAAAAAGCTTTTTTTCATTAAAAGCATATTGCAGACTTTATCAATTTAATTTTTAATGTACATTTTGTAATTTTTTTGCAATTTCATTCCATCTGAAAAGAGAGGAAAATGCTTTAATATTCCTCTATGTAACTAATGACTGTTAAGGGGATTATTTTTTAACATCTGGGGCAGTATATTATGATTATAAATACTGTTGCTAATTGAGTTAACCTAGTGACCGATATCAGTGACTATAAAACACTTAGTTGTGACCGTTTCATCATAATACACTCACCAAATTCCAAAACACCGCAGTATACTCCTTTACTAATTCATACAGATTTAAACAAGCAAAAACATGACAATTCAGTGCCATTCTTGTGCACATTTTTTCAAAAAAGTTTATTTGCTCAAGATTCATGACAACAGTAAAATTAAAGATCAGGCGAATTTTCAGGGTAACACTACTGTTTCTGATATCATCTTATGACGTTTCAGATAAAATTACTGTCAGTGACATCATTTACAAAAATGACATCTGGACAAGATATGCATGAGAAATTTTCAGCTCCATATCATGGTTACACTGTCACAAGTTACACACATTTACCAATCAAATGTCATTTTATAACTTGAAGTTAGAATTGAATTACTGATCTCCCATGATATAATTCGACTTTTATTCGAAATCTCATAGCTTTCTAAATTCTAGGAGAAGATTTTGACACTAATTATGGACAGCTGTTGGAACACTGTTATCTGTATCTATTTTCAATGTACTTGAGTGACTTTCAAAATAGTTGTTTACACTTCCTGGTCTGGACAAGTATCCATTGTAGAATGCTGCAGCTGTTAACATTGTGTTCACAAACAGTCTGTGGAATCCAACCCATCCATCCTAAAGACAAAGAGAACATTCATCAGCAACAAATTATACATAAGATGCAGATATGAGAAGGTTACCCTAAACCAACTTCCTAAACATCTTCCTTTCAAGGCTACTAATTTCCCAAATTATTGTATCACCACAAACGCAAACCTTCTAACTTTCCCAGTTATCAATATCACCACAAATTCAAACCTTCTCACTCTCCCAGTCATCGTATCACCACAAATTCAAATCTTCTCTCTCTCCCAGTCATCGTATCACCACAAATTCAAACCTTCTCTCTCTCCCAGTCATCGTATCACCACAAATTCAAACCACCACAAATTCAAACCTTCTCACTCTCCCAGTCATCATATCACCACAAACTCAAATCTTCTCTCTCTCCCAGTCATCGTATCGCCACAAATTCAAACCTTCTCACTCTCCCAGTCATCATATCACCACAAACTCAAATCTTCTCTCTCTCCCAGTCATCGTATCGCCACAAATTCAAACCTTCTCACTCTCCCAGTCATCGTATCACCACAAATTCAAACCTTCTCACTCTCCCAGTCATCGTATCGCCACAAATTCAAACCTTCTCACTCTCCCAGTCATCATATCACCACAAATTCAAACCTTCTCACTCTCCCAGTCATCATATCACCACAAATTCAAACCTTCTCACTCTCCCAGTCATCATATCACCACAAATTCAAACCTTCTCACTCTCCCAGTCATCATATCACCACAAATTCAAACCTTCTCACTCTCCCAGTCATCATATCACCACAAATTCAAACCTTCTCACTCTCCCAGTCATCATATCACCACAAATTCAAACCTTCTCACTCTCCCAGTCATCATATCACCACAAATTCAAATCTTCTCTCTCTCCCAGTCATCATATCACCACAAATTCAAACCTTCTCACTCTCCCAGTCATCATATCACCACAAATTCAAACCTTCTCACTCTCCCAGTCATCATATCACCACAAATTCAAACCTTCTCACTCTCCCAGTCATCATATCACCACAAATTCAAATCTTCTCTCTCTCCCAGTCATCATATCACCACAAACTCAAATCTTCTCTCTCTCCCAGTCATCGTATCGCCACAAATTCAAACCTCTCTCTCCCAGTCATCATATCACCACAAATTCAAACCTTCTCACTCTCCCAGTCATCATATCACCACAAATTCAAACCTTCTCACTCTCCCAGTCATCATATTGCCACAAATTCTAATCTTCTCACTTTCCCAGTCATCATATTGCCACAAATTCAAATCTTCTCAATTTCTCAATGATTGTATCATAACAAATTCTTCTAACATTTTAAATACATCATTCTGTAAAGTAAGCATCATCTCTTTTTAGTTTTGGTTTAACAATTCCACAAAATTTTGTGTTGATAATCATCATACTGTAAACTTTAATCAATGGTTATGTAAATATTATGTAGATATGAGCAAATTATTCCCAAAATAAAAATGAACTTTTTGTGTCCTACCTACTTTACCAGGCCCCACTTGTATAAAACATCTCAACTTGAGATTTCCTCAAGTCGAGATTTTCTTCAGCTGATATATCCTTGAAAATATCTTGTATGAAAATTCCTCAAGGAATTTCAGGACATCCTAGCCGATGACTTCCTCCTGTTCCTTGAGAAATTTTATACAAGCCGTTATCGAGGAGATATCAGCTGAGGAAAATCTCGACTTGAGGAAATCTCAAGTTGAGATGTTTTATACAAGTGGGGCCTGGTCTATAAGTTTGAAAAGAAACCATCAATATTTTATCATAGACTTCATCTAACTGTTGAATAATGAATCACTCTGTGGAATACCTTGCATTTGATAAGTATACAATGCTGTTGTTTCAGGTGATACGTCCGCCCTGGGGGTATTGCTGCAGAGCTGGAGACATTGTACAGCCTCCGGACCAGGGGTTCGATCACTTCATCTGTAAATATAGTGTGAAGTGTGCAGCAGAGGATAATGGAATCATTGATGTAACTTTTTATCATAAATCAAATCAAAAGATCGGATATCGGTTCAAGTTCACTGTCAACATCACATTGATCAATAAATGTACAAGGACCTAAACCCTGTAAATAGATAAACACAACATCACATATACAGGGACTTGAGTCCTGTAAATAGATCAACACAACATCACATAGACAGGGACTTGAGTTCTGTAAACAGCTAAACACAACATCACATAGACAGGGACTTGAGTTCTGTAAACAGATAAACACAACATCACATAGACAGGGACTTGAGTCCTGTAAACAGATAAACACAACATCACATATACAGGGAGTTGAGTTCTGTAAACAGATAAACACAACATCACATATACAGGGAGTTGAGTCCTGTAAATAGATAAACACAACATCACATATACAGGGACTTGAGTCCTGTAAATAGATCAACACAACATCATATATACAGGGACTGGAGTCCTGTAAACAGATAAACACAACATCACATGTAGAGGGACTTGAGTCCCGTAAATAGATAAACACAACATCACATATACAGGGAGTTGAGTCCTGTAAATAGATCAACACAACATCACATATACAGGGACTTGAGTCCTGTAAATAGATCAACACAACATCATATATACAGGGACTGGAGTCCTGTAAACAGATAAACACAACATCACATGTAGAGGGACTTGAGTCCCGTAAATAGATAAACACAACATCACATATACAGGGAGTTGAGTCCTGTAAATAGATCAACACAACATCATATATACAGGGACTGGAGTCCTGTAAACAGATAAACACAATATCACATAGACCGGGACTTGAGTCCTGTAAATAGATAAACACAACATCACATATACAGGGACTTGAGTCCTGTAAACAGATAAACACAACATCACATATACAGGGACTTGAGTCCTGTAAATAGATCAACACAACATCATATATACAGGGACTGGAGTCCTGTAAATAGAGAAACACAACATCACATATACAGGGACTTGAGTCCTGTAAATAGATAAACACAACATCACATATACAGGGAGTTGAGTCCTGTAAACAGATAAACACAACATCACATAGACAGGGAGTGGAGTCCTGTAAATAGATAAACACAACATCACATATACAGGGAGTTGAGTCCTGTAAACAGATAAACACAACATCACATATACAGGGACTTGAGTCCTGTAAACAGATTAACACTACATCACATGTACAGGGCCAGTATATACAATGGATTTGAATGACATGAATTACCTGGTATAGTATTAACTGGAACCATATCATAGAGCTTCACTCTGTAACCACTGTAGCTGCTCGTCAGGGGCATCTAAAATAAAGAATGTGATCTGTGTGAAGACTTTACAAGGACAGATTCGGGAGGCATTTATGTTTAAAATACATCATCTTGATTATAACACAAGTCTGCATGGTTTCATTTTATGAAGTAAGTAGGCACTTAAATTGAAGGTAACAAACTAATACAATGTAATAATGTACCTGAAAACTGGCACGTGAAACACACATTGAATTATGTTAGAATGAGATTCTGTGAACATCTTAGCTAAATTACAGGTCTCCAGCAGCCCAGCCCCAGGTGGCAAGGACAGGTAAGCTGATAACAGTTCTCTGATGACCCAGCCCACTGACTTTTGTTTTGAAGGTCTAGGGCTGTGACATCAATTTCAAACAAAACAGTACACCAGAATAAGACTGATATGGGCAGCACTATATGAACACAACCAACCAAACCTCCGACCATTAAACAGCAAGGACATAAAACACCAATAAAAAAATATTAATGTCAATGAAAATTTACCATGAAATGATAATGGCTGAATGTCCTGCTCCTGGCAATACTGGAATGCCACATATTTTAAAATCATCTAGAGAACAAGATCAAGGTCTAAAGGGCCTGCATTGCTCACCTGGCTATTTTAGCTATTTAATAAGGAATTTCAAATTTGAAAAAATAATTTCTGATATAATTTCCTTATTTGATCCCAGCCTTGTGGTCAAACAGAAGTCAGAGTCACTATTCATAAAAAATTGCTTCAGATCAATCTTGATTTTCAAGAACTTACACATCCCAACTTGGGCCCTACATTGAAAAGTTTTGATTAAATTTTGGCAAAATCCAATCAGTGTGACAGGAAGAGAAAATTTTCTTTCATTTTTACTTGATTTCCTCTGTTAGGAACCACTCCTCCTGCCCCACGGGGGCCAAGACCTAATGTCTACAGATGTTGATTCCTCTTCACCCAAGAATGCCAAATTATGACAATATCCATTCATTCCTACAGCATTAGTAAGATTTTAAAGAATTTATTACATTTCCCCTATTGGGCCCCCCCCAAACAGGACAGACCTATAAGGTCTATACAAGATTGATTCCTCTTCACTCTAGAACACTTCAGACCAAATATTATTCATTCCTTTCTACAGGAGGATTAGGACCAGTTGAACCAAAATCCTTGCCACTCACAATTAGGTTGTGACATCAGATTAGAAATGAAAACCCTGACAAAATCTGATATATACTTCGCCTCATGTTTCATGCCACATTGACAATGATATGATGTTTTGAGTTCGCTGTTGCAGCAATCATCAACAGGTGTGAAGTGACAGATTTTTTTAATAACTCCAGTGTTATGAAGACATAAAAATCTCAACCTTTGGGATAAGATTTTTTAAGCTCATAACTCACAAAATCTTAATATTAAATTTTAAATATAAAATGTAAATATAGTGAACTCCTGTTGATATTCTAGAAATGTTACCTCCCTTTTTAATCCGTATGCAACATTTTCATGGTGAAAATTTCTTAAAACTGAAATGTTATTCAACAAAATAAGTCTACCTGGGATTTTAACTCATAAAATATTGCAAAGTACAATTTTTTTTTCCTTAAGACCTGTCGAGGTAAAATTACTGGAGGGACATCTGCTGGAAGATCCAATGTAGAAGACTATTTCTCACTCATGTACAGTTAGCAGTACAGAATATGACTGATTAATAATGTGTTTAAACTCACTAATTCATGGATGGCTCGGTATTGACGATCTATCTCACACATAGTAGAATTTTCCCAGTCCACTACTTCCATCCCTTTACTTATCTTTGGAGCTGAAATTACATAAAAAAATTCTAATAAGATTGTATATCTTCAATTGTTTTGATATGATGGAAATTCAAAAGACCCTGAATATTGTTGATAGATATGATATGAACAGATGGCATTTAAACTAATCATAACTAAGGATACGTACTGTAAGTGAGTCAATTAGATCAAGATAGCATAAACTAATGATACTTACCGTAAGAGAAGCAATTAAATCAAGATACAGGATGTACATATATGTAGCATAAATGTATGGTACTTACCGTATGTTATACCATCAGAAGGCTGTTCTATTTCCTGTCTTTCAAGTGAAGGTAAATCACAAAGTGCTGCTAACATCTTCAGAAGACAATAATCATGAATCAAAAATAGCATCATTAAAGTTATGGAGATTCAGTATCTTGATATTTTAATGAATATTGTAAGAAAAAAATTCTACAGTTGTATTTCTTCATTAATATCTTATATTCATAAAAGATCACCCGATAGATGGACAACCAACCAGCTCAGATGCTTACCAATTTGACTCCGTGGACAGCTAGCAAATCACAAAGTTGAAGGGTAGTGCTGCCCTCTGGGACAGGAAGTGACTTCTGTAGCAGTACAGGGCCAGTGTCAAAACTGCCAAGGAGATAATGCAGAGGAATGATAGAAAGCTGTGTAAATAGTCAACCAATCAGGTGATATAAAAAACTTTCTGTGATCTCCTTGATGAAAACTACACTCAGGTAGTTTGTGTACAATTGATACCTTGATTCCACAGCCAATAACTTGTGTACCCATAGAAACCTCACATGCTTGGACAAGGTCCTGATGCTTTGTCAGGTCTATTCAGACAATCAAATCCAAGTCTCTATCGTAACAGCTATAAATAAAGCCACAGTCTCCATGGTGATAAGCCTAAGACTATTGTATGATACCTTTTTTTAGTGATCCCCGACATCTTAAGTACAAACAGCTGTATATAAATATCATTACATTGAAATACTCACTGTTTTGCACGTAGCTTCATCAACGTAATTCCTGTCAGAGTGTCGCCACTGAGAATTGTGTGAGGGATCGGAGTTGCTCCTCTCCAGCGAGGTAATAAACTTGGGTGAATGTTAATAATCCCACTGAATTCAATAAAAATGGACTTTAACTACCAAAACATATAAATACTGTTACTTATATATCATATGTGTAACAAACATCATTATTCAATATTCATTTTCATGCCTTTGCTAGGATTCGAACCCTGGACCTCTGTGTTACCACTATTATATTCAAATTTAATCTAACTAAACAGAAGATCTTTCTCAAGTAGAGTGATAGTATACAGTGTTTCATATGCACTGATTTTGACTTTCTCAACTTCAACTGTGAATTAGTTAAACAGGGTTTTCCATAAAAGCCAGTCGTCGACCAATTTGACTGGCTACTTTGATCATTTGGCCGCCTACACCAATCCAGTTCCGTAATAATGTTCCGTACACGACTACACGTACACGGCAGGCCACCCCCACCTCGCCACGTTGCGGGTCGGGTCGGGTCGGGACAGCTGGCTTTGCCAGCCTCCTACTTTCACTACACAGCCTACTAATAACAAAATTATGGAAAACCCTGGTTAAAAATGTTAAAAATGTTAAATGAATAACTTCTACAAAAATGGTTGATTCACAATACCAAGTTGGTACAGCATATTATGAATCAATAGCCATACAATTTTACAACACATCTGTGTGAGCAGAATCTCTGGCAGAATTAAAATGCAGGAAAAGTGAAATAAATCTAGAAGGCAAAGAAACACGTCATGATTAACAAAGATCGCTTTCGCATAAGCAGTTGAAACATTTGAACTGGTTGGACGAGTTGGACCTGCAAGAAAAATGTCAGGTACAGGTCAGGACTAAGGCTGGACTGCAGAATATTTGGCCAATACAGATTTAGAGGTCCAGCCGTACCTGTCTGAAACTAACTTGCTGAATATCATTATTTTTCAGAAGTTCAGCACATATCTCCAGGAGCATTATGCTATAAAATATGAGTGAATTTTATTTTATTTTATTCCTAATTTTAGTTAATTGATTTATGCTTGACAGGAAATTCTGAAACTCTGCATTTTTAGTTTTTCATTTGTCAGGTCAGTCAAATAAATTCCACACCACTTATACCATGTCAGTTAGGTCACACAAAAGCAGTTGAAGTCTATTAACAAAGAAAACAAAGAGATACGATCTCTAGACAAAACCAGTTTATGATAGATTACGGAAGGTAGACAACCCACATTCCTACTTCAATATCTACATAACAACATTAGCGATGGGAAATCAGCTCAAATCCAAAATAGATGATCCCTTATAATTGGAGAGGCTTTCTGGTGTAGTCCATTGATTACATAATCAGTGGACTGTGTGTTCAATATTCATTAAAAGTTCATGCATTTTTCATTGAGAAATGTTTTCCAGGTTTTGTAACTTTAATCTAACATAACTCATTTACCTAGAAGCTGAATATTTTTGGCAATTCTCATCTCTGTTATGCATAAACACAATAAAATAATAAGGTACCGATAATTGATTATAAAAAATTACAATTGATCATCGCATTGGATGAGGTTAAACAATTAGATAATCGACTGTACCTGATCACTGTCCCATCACTAATGAACACTGAAGAAATCGCACTGCTAAAGATACTCACTATGGGAAAACAAATACTATGAGAAAAAAAAGATACTCACTATGGGAAAACAAGATACTCACTATGAGAAAACAAGATACTCACTATGAGAAAACAAGATACTCACTATGGGAAAACAAGATACTCACTATGGGAAAACAAGATACTCACTATGGGAAACAAGATACTCACTATGAGAAAACAAGATACTCACTATGGGAAGGCATTTATTACTCTTCCTGGAATCATTTTTCCAAAGGATGAGAGTACACTAACATCAAACATCCCCTTTTCAACTTTGATTGGCCACTCGTGAATACAAAGTCCCATTTCCTTGCTATATTTCTTCACAGGCGTCTGAAATTGTAGAAATAATCAAGTAACAACAGCAATCAAATATAACACAATAACGAACAGAAGGAAAAAATATTTCCAGGGTGTGGAATTTAAAAAAAAACCATTGAATAGGAAGATTGTTTTTGCAGATGTCAAGGGATGAAAATTGACATGAAAGTTCCATATTGTATGTAAACCAGAAAGGCAAAATTTCACACTTAACCAAGTGAAAATCCTAAAATTTGATCATTATGGATTCAAATTTAAACATTTTTTCAAGTGAAATTTGTAAAAAAAAAAAAAAAAAGAAGTATAATGTGTCCAAGTCTCATTGACAACAGAAATGATGGGCTAGTCTCCTTGACAACATATATGATGAGCTAGTCTCATTGACAACAGAAATGATGGGCTAGTCTCAATGACAACAGAAATGATGGGCTAGTCTCATTGACAACAGAAATGATGGGCTAGTCTCATTGACAACAGAAATGATGGGCTAGTCTCATTGACAACATATATGATGGGCTAGTCTCATTGAAGACAAATGACAAATATGATGGATTGGTCTCCATGACAACATATATGAGGGGCTAGGAATCTTAACATTTACAGAGTTCCACAAATAGAAATTGAATTCATATAATTTGACCCCTAAAAACAACATCTACATATGAAGAAAAATTTGTCCATACTAACAGTTTACTCGATCATTACATTTTGATAAATTGCTAGAGAATGATTTTATAAAATTCCAACCCAGTCTCAGTACCTAAAATTTTGTTTTACATCAGAACAGCTTTGTTGAAATTACAGTACCATGTGTTTAAGATTGCAATAAACCCAGTCTGGGTCAAAACTTGACCCCAGATTAAAAACTGGGAGATAAAAGCTTATCACAGGACACTGATTTATAACAATGTTTGTCATTTGTATGGAAAACTGTGTGTGTAGGCTTATTACCATGTTGATAAATATAGTATAAAAATATCACAATTCTTACAATCAATTGATAAATACAGTATCAAAAATATCACAATACTTACCATTGAAGCTGTACAAACAACTTCTAAGTTCTCAACAACCTTGAACTCTGACTCAGTCTGTAGCATGTTTTCATGTAAAGCCTTTAGGGCTGGCAAGGAAAATCGATCTGATCCAAAAAATAGCACTCGCCAAGGTGGCTGCATTCTTACATTGCTGAATTCTTTTATATTAGCACAACACACAGATGTAGAAAAAGAGGAAGTCTGAAGTATCCACCATGGGGGTCGGAGTTGGAATGATTGTCTTAGTGTTAAACAGGTCGGAAATAAAGTCATTTTATGAGATAATCTTGACAGTTTCACATTGGCACAGGTACGAACAGCAGATAAGGAAAATAAAAACGATGACCGCTTGAGTTGTGATCTTCTTCCACAACACTGTTTACTTAAAGTCAGCACTGATGATTGTCTGGAGCTCACTTTCCATGTTAAATTATGTCTTTGTAAGACAGAAATTTGTTGCAAATTATTTGAATATGATTTAAATGTTTGGTTGTAATTGCAATGTTGCACTTTCGTTAAAGCATTTGGTTGATATGGATGGTTAGACAGAGATACACAGTTGAGTCTTCTGCATAGAAAAATTGGAGAAATTTGTTTCAGTTCTTGACCTCTCAAACATTGATAAAGAGATCTGACGATGGTCATGTTTGTCAAAGAAATAGACATCGTACCAGCTCTGGTAACCTGTACAACAAACAAAAAAATAATATAAAATTACTTCACATTTCAAGCATACAATACGCAATATCCCTGCTGACATACAGCTCCCACAGCAAACACAAACCATATTTAACGTAAAATAAAAGTTTTAAAATCAGGTTACAAAAGGACAATCCTAACGTGATTTATATTAAGTTTCAACTTCATTCACTGTGTCTACTTCTATTACTGCCAATTATGGCTTTTTTCGCTTCCTTACGAGAACGATTATCTGAATCACAAGTCATTAAAACATCTCGGGGTGACACTATAAAAACACATGAAGTCAATAAAAAAAGATGAAAATGCATTGGGGTATATGACACTACTACTCTTTTGACTCAACATTTGACTTATGTCCATGTGCCCGAGGTGCAGGTTCAGAAAGCACTGTCAGTCCTGAAATCCAGTACAATAAGATTTCTGTATGACAAACGTATATACTGTTTAAAATAATACTGTTTACCTGGAAGTTTCCCACTGCACCGGCGACTTATATTACTCGTGTTCCATAGTGCAAGGGAGACCACTCTATCATCTTAAATTGAAGGTCAAGGTTAAAAACGGGTAATACGAAAATGCGGCTGTAATTTCTTAATTTACGACTCCTCAGGTATATCCTTTACCTGTTAATGTTGTCCTGTTGTCGTCTGCGTAAAACGTATTAGTGAGGAATGTGAAGGAATTCAGGTACAACATATTGACAGAACTTCGACATTTTCAGCTGTGTTCGGAAAAAATACCCTATTCCTGGTCTATTCATGAGGTTTGTACGGTTTCAAAAACTGATCAAGTTGTTAAAAGGAAATTGACAGTTCTCTAACAAAACTTATTTATCACATATCACAAACAAATTACATGGCCTACATCTACCTGAAGTTATGTATTTTATTCTTATTTAAATCAGTTTATGTTTGTGTAATCGTGTATTATGACCGAGGATCAGGAATGACTCAACATGTCCATGATAATTAATTTTATCCGTTTAGTAACGAGTTAGAATCTATTTCAGGATGTGATGTAAACAAGGTGATCACCACACAATAGGCCTATTAATCTACTAACAATATACATGTAACTGTTGTTTACATTTGACCGTACTGACAATAACACCATTTTCGTCTGTAAACAGCTTAAAATGGTAAAATCATTCGATCTGTGAGAGCAATTGGTCATTTAATTTTCAACAAGCGTGTAGTCAATATTGGAATTAAGTAAGATGGAAAGAAGGTTCAACTTCTTTTTGGCCCCTTGACCCTCTCCAGGATTTATTTGTGCATATCTGTTCTGAGATGTTAGGTATATACTTGTGCAGGCAGCTGGCAATTACTTCAGCTGTTCATCATGGAGCTTGTGTGTATATGTTTTGGAGTTGTCAACTGAAGATGGATGTGTTGATTGATTGATAATGTAGGTCAGCACAGATGTCAGTAAATAAACACAGAGTATACAGGTCCTTTATATAGGTTCACAGCTAACAATTAACAGCTAGCATTGTGTATTTAGGTCAGGTCAGATATTTGTTATACTTGGACATCTCCAGGTATGAAAGGTGATTGAGGAGTAATGCCACAGTAAAGATTCAGTCACAACAAAAATAGTTAGTAGTTTCATTAGTGATATCACCAGATGAGTGAGCATCTTCAAGAATTTTTAAGTTTTGCTGAGTTAAATAGTTATATGAGGGTCCTGTGTGTTGTAACAAGTGTCTAGTAATTCTGTATGAAGGTCCTGTGTGTTGTTACAAGTGTCTAGTGATTCTGTATCAGGGTCCTGTGTGTTGTAACAAGTGTTGAGTAATTCTGTATGAAGGTCCTGTGTGTTGTAACAAGTGTCTAGTAATTCTGTATGAGGGTCCTGTGTGTTGTTACAAGTGTCTAGTAATTCTGTATGAGGTCCTGTGTGTTGTTACAAGTATCTAGTAATTCTGTATGAGGTTCCTGTGTGTTGTAGCAAGTGTCTAGTAATTCTGTATCAGGGTCCTGTGTGTTGTAACAAGTGTCTAGTAATTCTGTATGAGGTTCCTGTGTGTTGTAACACGGACTTATATACATGTATATAAGTCCGTGGTTGTAACAAGTGTCTAGTAATTCTGTATCAGGGTCCTGTGTGTTGTAACAAGTGTCTAGTAAATCAGGGTTGATTTCTTTTGATAATTAAGATCAAACATGTCATAATCAGACTTTGGTTTTCAAAACTAAAATGACTTTTAATTTCATTTAATATATGATGAAGATATTTTCTGTGTAGTTATTAGAAGGCTACTGTGACAAGAATGGACTGTAACTGTTTACAGTATTGTGTGAATGGAGTGTTTTGTTTTCCTCTACTTTACAAGGATGTCTTGTTTATACAACCTGTTTATCTTAATCTCAGTGTTTTATCAACAGTAACTTACACTTTCATGGGAAACTTTCTATCTCTGACCCGTTACTCTGTAAGATAAATACCCACCCAGCTGTTTACCTTTGTCCATCCTCAGGTATCTTATCAAATAACCTAATATAACAGTGTCCTGCCATCCCTTTAAGTCTTTTAAATTTTGATACATATACACTGTGTATATATATACTTAGTAAATTTATTGGATCATAAACCATTCTAAGAGCTGTGTGATTTATTTAATATTTTCGTTCTGTGAAGTCCTGTGTGTATAATGGGGGATAACCTTAGAATTTTGACAGAATTAGTCATCCCGGTCTATATATATTAATACACCAACAGTAAAATTGTTATCAAATGACAAGGATTAAAACTTAATTGCATTTTTTTGTTTATTTCCTCTGTTCTGTTCAGCTGTTCTAGAGTGTGAAATTTTAATTATCGTGTCATATAACAATGTATATAAAGAACATTTACTGCACATGTAAAACAAGTTTCAAAGGAAACATGATACACTGTTCCTGTATGTAAAGTTTTAACGTATTTTCATGGAATGTTTATTTTTAACGTACCTGGTGCATTGAAGAATTTTGGATTATTTCAAACTTCCTCTTAAGTTTTTACTACACCAGTCCTCGAGTATGAACTTGAAAATTATTTTGTCATTTAATCATGTTTATATAGACAATTTTTACTGTACATGTCAAAAGTGTTTCACAGGGAATATGATACTTGTATGTAAAGTTTTATGATGTTTTCTGAAAATCTTTATTTTTTGATATTACAGAAGCAGTAAGGAATTTTTGATGCAATCATAAGACAAAAGAAGATGGCTAATTCTATGACAGAGGAACAGTATGATTTCATTTGGAAAAGTAAGTATCATTTTTTTATTACTTCTTTTACATCTTAAACATTGAAATTCTCTCCAACGTTACTTTTGATTCAACAACCGGGATTTGGGATTTAATGTACAGGTACTGAACAAATTTTAATTGCTCAGATATTTTCCAGTATTTTATTTTATATAATCAGATACATAGATATTATAATCATATATTTGTGTATTACTGGAGCTATACTTTTTATGCTAAGAGCATTTTCAATGCTCTTCAGCATGTTGCTGTCGCCCCTGAGTATCAGTACTTCGTTTTCATTGGTTCATGAATCGAAAGTTTACTCCTACTCCATCTGCCGGACATTACTGTAATAATTGGATTATCGCCCCTACAAGTTGCTGATGCTAGTCATTAAATGAAACAACCTTATCGGCATTTTCTTCATTACATATTAATGTTGTTGGCTTATTTTTTCAGCTTCTGATCTATTTCATTTTATTTTCATTTACTGCATTGCCTATTTATTTTAAATCTGAGAATTGATTTGTTTAATGGAACAAGTATTTCCATGTTAATATGCATATGTGATAAGAAACATTGTCACCAAATCACCTGACTTTGTCAGAACCAGATATTGGCTATATCATGACCTGCTTAAATTTGTAAATAAAATATTAGAATCACCTGATGTTTTTTTTTTCTTTTTATCGTGATCACTGTTTCAAAAGTTTCAAATTCATTTTTTTATCTGTTAATTCAAAATAATGCTTAAACATACTATAGAACATCATCTCAATGCCAAGAGTTGTGAAAACTATACAATAGAATTTATTATAAAGTCTTTTACTGGTGACCCATTAAAACACCTTGTCACCTGTGTAAAATCCACTATATTGTATCTTAACATGTTTTAGTTCTTTTAAAATAGTTTTTCCTATTTCACATTTTTTTCTCGTTTCACAGTTGTACTATAGTGTTTTTAGTACACATCTGATGATGATATGCTATTCAAATCACCCTGTGTCTGTGATCTGTCTGTTATCTGTCCTTTTGTAAACAATTTTTGGTTGTTGCTGTTTCTTAAGAAGTAAATGATGGATCTTTTTCAAATTTCACATGTTGGTTTCCCCAATTGTTTGGTCCCTAATTGTGCCCATTTGTTTTTGCCCTGATCAGATTTCACTATTTCTTGAGATGTACAGTATGGATCTGTGCAAAATTTTGCATGTATATATAGATTTCTCTTGGTCCCTAGTTGTGTCTGCTTGACTTTGTGACTAATTAGAAAAACAAAAAAGTAATCATCTTTGATTTGGCAGTTCAAGATTGTTATCACAGCCTCTTAGAGTCATTTTTAAATGTCATATAATTAAGAGCAAATAACAGGAGAAAGATAAAAGCAGGGAAAAAGATCAAAATTTTAAAGAAAAAATAAAGATGAAACAATGGGCACCAATATCCCTACAGGGATCTCTTCTTAGTCCCTTTAAGATTGTTTTTCCTTGCAGAAGTTTCACAGATGTACTAGTGTTTAGTCCCTTTAAGAGATATTGTTTGTTTTGCCTGTTTTACAGTTGTACTAGTATTCAATTTGTTTAAAATAGTATTTTTATCTGTTTCATAGTTGTACTAGTCGGAGACTCAGGAGTGGGTAAAACAAACCTGTTGTCAAGGTTTACCCGGAATGAGTTCAACGCCGAAAGTAAAAGTACAATAGGAGTGGAGTTTGCTACGAGGTGAGCTATTCTGTTTATTAATGTATAACACTTCCACAATATCTGGGTACGGAGTTGAACAACGTCACTCAGTATTAGTAATGATGTACAAGAATCAGTAATTAAATCCATTTTTACTGCTTTAGAATGTTGTATCACAGTTATTTCTATTACAACACTGTTGAGAAATGATTGGTTTCTGTCTTAAGATTTCTGTTTGTAGCAAAGAAATTTAAATAAATTTATTTGTATAAATGTTGTAGCTTATCGGACGTTTTCATTTGATCATTAGTAAGGTCTACTTACTGATCAAACATGCACTGTTTAAGCAAGGGAGATAATTAATGATCAATTTCTTATTTTATATATTGCACAAAAGACTCTTAATTGAATTATTCTTTTTAGTATAAATTGGCTTCAGCAGGACCAGATAATAAAGTAAACTGCATCTTACAACCGTTTTGTTCCTCTAGGACTTGTCAGTGATGCTAAGAGCCTGAATTTTACAACCAACTAGATGTGTGTGGGAGGGGAAGGGGCAGGTGGTTCCATAGCTCATAATTTAAATATTTTCTTAATTTCATAATTTCCTTATATCTGATGATTTCAGAAGAATGACAAGCCAGTATGTTCTGAACCTTGCCTCTATTGATAAGAACTTGCTACATTAACAATCAAGAGAGCTTATTTATATCATATATGCTGGTTACAGCTCATTCATACCACAAGATATAAGTTATTCCTAAAAGATATTACAAAGCATTGATTCATTTTAAGTTAATAACTGTTTTGTAGGAACTTAACAATAAAGGGAAAAACAGTGAGGGCACAAATCTGGGATACCGCAGGACAGGAGCGTTACAGAGCCATTACAAGTGTGTAAGTATACATTATCTGGGCCATCAAGTGTGTCAGTATACAGTATCAGGGCCACCAAGTGAATCAGTATACAGTGTCAAGGCCATCACTGCAGGACAGGAGCGTTACAGAACCATTACAAGTGTGTAAGTATACAGTATCAGGGCCATGACAAGTGTGTAAGTATACATTATCCGGGCCATCAATTGTGTCAGTATACAGTATCAGGGCCACCAAGTGTGTCAGTATACAGTGTCAAGGCCATCACTGCAGGACAGGAGCGTTACAGAACCATTACAAGTGTGTAAGTATACAGTATCAGGGCCATGACAAGTGTGTAAGTATACAGTATCAGGGCCATGACAAGTGTGTAAGTATACATTATCCGGGCCATCAAGTGTGTCAGTATACAGTATCAGGGCCATGACAAGTGTGTCAGTATACAGTGTCAGGGCCATTACTGCAGGACAGGAGCATTACAGTGCCATTACAAATGTGCAAGTATACACTATCAGGGCTGTCAAAAGTGTGTCAGTGTACAGGGTCAGGGCCATCACCAATATGTAAGTACAATTGTATACAGTGTCTAGGCCATCACAGGCGGACAGGAATGTGTTGAAGTTCAACACAGTAACAATTTTCAAGATTTATAGAAACATACCTGTCAAAGACTACAAATGACATAATTTAGTAAGTTTAATGACATCTAGGACTGTTTTTGGCTTCAGAAGTCAACAACTTTAAGTTTACAAGTGAAACTAACCACCCACAAAAGGTAAAACCCTGACATTTTACACCCGTCTTAATCCACCCACATATAGTAAAATATGTTAAAACTATGCATTTTCATGAAGCCAAATACCTGCAGATTTCTTTCATTTGTCACCAATTACAAATTAAAACCCCAAGAAGGCACAATATTTTACTAAATCTAAATTGAGAAATGGATTATAATTAGATGAAACAGATCCGAGTCATTCACTGACTGATTAATTTGTGTGAGTCCTGAAGGTGAATACATATGTTTAGGTTGATAATAAAAGATGATTTAAGTGGCTATATTTTGAAATCCAGTAATCTGTCTAGATAGTTTATCATAACACTGTTGCGTAAGATTGATAAAATTTTTTAAATTTCATACACAGATATTACAGAGGAGCTGTAGGGGCCCTCGTCGTGTATGATATCACTAAGCCCCAGACGTTTGAGAATCTCCACAAATGGCTAGAGGAGCTAAAGGAGCATGCTGACCCGTATGTCTGTATCATGATCGTGGGCAACAAAACTGACCTCAGGTCAACCCGAGCCATTCAACAGGAACAGGGACGTCTAAAGGCTGGTATGTAAATAAAGTTAGGGAACATATTTATATTTTATATATATAATTATAGTCATAAAATTGATTTGTCTCGGCCATTTTATAGGGGAGGCTGGCAGATGTAAAGTTTTCTCCATGTCTGTACTGTTTGCTGCATGGTGGTATCTCCCTTTACATCACATCTTGACCTGTTGTGAATCTATATTCTGTCTTTAGAACCTCAATTGATTTGGTTCATATTCCTCAAAAATCCTAACATCAGGTTTTACATTTGATCTAGTTTGCTGAGGAGCTGGGACATCCATATTTTGTAAAAATTCTCTTCTTTGAATAAACATTGATACCTACTGTACTTTATGGTTCAGGTCACAAATTCTGTCTGTCTTGCAAAAAAACACATCAGTTTAGTTTCAGTTTCTTGTACAAGAAAAACTTAGGGCTACACTTTTTGTTTCAATTTCCTTATTGTCTTGTTTTTAACAGAGGAAAACAAATATTCTTTTATTGAAACTTCTGCTCTGGACTCAACAAATGTTGGTGAAGCTTTTAACAATCTATTAGTGGGTAAGTGTGGCATGTTTATAATCATTATTTAGGCATTATAGTACTGTACTGCAGTACACCATATCAATGTTTAGCTGTCAAAAATTTAGAAGTTGTTCGAAAATAATTCTGATTTGCTTCTGAATAATTGAACAAAACTCAGATCAGATATAAAATGGCTACTGCTTTTCAAACAAAGAAAGATGTCAAATTTGCTTGTTTATTGTTCATTCAGATAACTTTTTAAAAAGTCATTTGAAACATACACAATCATTGAAATAGAAAATAGACTCAATGATCCTTATAAATCCATATAATTAACAATTGACCAGAATTTTTATCTTTTATAGATATTTTCAAAGTACAAGTTGAAGATCAGAATTTGGATACGAAAGCCGCTGACAACACATCAAGAATTGTTCCAAATTCCTCTGAGGATCCAAGTCAGCAAGAAGATGGTGTGCAGCAGTGTGGCTGTTGATCTGTGTTTTTGTTATGTTTGTCAAGCTGATTTTATGGTTGGTGCAAAGAGTTTGAGTGACTGAGATTGAGTCTTAGTGTGAAGATTTTTAAATGACATAGATTATTTGAATCTAAAGACAGGAAATTAGATCTTGGTACATGTGGAAATGTAAAGATGATGATTTTGTCATAAAACACATTTTTAAAGGTGGAAAATAATAAAGTTTAAATTTATTTCATTCAGTTATATCAGGTATTTACTTGTTTCCTTGCAGTTTTTATTCCAAATCTCTAGTGTAAAAACCCAGATGTTTAGTTTAGATTGAATACCTTTGTAAAATCCATAGATAAGTACAAAAAATTTATAGTATCTCACTAACACTAGACAGGTTTGTTGATTTGATCTGGTATAGAGAAAGTTTTCTCAGAATTTATTTTGAGGATGAGCAGGGTGGTTGACAAGGGCAGGTAACTTGTTTATGTTAACATTTCCACTTTTTCTTGTTCAAATACTTTTACATGACAAATCTTGAGCTCTATTTTAATCAGTGAATATATACAATTCATTGTGAGGCTTGTTTAAATCTGAATCGTGATAATGTTTGAATGCTATGTGTTAGTGTTTTGTGAAGGAATGACTCCTGTATTGTAAGATATGTTTGTTATAGAGTGTTTCTGACTATCTATTACATTATAGTAAAAATTTCTGACTACTCAATTTCATATTTTTGACGTTTTTCAAACTAATCTTTATTTTGTTTAATATTCATCAATATATCTAAATATCTTAGTTCAATTCCCTTTATTCCTCCACAAATTTTAATGGAATGTTTGCCCAGTACACATTTGATATGATTTTTACAGTTTTTGTTTTTCATGTTTGCTTTGGCCATTGAAAAAATAGTATCAGACAAACATAATGTACTTCTTTTCACAATCAGTGAATCCATGAAAGTTATAGAATTGTTTCAGCTATGATAAGTCTCATTCAAAAGCTTTATTACAGTTGCAAGACATCTCTATTAAATTAAGATAAAAACCTCACATCAATCTTTTCTGCTTATACCCAAGGGATTTGGACCTTTCCTATTGAGACTTTTGAGTGAAAGCAACATTCCACAACCTGAAGCCGAGAAATTATTGTAACACTTGTTAGGTTTATTTAGAAATAAATTTAAATTGATTTTAAGTGTTAGTTGTAAGATTTCACATTTTTAACATCTTGCTTGATTTCTATATATCTATTTTGCTAAAACAAATTTTCCTGGACAATTTTTCGAAAAAGTAGTTTGTTGAGAATCATACATTGATGTACAGGACTTTTGGGCTTTTTTTTTTGGATTTTTTTGTATTGTTTTTTATGAACAGCATACTGGCCTTTAACACTTACTTTAATCTGTATATATTACACTATTTTTTTTTTCAAACTTTTCTTTTTCACTTATGTACCCTTAAATTTTTTTTCGTATTAATCAAATTGTCTATTACCAAACACTATCTTTTAAGATAATCACTTCAAAATTTTAGAATAGAATATCCCACAGAAATAATTTCAATTTCATCAACATTTTGTTTCTATAAATATGAAAGAGATTTTATATTGCCATACCTGAACAATATGTCTTTCCATTATCTGTTCCAGTTCTGGACTTAACAGCATTCCCATTGTCAAATTTTCATATTTTGCCGATTCAGTTATCATATATTCATTTATAAAATGTTTTCAATAATTTTGGCCATCTTCCCAATATTCTGCCTTCTATTTATGCCTGGTTATATGCGAAAGAAACTGAAAATAGTGAGGTTTATTTGGCAAAAAATTTGACACAAATTTACATTAACAAAATTTCCATTTCAAGAAATGAGTATTGTTTTCATCACTTCACATCATGACATAAATTGTTGAATTTATATTTTACAAATTTGATTTTGATATCACTAATGCTTTAATTTGAATAGATCAGAAAACATTTGTGAGCCTACATGCTTTTCCAATGTAACAAGACATATACAACTCTATACTTAATGTATTTTCCTGTATACAATTCATGTGAAACTTGCACACTTTGGTGATTAAAACTTAACTCCCTCTCAATTCAACAAAAACAAAATTAATTTAAAATTTTTTCGATGAACAGATTTAACTTTTAAATAGCAGTATGTTGCCACATATTCCTTTGATATATAGTTATGTCCCCTTATTCTGTTTAAAGTACTTCTATACTGAATCAACAGTATATATATTCTGTTTATACAATAATAGATAAAGTGCTTTACCTTCATTTATTGAAAAAATAATTAATATTTATCCAGATTAATTCAAATGATGAGTTTTCATAAATATGAAGCATTTTTAAAACATGTACATCTAGCAGTAATTTTAACACAAATACATATAGAAGTAACAACAATGTCTGAAGGAAGGAAAGATTTGCATAAAAGTGTGAAGAGAGAAAATCAATACCAGTGAAATTTTCTTTTGATTTTAATAGCTGAAATTTTAAAAACAACAGAAGTGTTCTTTATCATCAAATTCATGAAAGTCAACACAAGGTAAGGCACAACAGTGTATTCCTGTCAGAGATTGGATTACAAATTTTTTAATCTACAGTAAAAAATTTCTTTCAATAAACATATGATATCATATAGAGTAGAGATATAAATTACTCCCCTATTGTAAAACTAATGTCCCATTCAAATGTACAATATCTACTTTGTAACTGTCATGAGACAAATTGTCAATGTGAACTGCAAGACCTCAGATAACCCAATAGCTATTAAGGGTAAATAGGAAATCAAATTATATTAACAACAAATCTAGAAATCAGATGATTTGCCTTTGTAAATGAGGATACAAACCTTGTTGTTTATTAGTGTTTTAGAAATAACATACACATCAGTATACAATACAAAAGAGATCTTCGGCTGTGTGTCTTTGTTGATGTTGGACATATCAAAGTTCACTTTGAAACAGGCGGTGTCGTCAGTCTCACGGTAAATAGCAATATCATTGTAATTGATTAAATATTTGAAAATATTGAAAAAGAAAAAAATAGTTGAAATTTTAAAAAGACATTAAAATCCTTGAATTCAAAATTCTTTTGATTTCAACAGAAAGATTTACATCATGATGAAGACCTTACAAGAAGATTTATTCAGTATGATATATCTTGCCTAGCTGAAGATGAGCAGATCCTCATTAAGAGATGTTTTTTTATAAAAAATTGAATACAAACTGTGTGTCTATTTACAGACACTTGTCTGCCGTACTTAGTTACATTGTAAATTGGTTTTTTGTTGTATTTTTGTCCTCACTAAAGGAATGTATCTTTGTTAATTAAAGGCTTAGGCAAAGTTTGTGATACATAAACCATACATATCTCTCTGTGATATTTCCTAATTAATATTCATGAAAACAGTGTAATTCTTTAATGTCTGTCATAATTTTCCCTCAGTGTTACTATAGTGATATAATAAAAGTACTTGTACTTATTCTGAGCCTGACATACTTTACACTGATCGCTATGTGCCCAGTGATCTGATTTAAGTCTCTGATTTACTTAACACTTAAGTATGATGGTTTATGCTGTTCTATCTATTTGACAAATTAATCATTCATAAAATTTCATTTTATTAAGTAAGCCCATTTGGATTTTATCAACTAAATGTACGAAGGTAGGGGTATGAAATGTTTCTCAGAAACTGCTGATAGTTGTACTCTAGTACAGTATGTTAAATGCACTTGTAAATGTAATTAAAACAAGATATTTATCAAATCCCTTGTAAGATTTCCAGATATAAGATTAATATGAAATATGTGAAGATATTAATCACATGTTGGTGTAGTTTGAAATATACAAGAGGTCTGACTGTGGGAAGACACAGGATTACCTTGTGAAAACCCAAAAGCAGACTGGGATTCTCTCTTGAAATTATTGAAACTTTCAGAAAGTATTGTAAGGTTTTACTTTTTTGTGGAAAAACCCCAGTACTTAAAACGGTAATGATACTCTAGACATGTACATGTTTAGGCAGTGTACAATTCTTACACTCGGCATCTTATGCTTTCTCCTGTGTGCTAATTTACATTAAATACTGAACTTTATCTGAAAATTTATAAAACAAAATTGTCACATATATTCTTTTTGCACTTAAAATATTTGTTTCTTGTTCTAGTTGCTAAGATATAATGATTTTCTTATATATTTCATTAGATTTGATGATTAAGACTTAAAAACTATTTCACTTTGTCATTGATTTAAATCATTCAAAATTTGTCATATGAAAACCAGAATTTTAAACTTTAACTCTAACCTTGTTTTGCACTGTATTTAGAAGTTGTAGACTGACAATATCTGTAGACTAATATTATAGAATGTGCCTTGATGTGTTTATATAGTAGTGCTTATACTAGAAAAACTTGTACATATCATACCTTATATTGTTGTATAATCATGTCCAATGTATTAACATATCTATATATGCAATGTCTGTAATTTTTGGAATTCAGATATTCAAGTCCTGTTGAAATAATCCTTTTCCTATGGGAAAGGCCCAAATTTTTAGAACTCACTATGTTTCTTAGTGTTGGGACTTTTGGAATTTTGGAAGTTCTGTTCTAAAAAATTTTCAACAAAAATTCTTATATTCCATGTGTACTTTGACTACACCTGATCTCAGTGTCGCCAATTTCTATAGTCATTTAACATCTGGTCATAAGCCTTCAAATCAAGGGTAAAGACGTGTAGTAAAGGGTTATCAAGGAAAAGACATTATAGTCAATTCTATTGTATAGTCACCATGTCGGTATGTATTTAGATGTGCTATGTTATATTTTACCGTTATTTTGACTAGAATTAGATCAGAAATTTCATTTTGAAATTTTAAATACAGGTCCTAATAAAACTTAAAGTGATTCTAGTATTTTGACAGTTTAAGCAAATAATGATAGGGTTAATATTAGGTTAGCCTGCTGTGATAATGTGGGGACACTGTTATCCACAATTATATTATGTTATACTAGGTATAATCCCAGACCACAAACACATGATCAGGAGGGGTTGATTGACTTGTTATGGTCAAATTTTTTAAGTTTTATGAAAATAATTTTTTTCATGAAAATCATGAATCAATATATGATTCTGATAATTAATCTGTTTTTTCTATTTTATTCCATCCTGAAAGAGGCTTTAGTATCTCAGCCACTTAAAGCCATACGTATGCTCAGGTGAAGATCCGAGTTGTGTAGTTTGACGCTACCTACTCATGACTGTTTGTGTTTTGCTGAAAGCTGAGAAATGGACTGCTATGCATTAGTGTGGTTGGCTTAAACAAGGCACTTTTCTGTAGTGTAATTGTCATGTGATGGGCCTCTCATATGTTGTTCAGTTAAGTTATCGCAATCTACTTCAAGAAAAATCCACATCAAAATACTCTGGCTGTTCATGGGGCGATTAACCCAGCAAATAACAAATAATCCATCCTCAAAATGTAACAAAAAAACTCAAACATTTACTGTCATTGGGGTTCCAGCAAAATTTTTCACTTTTTCTCTAACAGTCGATGATAAAGTTGATCTTTTCTTTGTCATATGATGAAGATTGTGCTGCTTTTTCTTTTAAATTTCAAACTGTATTCAGAAGCAATTTTAGTGTGAAGTTTGCGATAAAATTCATTTATAAAAAGTCATGTTTTAGGTTGGTTATATGTCTTAATATTAGGTTGGAAAGTTTCTGTCGTTAAACCATTATCAATACCAGAAAATCATAATATATTAGTCTTATAATGACAGTCATGTTGTCGGAATCAAAATGATGATTAATGAGAGTGACACGGTAAAACATGGGAAGGTTTTTTTTATATAACTCTGCACTAATTCTTAATGTAAAAATACTTATCTTAGATATATGTAAATATGATGCAGTGACTAATGTATTTAAATGTGATTATCAAAGCTTTAATATCTGTATACATGTTACTTATAGCCCATATAGAAATGTATCATATGTCTTTGTAACCCATATCATTGAAATGTATCTTGTTTCTATCACTTATACTGACAGATTATTGTAAGGTGACAAAATTTGTACATGCATGTCTTATCTATGGTCAGATTAATCCACGTTAGTCTTTGTTTAAATATAATGTTAATTCACAGAAACTTTAATCATTTCAATCTGACAAAGGTGAAATATCAATTTTCAGAAAACATTTAGTTAGTTGTACAGTTGCCTCCCTTTTCTGTGATGTTAACTATCAAAAGTTTTCTGTAAAACAAATTTTTTATTGAAGTGGAATTGATTACAGAAACATTAAATTAGTGTGCTACATGGTGGCTTTTGTATGAGAAATTAACATAAAGTTGACATTCAATAAAATACCAGTTCCTTCATTACCAAGTATTTCTGGCTGTGAAGGCTGAATACTGTAAAAACATTCATTTTCCTGGGGGATATATTTTTGTTGATTTCTTGGGTATTTCCAATCAGTAAATTTTTGTCCACACTGATATAATAAGTACAGTATAAGTAACAAGTCAAGTCCACAAAATACGGGGGAATTTTTTTTTCATTTTTGTAAAACCATGAAAATTGAAACCCCCGAAAAAAGTGATTCTATAGTATTTCAAATTTTCATAGTTTTATCAAAAACTTTCAGGAAAAAGGATATATCACCATTGAAAGTAATGAAACAGACTATAATTTCCACTAATAATTTTTTAAAAATGTATCAAGGTATTTTCACAATCGTATTTTACTCTCAAAAATAGCTGAATATAGAACTTCCAGTAACAACTTCTGCTAATTCTAATGACCCAAGTATTCCATTGCTGCTACTGTTCGAAATAAAACACGCATACAGACGTGAGTTTACAGTTAAATGCAGTTATTACAAGGACATTTATTTATTGAGGAAAGTTATTTACATAGTGTCTATTGTTAATTGTCTTTCTGTACTTGTTAATCCATTTTTTGTGTAAGTGTTTATTCGACTTATTGGACTGTTTATTTGTGACTTTTGGATGGATTTTGATTGTTGATGAGCTACGACAAAGCTTTCCAATGCCTGAATTGATAAATTAATATCTGTAGGTCCGTCCCAATTGATGTCCAAAACGATACATTATAAGTAGGGATAAATATTGTGTTCGCATAAATCAACAGATCACTGGTATCTCTATCATTAAAGTTGAGTTATAGGGATTGATGTTATTTGCACATCACAAAAATTTATAACTTTGTAAAGTGAAATATTTATTTCTTATAATTGTGAAAAAATGAGGGTCATAAATACAACGGTTTTTGTTGTAGTTGCTAGATAATTATTGGAGTAATGATCTGGTAGTAATAAGGATTTTCTTGTCATAAATGTACAATAATTTAGATTTTACTTCATTTATTCCATAATGATATATACTAATGTTGGGATGTCTTGGTGATATATTTCCATGTTTTTATCTCTATAGAAACACATATATAGGATGATAAAGATAGTAATTACATATCTGGGACAGTAAACAGGTGCCCTAAACTCAGTGTAGCAGAATATTATATTATCAACAGTAGTTACATATCTGGGACAGTAAACAGGTGCCCTAAACTCAGTGTAGCAGAATATTGTATTATAAACAGTAGTTACATATCTAGGGCAGTAAACAGGTGCCCTAAACTCAGTATAGCAGAATATTACATTATCAACAGCAGTTACATATCTGGGACAGTAAACAGGTGCCCTAAACTCAGTGTAGCAGAATATTGTATTATAAACAGTAGTTACATATCTAGGGCAGTAAACAGGTGCCCTAAACTCAGTATAGCAGAATATTATATTATAAACAGTAGTTACATACCTGAGACAGTAAACAGGTCCCCAGAGGTATAGCAGAATATTATAAACACTGCTCTCTGTTGTTGTTATCATTGTGTCATATGCTAAATCTGGTGAAAGTTTGAATAATGAGATGCATGTAGTTTGATTTTTTTATTGTTATTATTATTCTTTTTCACAGATCAGTTCTTTTGATGTCTGTTAAATATTAAATGGCCGATGTTTGAATTACATTTTAACTTTTTTCTTGTAACTATAAATCATTTAGTTAGTCTTTTATTAGATGTAGACATAAAGGCACACTGTGTTATTCAGGCATATCATATCTTAAATATTCAATTTTTCAGAGAAGGGAGCTAACTCCATTTTTCAACATAACTTAAGTCATGTATTCACCTTCACATTTTATAATTGTTAATTGCATCAGTAATTTTTGGCACACTTTTTGACGCTTTTTGAAAATTTACAATATATTCAGGATGTTCTGAATGAATCTTTTCTAGTGTGTTTACAGCTATGTGTATCATTATTTTATTTTGTGTTGGTTTGAGTATTTGTGAATGTGTATTATAATATTGCTATCCAATTTATCTATAATATGTATACATATATGTCTTTCATATTTGTGTATGTAACACTTTTATTTATTTTTTTTTGCTTGATGAAATCTATCTGTAATTCTTGAGTCTGTAGCCAAGATTTACTGTAAAATTCTAAGTAAATTTATAGAGATCTGTTTCAGATTTGTTTTTCTGAGTTAGCTATATTTACTGTAAAAATTGACTACTTACACTGATAGACTCGGTAATGGTCACACTCCTGTATGTGTAGAGCAACTGATACATTTTGCCATTTTAAAATTGACAGTAATTTAAGTAATATAAAGGTTGTTTATTTTGAAGGTTTAATTTTTTCCAAAATCTGTACACAAGATAAATTTAATTTTCAGGGAAGACATGAATGACCAATCACTTTCCCTATGGTCTTTTCATTTTCAAGGCATTATTTATTATACTCCTCCCTCCTGCTCCCCTACCCCTGATCATATGTATGTGAACCTCTGTTCACTTTGACTACAAGATCCAGGGGTGGAGGTATATCTCTGTTAGACTCTTCTCACTATGACTACAAGATCCAGGGGTGGAGGTATATCTATGTGAGCCCCTGTTCTCTTTGACTACAAGATCCAGGGGTGGAGGTATATCTCTGTTAGCCTCTGCTCACTATGACTACCTGATCCAGGGGTGGAGGTATATCTCTGTTAGACTCTTCTCACTATGACTACAAGATCACTATGACTACAAGATCCAGGGGTGGAGGTATATCTCTGTTAGCCTCTGCTCACTATGACTACCTGATCCAGGGGTGGAGGTATATCTCTGTTAGACTCTTCTCACTATGACTACCTGATCCAGGGGTGGAGGTATATCTCTGTTAGACTCTTCTCACTTTGACTACCTGATCCAGGGGTGGAGGTATATCTCTGTTAGACTCTTCTCACTATGACTACAAGATCCAGGGGTGGAGGTATATCTCTGTTAGACTCTTCTCACTATGACTACCTGATCCAGGGGTGGAGGTATATCTCTGTTAGACTCTGTTCTCTTTGACTACAAGATCCAGGGGTGGAGGTATATCTCTGTTAGACTCTTCTCACTATGACTACAAGATCCAGGGGTGGAGGTATATCTCTGTTAGAGTCCCTGTTCTCTTATGACTACCAAGATCCAGGGGTGGAGGTATATCTCTGTGGACTCTGCTCACTATGACTATTCTAGACTCTGTTAGACTCACTATGACTACTCCAGGGGTGTTCTCTTTGACTACCTGATCCAGGGGTGTAGGTATATCTCTTTGACTACAAGATCCAGGGGTGGAGGTATATCTATGTGAGCCCCTGTTCTCTTTGACTACAAGATCCAGGGGTGGAGGTATATCTCTGTTAGACTCTTCTCACTATGACTACCTGATCCAGGGGTGGAGGTATATCTATGTGAGCCCCTGCTCACTCTGAATTTATTTAGCATGATTTTTTTCTTTCCTTGCAATATTAAAATGTAGAACCCTTCAAAAATAACAACCTTTATTACAGTTGTATGACAATATCTACAGTAGTTACACAGGACTTTATTCATTCAATTTAAAACATTTTTTGACGTTTTCCGATTTTGCTTGATTAGTTTCTTGAAGAAATTGTAGAAATCTGATACGATAGATAATTATTTTGTAAAATAAGAAAAGATATTACCTTGTTAAATATGTCCTGTACCATGAGGTGTAATAAGCACAATCTACAGATGAAATTAAAGACATTATTTGTACATCGGCTAGTTCTGTTTTTAATTCTGTGGTCATCATGCAGCATGTTATCCTTTGTGATAAAACATATGAATGGTTTAATTCACAGAGGGGAGGGGGTTCCTACTCTCCTTCTGTATGATCATCATTATACCATAGTTCACGTTAGAAAGTGTGGTCACAATTTGGAGGTATTGGATGTTATTAGAATATGACTTACCTCCCTTACCCCTTTCGTCAATAGACTTTAATGATGGATATAATATATACTATAGATCACAGACGGCGCGAAAATCCTTTACATAAAACTTAACCCTATTACATTTGTGATAAAATATATGAATTATTTAATTCAAGATAACCACGTAAATGTGACACAATTTGGAGGTATTGGATGTTATTAGAATATGACTTACCTCCCTTACCCCTTTCGTCAATAGACTTTAATGATGGATATAATCTATAGAAGTCCTTTCCCCAAGATAGATTTAAGATAACCCGTAACCTATATGACACAGAGATTCGGGAACCCTTAACTGACCTGCTTTGTTTATCAAGATAGATATAAGATAAACCGTAACCTTTAACGGATTTCCTTTTTTTATCAAGATAGATATAAGATAAACCGTAACCTATATGACACAGAGATTGAATACTACCATACTGATGTTTCGTTCTTTAGGACTCGTCATTGATACTAAAGTCCTTATCTTTAAAATGCTGGAAGCGACCGAGGAAATCCAGTGACTGACACAAATATTAAAATCTAGACAGGGAGGGGCACTAATTCTATAACTATTTTTTCTTCCTATTTGATAACATCATCAAAACATAGGTACATGTGTATATTCTGAAATGTTTGAATAAAATAAAACGTAGCATACAGGGGACTAAAAAAGTCTATATGAAAAAAAGTGTAACTTTCTTAGAAGTCACGAAAGAAAGTATGGTTTTCTCTGTATTAAATCAGTTTTCAAAGTATTTGATTCAATTCCTTCTATGGAAAGACAGAACCCACAATAATAAATTAGAAGTAGTCCAGCAACATGTTACTAACAAGTAGGTATGTTGGCAGCATCAATGAAAATACCAAGATGGCAACATAATTATAATTCAAACTCAAATTCCATAAAACTAGGGCAAAATATGAACAAAAGATACATTTACACGGAGACTCTAGAAAAAGTACAAGGAGAATAAGACCATGTATTCCGGAAGAGTAAGCTACACTTGCTATGGCAACCTTAGTCAATCCAAGTAAGTAATGTCACGTTCTCAAATGAGAACAATGTATACAATAGCGGAACCAACAGGCAAACTAACGATCATCAAATACGTCCAGCTTCATGACGCATAAAGAAATACAATATTTCTCAATGAGATCACTATGGCGACCATAAAACTTCCCCATAATTTTCCTCAACCTACATCTTTTGAACCCTTGTGTTAGGAATTTGTTAGTCTGTTGAAGACTTATTGCACGAAAATCGTGATAATGGGAACATACCCTTGCATATCGAATCAACTGTGTCATGTAAACACCATAGATAGGAGATGAAGGAATATTGCTATCCAGAAAAGGAAAATTCACAACAGGGAAATTGAAATCATCTCGTTTATCATACAACTTGATGGAAAGCTGTCCATGTTGGTTTCGTTGTAGGGAAAGGTCGAGATAAGCAGCTGATGTTGAAGAGTCAGTCGTATCTTTTTTCCAGTTCTGGTGGATATATACGATAGACGCAGTCAATACATTTCTTGTTATTTAAAGAAAAGACGTCGTCAATATATCTGAAGGTGAAATTAAACGATTTTGAAAGGTTTATTCTCCTTGCTTATTAAGATGCTAGACCAATAATCTTTACCATTTGGGGTCATGAGATGTCAACCGCCAAATATGCGGCGGGATAAAACTGTAGAATCTTATGGTAAAATACTGATGACAACAAGTTCATCTTCTTCATCACGCGATGTCGTCACTATCTTCACAATCACTGTATTTAACGGGCTGCCCAAAGTTACAATGTACCAGTATTGGACTCTGCACCACTGGATAACAACTTTGTGGAAAATCAACAATCAAAACTAAAATACTGATGGGTATATGCTATCTCCGTTAGAAACGTACGTGTTCTTTATGTGAAGAATCAGAGGGAGACGTCTCACATTTTATGCAGCACTGCCCAACACTTGTACAGAGAAAAAGACTTTAAGAGATATCAATAACTGTTTCCAAGAAAACTACAACAGTCAGTACACGAATGGGGAAGGCAGTCTTTGTTTCAACACGGTACTTAATACCAGCATACAAACGATGTCAGTAATTCTATGAATTTAAGCAACATATCAGAATAGTGAAACAATACAGGTGTCATGTCGTACACATGAAATGTATTGTTCTTCTTTGGGTCATTCTACTTTTGTTACGTTTGTCATTCGAAAGTTTCCTGCAGCTGATACTAATATTGCTGAATTCTGCTGTCGGTATATATAACATATATACGATATACCATTTGTTAGTGTTTAAAGCATTATTCCAGCGATTTCGTTAACAGATACATAAAGCGCTGTCTATTCAGATTAACCTACATCTTTAGTCTGTTCGTCTTAAAGTACTGATGTGTATTGTGGGCTACTTTTAATGTCTTAGTCCTGACTGTAATGGTAAACGTTATTCTTGAAAGTTGTTGTTGAAGGCGTATTACCAGCAATTCAACCATAATAGGTGATATGTGGAAACTAGAACAGTTTCAAAACCTGTTCACGTTGGTAGCGCAGAAGAGTTGTACTTTTTGCTACTGTTGCATGACTAAATGAGGGATGGAATGTTTTTTCTGTGTTTCTTATGTCTCCCCTCAACACTTCCCTACGCTTGACCTCGATCTGAGCGTTCGCCCCTCTGATGAAGGTTTTTTATGGTTTTGTACTGTGGCCGAGACATACCAATGTTTATAAGATTGTACAAAAGATACAGACGAATGGTAGTTATATTCTCTTGTTTACCTGTTGTCAGTATAATGCGACTGGATGGACTGTCCAGATGGGGGCTGTTAGCAGTGCCATAGCAAAGACTTTGTAGGCCTTGGTAAATGCTGATTTGCAAATTTCAATAGAGATAAAACAGATATTTTCTAGGTTATGATCAATGCTGGTCTACAACAGAGATGGTCAAACTGATGGTCAAACTGATGGTCAGTGTGGCATCAGCCAGTATTAATCATTATACGTCTCAGTCAAGTATTTCATGTCTATCCACACACAAGGCAAGATGGAGGAGTCCCACGTATCCCAGAAAGTGATGCTGACCTACGCGTGGGTACACGTTGTCACCTTTTTGCTTTAAAAAGACGTCGTGGTAAATGGAGAAATAAGTAAGTAAATAAGCGATTTCTTAGACAAGGTTTTTGACGAGATTTTTGACGAGTTATTTTCCTTTCAGTTCGGGTACTCATAACAGATCACTAAGTACTATCAAAGCTACAAGATGTATAGTCATAGGGTGGAACACGTGATCTTTAGAGTCTTATTTATTGATGGAGAAGATTTCGGGGATAAGGCAGACAACGATTACGTCATGTGGGAATCAGTCACTGACCTACTTATAATAAGGCAGACAACGATTACGTCATGTGGGAATCAGTCACTGACCTACTTATAATAAGGCAGACAACGATTACGTCATGTGGGAATCAGTCACTGACCTACTTATAATAAGGCAGACAACGATTACGTCATGTGGGAATCAGTCACTGACCTACTTATAATAAGGCAGACAACGATTACGTCATGTGGGAATCAGTCACTGACCTACTTATAATAAGGCAGACAACGATTACGTCATGTGGGAATCAGTCACTGACCTACTTATAATAAGGCAGACAACGATTACGTCATGTGGGAATCAGTCACGGACCTACTTATAATAAGGCAGACAACGATTACGTCATGTGGGAATCAGTCACTGACCTACTTATAATAAGGCAGACAACGATTACGTCATGTGGGAATCAGTCACTGACCTACTTATAATAAGGCAGACAACGATTACGTCATGTGGGAATCAGTCACTGACCTACTTATAATAAGGCAGACAACGATTTCGTCATGTGGGAATCAGTCACTGACCTACTTATAATAAGGCAAACAACGATTACGTCATGTGGGAATCAGTCACTGACCTACTTATAATAAGGCAGACAACGATTACGTCATGTGGGAATCAGTCACTGACCTACTTATAATAAGGCAGACAACGATTACGTCATGTGGGAATCAGTCACGGACCTACTTATAATAAGGACAAAACTTCATCTTACATTTATTTCTTCTCTCAAGGATTCTAGAAATCTAACAGGACAGTTACGTAAAACAAAATATTTCATCAAGCATGCGGTCAAAACAAAATTACGACGAACAGCAGCATTACATAATGAAATTCTGAAGCATAAGCGCTGTCGAGGAGATTCAGCACTCGAATGGGTTTACCACAATGCACGTGACTTCAATATCAGTCACGAGGATCGGGGCAGTGGCAGGAATTGTAATATGATATACAGATAAAGATGGGTAAAACTAATGTACAATTACGTGTTTAAACTGATGTACAAGTATGTGTTTAAACTGATGTACAAGTACGTGTTAAAACTGAAGTACAAGTATGTGTTAAAACTGATGTACAAGTACGTGTTAAAACTGATGTACAAGTATGTGTTAAAACTGATAAACAAGTACGTGTTAAAACTGATGTACAAGTATGTGTTAAAACTGATGTACAAGTACGTGTTAAAGTACGTGTTAAAACTGATGTACAAGTACGTGTTAAAACTGATGTACAAGTACGTGTTAAACTGATGTACAAGTACGTGTTAAAACTGATGTACAAGTATATGTTAAAACTGATGTACAAGTACGTGTTAAACTGATGTACAAGTATGTGTTAAAACTGATGTACAAGTATGTGTTAAAGTACGTGTTAAAACTGATGTACAAGTACGTGTTAAAACTGATGTACAAGTACGTGTTAAACTGATGTACAAGTATATGTTAAAACTGATAAACAAGTACGTGTTAAAACTGATGTACAAGTATGTGTTAAAACTGATGTACAAGTACGTGTTAAAGTACGTGTTAAAACTGATGTACAAGTACGTGTTAAAACTGATGTACAAGTACGTGTTAAACTGATGTACAAGTACGTGTTAAAACTGATGTACAAGTATATGTTAAAACTGATGTACAAGTACGTGTTAAAACTGATGTACAAGTATGTGTTAAAACTGATGTACAAGTATATGTAAAAACTGATGTACAAGTATGTGTTAAAACTGATGTACAAGTACGTGTTTAAACTGATGTACAAGTATGTGTTAAAACTGATGTACAAGTACGTGTTAAAACTGATGTACAAGTATCTGTTAAAACTGATGTACAAGTATGTGTTTAAACTGATGTACAAGTACGTGTTAAACTAATGTACAAGTATGTGTTTAAACTGATGTACAAGTATGTGTTAAAACTGATGTACAAGTATGTGTTAAAACTGATGTACAAGTACGTGTTAAAACTGATGTACAAGTACGTGTTAAAACTGATGTACAAGTATGTGTTAAACTGATGTACAAGTACGTGTTAAAACTGATGTACAAGTACGTGTTAAAACTGATGTACAAGTATGTGTTAAAACTGATGTACAAGTATATGTTAAAACTGATGTACAAGTACGTGTTAAAACTGATGTACAAGTACGTGTTAAAACTGATGTACAAGTACTGATGTACAAGTATGTGTTAAAACGTGTACAAGTACGTGTTAAAACTGATGTACAAGTACGTGTTAAAACTGATGTACAAGTATATGTTAAAACTGATGTACAAGTATGTGTTAATCCTCGTCTTTAGATAAATCAGGTGAGTGATTGACATTCATAATTAGAAACAAGACTTTCAAATATAACCTGTAAAGAAAGTTAAACACGTTGTTGTCATGGTTACGTGATTGACAGTAGAAACATAGCCAGATTTGCTGCATGTAGAAGTAAGGCCACGATCTGATCACACCAAAACATGATTCTATATTCAGCAGACCAGAAGGTTGATGAATTTGCCATTGAACCTCCCCAGCGCGTCAGCCATTGACAAATATATAATGACAAGGAAGGAGAATCTGGTTTGCTCCCAATTCCGCTTTAAATAACTGTATGTGTAACATCTCGTATTTTCACGTTCTGGAATAGACTTGTATTGTGAATTATTAACATACTTATCACCTGCCACGCCTGTGTATATGTAATTGTTCTGGTCTCAACTTCTCACAGAAACTTGTACATTATAACGTATTGGGAGCTTCACGTCCGCGTGTAAGACCAATTGGCCGATCGACAACGCAAAAAATAACCACGCCTACCGGAAATCAAGGGAGGCTACTCTCACCATCTCAAACAAACAAAATGTCGTCAGCATTGATTGTCATTCCCGATGATATCGTACTTAATTATACTTCTAACGTATCGTTGAAGAAAAAATTAAAAGCGAATGGTTTCGTGTCTGGGTCATACTTTCAACGAGCGTCCTTCCAAACAATAGACGATGATACAGTTGAAATTAGTGGCTATGTTTTCCCCAGTCAGCGGAAAAAATTGGGAATATATACCATCTACGACCCGTTTTCAGTCGAATATTTATGAGGTTTTCCTTTTGAAATAAGGTTAACATGGCAAATCACTGCATTTATTCCATGTATATACCAATCAATGGGGAATTCAAAATATTAAATTTGTATCTATGGATTACAGCCCTTTCCGTTGTTGAAGGAGTAAAAATTGTCTTTTTCATTTGACGCATATTGCCAGAACCCATTACTACGATCCGTTTTTCAGACGAGTATTTCTGAGACGGTTTTTTTTTTACTTTTTAAACTAAGTTTATCTGTGGTAGCAGTGCAATAATTAAATGATTAAATATACCGGTCGTTAGGGAATTTAATAACCTAAAATTACGTATATATATTTTAGCCCTTTCCCTCCTTGAATGACTTAAAACAGTTCATTTAAGTAGTCACGTACTTTCATTTCCCTATACTGCCATGTTAAATCGAGTCGATTTCAGTCTCTTTTGGTACACAGTGACGTCACTGGTCACTTATTGGGGTTTCAGACAACTGTTTCCGTGAAATCGATAATTTTGCCATTTTAACAGTCAATTTCGCTTTTATGGTTCATCTTTGAAAATTTTTATTTCTTGTAAAGTGGTCAGAGTAACCTTTATTTTCATATATAAAAAAAAAAGATTTTCGCTGAAGATACCCTTTAAACACCACACAATGTTGAATCTGTTTATGTTTTTTTTCCTCTTTACAATTTTGCTAATAATTAAAAAGATTAAAAAAAAAAACAAAGTTCAAGTGGTGTGATAGTTTTCTATGGAGCAGAATTAATGAAATAAAAATAAAAACAGTCGCCATGCAGGGTTAGCTCAGTTGGTAGAGCATAGGCTCCACGACCAGAAGGGTGCAGAGAGCCGGGTGGGTTTGAATCCCGGCAGCAGCAATTTCTTTCCCATGAAAATTCACCTCTCACCTCTGTTTCACGTGGGAATGAAGTGGTAAACCCCAAAGAAACTAATAAAACAAGTTTGCTTTTACAGTCATATAAAGTCTTTATAAAATGGCCACCAAGATACATCACTGATATAATGGTTACTTTCTAAACTGGCATTGAATTCTTGAATTTTGGGGTTTTTTTATGTATATCATGTTAATGTTTTTTTTCATCATTAAGAATGTTAATACCTTATTGGAAGACTTTAAGATTTTATTTCAACTGGTTAACCATAACAGTAAACACTCATATTATCACAGACCATTCACAAAGTAAAACTTTGTAAAAGAGCAGAAACATGTCCAGATAATTTCATTTCCCTTCAGTCAATAAATATCCGAAAATGGTCAGTCCGAAATCAAGCTTGTTTATAAATACACACATTAACATGCGGCTTATTAGCACATGAGAGAGGATTATAAAACTTATGCTAGCAAAATTTTGAGAGAAAAAAATACTGATGTTCATTGAAATATTGTACACGTGAGTCTGTGAATATTTACGCACTTTTGAGCAGACATAAAATGCTTTAATCTATAAGGACACTGCAGGATCTCCTCGTTAAGTTGATACTGAGGCCGTCCGCACAATCGGAGCCAAGATTTGCACTTCTCATGCTTCGTCTGAGATTTGGGAAACGGTATGAACACAACACCTCCCTCTAATCGCTCTGGGTAGCGAAATCGGTGTTGCAAGTTCCCCAGCAGCAACGTTTCACCATTGTCGGAGAATGTCGGAGTAGCGAAACGTAAACAAAGAGGCGAATACTACCCACGATCTGATTGGCTAAACCTCGCTGTCAATCAAAAGCTGTCGATCGGCCAATTGAATACTTACCGCTGCACCAGAAATTGTAGGATGACGATGTGAAGAGAAGGTCGTGTTTTATTGACACCATAGACTTTTTTGTGGTCTATATCAGAATGGTGCTTGCAGTGGAACTCGGGGCAAATCGTACAATTTTTCTAACGTCATATTTAGTCATCAATGTATACTGTTGAAACTTTGTCTTAACATGTAAAACAAAAGGAGTTTATCTTCCGATCTGGTGTAGAAGAAACAAAGAAAACAGGCTTTGAAGATTTTTTTACAAATTGCGTGATGGAAAGCTATTTTTGGACATTATCATATTTATATTAAAGTACAACAGTAAGTAAGCTTAGAAGTTGAGGATAACACAATTTAAACAAAGAAATTCTTATCTTTATAACACGTTCAGTAGCTGGTAACACTGGGAAATTCATCATATTGACTAAGCACATCCAACACTCTGAAATAACACCGACCATTTCTTCATCTCGTGTCCAATTCATTTTATCCTGAAGTATAAATTTACACCTGGCTATATGTGTATTTATTTCTGTGTTTTCCGCCATCACGGAAATACCATAGAAAACGACTATGGTAAAGTCCTATATTTTCATTGGGATCAAATTTCGTGGTATTTCATAAAAATAGGTTTTCGTTGACACTTGATTTCGTGGATATTTTAATTTTCACGGCGGGCTACACGACAGATAAATATTTGCCTCCTTGTAGTTGAACAAATTGAGTGGAGAGAAGACACGTGGTAATGACAAATCCGTGTTAAGATAATGCATTTCATGGCCTTTTATCATTTCGTGTACCCACGAAACAAATGAAAATAAAAAAAAACACCCACCAAAATTAATTATTGTACAGTAAGTCGACAAGAGAACAGCGCATTTGGTGCACTGGATAATAATAAAAAGACGAAAAACACGTAGTTACGGAGCCTGACATAAACTATTATTTTACCACAGGTATAGAAATCTTAAGAACTATTGGAGGTGAGCACGGCGTTTATTAACAGTTTAGAACACTTCTACAATGTAATAGCGAGCGGTTTATGGTATTGTGTGTGTGGTTATTCAACTCCAACAAACAGCTCATACGATCAACTTTAAACGGAAGTGTGACTGGAACTTCATTACCCACAATGCACTTACAGCAGCACGCAATGAAAACTGCCGACCCGTTGAATTGATTAAAATGATTTTGACCGACAAAATGTCGCTTTAAGCTTTCATGTGGAAATGAGATCATGCTAAAACTCTTAAATAATTCAAATGGATTGAACAAATATATACTTTAATGGTCTTAAACTCATATAACGAATATCTTGTTGAAAAATAACAATTTTAACCATTCAAGATATGAGCACGATTGTGCACCGATGTACCTGATTTCCGGTTTAACCTTTGGGAACTTTCGTCACTTTCCGTAAGACATTGTCTCTTACACGGAAGCAGCCGAAAGGTCCCGATTCGGCGAAAACCTGTCCCGTCTCCTAACTATATTAATTCTGTAAGATATGGATATTCTTTCGATAACTGTTTGAAATTAATTATGATCAAATATTTGAATGTTTAGAAATTTTCTAACAGACACTTATAAGGCACAATGATAAGATAACTATTAGTGATGAGTTTTTTTGTTGTTTTTTTTTGCGTGTTTTTTTTTTCAGAAAAATGCAGTTTATGTAATATAGTGACTTTTGAATTTCATTTAAACATATATATTTACATGATTTTCTGAATAACAATGTATATCAGAATAGTCTCAACAGTGTTTTTAACTTTATCCTCTTTTTGCTATCAAGACGAGTCAACATTGCTTAAAAAACCGAAGGTTCAAAAGCATTTTATGATTTGTTAATTAACAGAACGAAAACTTCAATAGCAAAGAGAAAATAAAACGGTGGTAGAGAACATTCTGATGTTAATAATGAAAACTTGTTAAACATATAACCACCGCCTTTACAAACCCGACTAAACCTATATTAAGGTGGTCGGGTGGCGTAGTGGTAACGCACTCGCCTTTCACTTAGCGACCGGGGTTCGATAGCCGGAACGGACGTGAAAAGGTATGGGGTCACCTGCCCGACCACGTGGGTTTTCCCCGGGTACTCCGGTTTCCTCCCACCATAAGACCCCGGGCCAACAAGAGTGCTTAGTATAAGTTGACATAACTTGCTTCGCAATTGTTGTAAAGTAAATTAAGTTTAAATGTCTTTCACCATATTATGGCTACAAACTCCTTTCTGCAATATCACTCTGAAAGGGAAACTCTTGTATATTTATTTTGAAGACCTTTTTATCAATTTGTATAGTCAAAGACTTTATTAATACATTTACTGTTACCATTGAAACCGATCACCCTCATCACAAATTTCAGCTTTTCTAGGCCAATGTTCGGAAACCATTCAAAATAATTGCTCAAAACTTTTACACTAATTAGGCTAGTAGTATCTTATGCTATGGGGGAAGTTCACCATTTAAGTACCTTTTCTGTTACCATACAAAGAGATTGGCCAGATTACAAAGTTCGGTTTTTTTTTCAGACCAGATTTGTGAAACCATTCAAGGTAATTCCCGGTTACCCAGAACTTTGTACATGCATCAAACTAGTACACTCTCTCTCTCTCTCTCTCTCTCTCTCTCTCTCTCTCTCTCTCTCTCTCTCTCTCTCTCTCTCTCTCTCTCTCTCTCTCTCTCTCTCTCTCTCTCTCTCTCTCTCTCTCTCTCTCTCTCTCTCTCTCTCTCTCTCTCTCTCTCTCTCTCTCTCTCTCTCTCTCTCTCTCTCTCCTCCCTCTCTGATTATATATATATATATATATATATATATATATATATATGTCTGAACAGATGTTTTTTCCAAACGCGAGTAGTATGACTGTGCCTTTTGTTGATTGGCAGCCGGGAGCTACCGCAGAGGTTCCTGTGTGAAAACACACGCGGGATATTTCTACAGCACCTTTAAATACAACTCCATAATAAGATACCATAAAATCTGATAATTATGGAAATCATAGAGCTGTTTCGTCCTTCTAGGCCTTGCCAGTGATTCTACATCATACAGCTGTTTCGTCCTTCTAGGCCTTGTCAGTGATGCTACATCATACAGCTGTTTCGTCCTTCTAGGCCTTGTCAGTGATGCTACATCATACAGCTGTTTCGTCCTTCTAGGCCTTGTCAGTGACACAGCATCATACAGCTGTTTCGTCCTTCTAGGCCTTGTCAGTGACACAGCATCATACAGCTGTTTCATCCTTCTAGGCCTTGTCAGTGACACAGCATCATACAGCTGTTTCGTCCTTCTTACATGAAGGTACACTATAAGTGTTGAAATACAGGTAGCAACTGATGGAAATCAAAACTAGTGGGAAAAAATATATCAACATCAGATGTGTTGCTTTGTTGATTCAGATTACCATTATGTTTGTGTGAAATATTGCATTATTTCATATAAAATTGTTCAGTATAGAATAAGACGTGTTTATAGCGTTTTATCTATTACAGATATATAACAAAAACACACATACGTCACGTGATTAAGCTAGCGTTACTTTACATAGCGACCTTCAGTTCTCACTTCAACGCGTCAATAGAACTGATCCCCTAGAGAACAGACATAATTCTTAATGCATGAGTACTGTGGAATGCTCTATCACATTACTTGGAGTGCTCAGTATTACTGAGTTATCTGGGGACGAGGATTCATGATAATTCCTAAAGAAGCAAATGACTTTCGCAAAAAATTCAGAGTAACCAACTTTCAGCCGACGTTGCTTTGCCCGGTTTTGGTAGGAATATGACACTCTGAATGTAATGGACGGAAGTTCTATTTCACGTCGTCATTTCATTTAGCGTTAGACTGTCTATTATTCAACACTTAATAATCAAATAAGGATATCTTATTTCAAAATTAATTAAGCACGAGAACCCCGGGACTGTGAAATATACGTTCATATTTCAAAATATAATAAAACATTGCAAATTATAGTAATAATTGATAACCAGATGTTGAAATACGATCAAATGACAAATTATTGACACATAAAGTAATACCTCAAGCTCCAAACTTCAGGGAAGAACGTACTGAAGCCAAATCATCCAAAAAAAAATGAACCTTCACGACATTTATCTCTACATCTATACACTAGTTTTGGAATCACAAGTAAACTATTGATTTTACAATGTATGTGGGTTTTTGTTTTGTTTTTTTTTGGTTTTTTTTTTTTTTTTTTTTTTTTTTTTTTTATTGCTACTTCCCATCTGGTTTAAGGTCACCCGAGATGAAGACTGAAGCAACCTATTGGGATTGGGAAATATACAACCAGTTACATTATGCTTTAAAACACTGCAAATTTATTTGTCTATCCTTTGTCTTTAGTGTTCGTACTTATTTGTAGAAGCAATGTAAACACGCCCTAGTAATGAGAATTGACAAGAAGGGAGACAAGCAAGGTCACTCTCGTTATAGACAAATTACATTACTTCGTACTATTGGTAAAGTTTTTGGACGACTAATAGTTAAACATTTACATAACTATTTGCTAGAAAACTCTCTTAACATACCATTCAGTTTCCCAGCCAGGTCAGTCTACTGTTCAGTAGGTTAATGAAATCTTTCATCAAATATTTGACAATTTCGGAGGGGGGACCCTGTCTAGGTTTCTAGTTTCCGAGGCATTCGACAGAATACGGCGAATTGGACTGACAGTGAAGCTAGCTAGTTTGGTGTTGCATGCAAATTATTGGACTGGTTAACTATTATTATTATTATTATTATTATTGCATTCTTAATGGCCCGTCAACACATAAAAGGTCATTAGGGCCATCAAACGGATAAACACACAGCGATCCAAAAGGAAATAACATTAAACAAACCAAAAGGTTAAAAAGGTAAAAGACAAATGATAAACATCTTAAATGGGTATGTTAACACAAAAGATTAAAATGCTACGTATATCATATAGACCAACATCTTTCAGGTAAAATTAATGGATTATTTGTCTCATATAAAACATCAAGTATTTCTTGGAAATAGTTTATGTACTGTAAAATCTACAAATGTAGGTGTGCCTCAGGGCTCCGTTCTCGGTCCTTTTTTCTTTATCGTGTTATATTAATGGCATAACGGGTAATATCGAAAACCTATCAAATTTATTTTTCGGATGATACGTCGATTTTATGCTCCGATAATTCTCTACTCTCTCAAACAGAAAAATCAATATCTTTTTCAAATATTCGATCTTCGGCTGATAAATGATTGACATAAATCTTAATGATATGTATTGAACACGTGACCAGCCATAAGCATCTATAGCAGTATCCTTCGATTCAAACTGTAAATTGAGGTGCCACGTAGAATATATTGGTAAAACAGAAGCGAAACAATTAAGTCTCCTTTGTAAATTAAAATGGATTATTACTAGAAGTTCATTAAAAACAACGTACAGATTCTTTATTCGTCCGCTTTTAGACTATGCTGTTGAGATGTTTGTACTATTGCTAAGGTAGAGATTTAGAAATATTGGATTGACCTTTATAAGCGTCGTCCGTCGTGTATTTTACACTGATATTTGTATTTATTTAGATTTTCGACTCCTCAAAGTTCACTAAATCATTTGTAATGAATTTTCGTGGATACTTTCCGTGGTAGTAAATGAACTAAGATTTTTGTAATGCGTGTTTTTTTTCTGTTTCTTTGCACACGTGTACGTTGCACGTGTACTAGCGCACGTTTTCTGATTCTACACACACGCACACTTTGCTATAAAGGGTTTACTAACACAAGCTTTAAGGATTATACACACGCGCGCACAGAGCTCACTAACATAGACTTTTCTGAATATACACACACACCATGCCTTGAAAAACTCCCCCCCCAACACACACACAAACACACGCACACACACACTCTCACACACTAACACACACACACACACACACACCATCACACAACCACAACATGCACACGTTGTTGTTAAAAAGAGATCATTAACACACGCTATTCTAATTCTACACACGCGCACCTTGCCATAAAAAAGCTCACTAATGATGTTTTGTTTTTTACATACCTGTCCATCAAGAGCTCACTTACCCTTGCGTTCTACACACACTACACACACATGTACTATGCCATAATTCTTCGTTTTTAGCAATAAAGCAACGTCCCATAAAACATTCTGTGAATGAACCTTAATCACAAAGTTGTCAATTATTTTCTAAAATTGAATTCGACGATGAAATGAATTATAAATCAAGGTTATATGGTTTCCGAAGCTAAATTTGTACGGTAATAACACGGGCAGAATGATCTCTCACTCTCCGTTGGTAGTTATGTCAAAATTATATTAAAATTTCAATTAGTTTTTTCAATTTCTTAAATCCCTGCCGTTTCAATACAAAATCGTGTCTAACATTGTTAATACAAATAATAATAATAAAAAGATCAAATTAGAAAAAAAATTATATTTCGGACTTTAGAGAGATCAATAAAGACACATTGTGTATTTATTACAAAATTTCATAATCAGTTACAACTTGTCAGCTGTATTTGCAAACATTCTAGATATTTTAATCAGAAACTTAGGCGCGTCAAAAATACATAAAAACATATGTCGCGTTTGTGGGATATTTTTGTCATATTGTCGCAGTGTCGTGTTATCGCCTACGGCAAAGCGACAAAGAGAGAAGGCCGAAATCAGCCAGCATACTGTACAAACAACGACAGTGTCCTTGGATAAAACGTTAGATCTAGTTTACTTTATCAATCATGTATAAAATATATTTATCTCCAATAGTTTAAAGATAAAGATGCTCTTTATCAGGGTTGATTGCGGCAACAACAAAGATAATGTCTTTAACACAAGCCACATTAGTTTCATTAACCTGTTACAATAAGTGTCATATTTTCAATGACATTATTTTTTTCGTCAGCGTAAGCTGACTATGCTTTATAGAAATTGTTCCAGTTCTGTTTTATGTGTATTGATTTTAATACCCCCAGTTAATTAGTTCCGATTGAACAGCCTGCTCCTACTCAAACATCCCTATCTGATAACTCCGGTGTTATATTGAAAAAGGAACACGGTGAATAATAGCCCAGAAAAGCGTCCGGAACTAGGTCTCGCTTGGGACTGGGACGGTTATAACTATTGTAAATCACTCATGTTTCGTGGATACATAGGAAATTTCCATGATGAATCAGCTTTCATTATTTCAGAAAAAAAATCGAAAATGCGAAAATGGGTTAACATATTTGTTCGTTTCGGATTTATTTTACACCTGCGATTAAAATCATAGATATATTTTTTTTTCTAATTGGGTGTGATAATCATCTAATGTTTACCTGGTCTGTTTACTAACAGCAGTTGCTCAATATGACCCACTGAATCGAAATTGGTATTCAAAGGAGTCTTTTGACGTTGAAACACACCGACATATTTTATTTTGTAGATGCTCAAATGTAATAAATTACCTGATCGAGGTTCTGTGTATAGCCTAGGAATGATATGATAATTACCACGAAGTTTTCAGAATCAAAATCTTAGAGATTAAAAATATCTGTTTCTGATTTCTGAGACACACGGGTGAATCGACAATTACAAGTTAGATACAGCAGAGTCGAATAGTTCGCTGCATCATACAGTTGTTTCGTCCATCTAGGTCTTGTTGTTTCGTTTTTGACGTCGCATGGTCATGGCTAATATTTATTATTTTCTCATTTAAGTGTTTCGTGAAACCATTTACATCAGTCATGTCAATTTTATCACGATAGTGTCCATTATCCAGTCCGGAAACACGTTGTAGTCCACTACCACTAATCATTATACAATTAAAGCTCAGCGGTAATTGATTTTGCCTGATCAAATATTGTTTGGTTATTAGTTAATTACACTGACGAGTTGAGAGACTCTGTAAACTATGAGGAGTCGGCATACTCTAGAAACTGTGAAGAATGGACAGACCCTAGAAACTGTGAAGAATTGACAGACCCTAGAAACTTTGACGAGAGGACAGACTCTAGAAATTGTGAAGCATGGACAGATTCTAGAAACTGTGACGAGCGGGCATACTCTAGAAACTGTGATGAGTGGACAGACTCTAGAAACTGTGACGAGAGGACAGACACTAGAAACTGTAACGAGAGGACAGACTCTAGAAACTGTGAAGAGAGGACAGATTCTAGAAACTGTGACGAGCGGGCATACTCTAGAAACTGTGATCAGTGGACAGACTCTAGAAACTGTGACGAGAGGACAGACACTAGAAACTGTGACGAGAGGACAGACTAGAAACTGTGACGAGAGGACAGACCCTAGAAACTGTGACGAGAGGACAGACTGTAGAAACTGTGAAGAGTGGACAGACTCTAGAAACTGTGACGAGAGGACAGACTCTAGAAATTGTGACGAGAGGACAGACTCTAGAAACTGTGACAAGAGGACAGATTCTAGAAACTGTGAAGAGTGGACAGATTCTAGAAACTGTGATAAGTGGACAGACTCTAGAAATTGTGACGAGAGAACAGACTCTAGAAACTGTGAAGAATGGACAGACTCTAGAAACTGTGACGAGAGGATAGACACTAGAAACTGTGACGAGAGGACAGACTTTAGAAACTGTGACGAGAGGACAGACCCTAGAAACTGTGACGAGAGGACAGATTCTAGAAACTGTGATGAGTGGACAGACTCTAGAAACTGTGACGAGAGAACAGACTCTAGAAACTGTGAAGAATGGACAGACTCTATAAACTGTGACGAGAGGACAGACTCTAGCAACTGTGAAGGATGGACACACTCTATAAAGTGTGATGAGAGGACAGACTCTAGAAACTCAGAAGAATGGACAGATCCTAGAAACTGTGAAGAATTGACAGACCCTAGAAATTGCGAAGAGTGGACAGACTCTAGAAATTGTGACGAAAGGACAGACTCTAGAAACTGTGACGAGAGGACAGATTCTAGAAACTGTGAAGGATGGACAGACTCTAGAAATTGTGACGAGAGAACAGACTCTAGAAACTGTGAAGAATGGACAGACTCTATTAACTGTGACGAGAAGACAGACCCTAGAAACTGTGAAGAACGGACAGACCCTAGAAACTGTGAAGAATTGACACACTCTATAAAGTGTGATGAGTGGACAGACTCTATAAAGTGTGATGAGAGGACAGACCCTAGAAAGTGTGACGAGTGGACAGACTCTAGAAACTGTGAAGAATGGACACACTCTATAAAGTGTGATTAGAGGACAGACCCTATAAATTGTGAAGAGTGGACAGACTCTAGAAGTTGTGACTTTAGAAACTGTGAAGAATGGACAGACTCTATAAACTGTGATGAGAGGACAGACCCTAGAAATTGTGACGAGTGGACAGACTATAAAGTGTGACGAGAGGACAGACTCTAGACACTGTGAAGAATGGACAGACTCTATAAAGTGTGATGAGAGGACAGACCCTAGAAATTGTGACGAGAAGACAGACCCTAGAAACTGTGAAGAATTGACACACTCTATAAAGTGTGATGAGTGGACAGACTCTATAAAGTGTGATGAGAGAACAGACCCTAGAAATTGTGACGAGTGGACAGACTCTAGAAATTGTGACGAGAGGACAGACTTTAGAAACTGTGAAGAATGGACACACTCTATAAAGTGTGATTAGAGGACAGACCCTAGAAATTGTGAAGAGTGGACAGACTCTAGAAACTGTGAAGAATGGACACACTCTATAAAGTGTGATTAGAGGACAGACTCTATAAAGTGTGATGAGAGGACAGACCCTAGAAATTGTGACGAGAGGACAGACTCTAGAAACTGTGAAGAATGGACACACTCTATAAAGTGTGATTAGAGGACAGACCCTATAAATTGTGAAGAGTGGACAGACTCTAGAAGTTGTGACGAGAGGACAGACTTTAGAAACTGTGAAGAATGGACAGACTCTATAAACTGTGACGTGAGGACAGACCCTAGAAATTGTGACGAGTGGACAGACTATAAAGTGTGAAGAGAGGACAGACTCTATAAAGTGTGATGAGAGGACAGACCCTAGAAATTGTGACGAGAAGACAGACCCTAGAAACTGTGAAGAATTGACACACTCTATAAAGTGTGATGAGTGGATAGACTCTATAAAGTGTGATGAGAGAACAGACCCTAGAAATTGTGACGAGTGGACAGACTCTAGAAACTGTGAAGAATGGACACACTCTATAAAGTGTGATGAGTGGACAGACTCTATAAAGTGTGATGAGAGGACAGACCCTAGAAATTGTGACGAGTGGACAGACTCTAGAAACTGTGAAGAATGGACACACTCTATAAAGTGTGATTAGAGGACAGACCCTATAAATTGTGAAGAGTGGACAGACTCTAGAAGTTGTGACGAGAGGACAGACTTTAGAAACTGTGAAGAATGGACAGTCTCTATAAAGTGTGACGAGAGGACAGACTCTAGACACTGTGAAGAATGGACAGACTCTATAAAGTGTGATGAGAGGACAGACCCTAGAAATTGTGACGAGAAGACAGACCCTAGAAACTGTGAAGAATTGACACACTCTATAAAGTGTGATGAGTGGACAGACTCTATAAAGTGTGATGAGAGAACAGACCCTAGAAATTGTGACGAGTGGACAGACTCTAGAAATTGTGACGAGAGGACAGACTTTAGAAACTGTGAAGAATGGACACACTCTATAAAGTGTGACGAGAGGACAGACTCTAGACACTGTGAAGAATGGACAGACTCTATAAAGTGTGATGAGAGGACAGACCCTAGAAATTGTGACGAGAAGACAGACCCTAGAAACTGTGAAGAATTGACACACTCTATAAAGTGTGATGAGTGGACAGACTCTATAAAGTGTGATGAGAGAACAGACCCTAGAAATTGTGACGAGTGGACAGACTCTAGAAATTGTGACGAGAGGACAGACTTTAGAACCTGTGAAGAATGGACACACTCTATAAAGTGTGATTAGAGGACAGACCCTAGAAATTGTGAAGAGTGGACAGACTCTAGAAACTGTGAAGAATGGACACACTCTATAAAGTGTGATTAGAGGACAGACCCTAGAAATTGTGACGAGAAGACAGACCCTAGAAACTGTGAAGAATTGACACACTCTATAAAGTGTGATGAGTGGATAGACTCTATAAAGTGTGATGAGAGAACAGACCCTAGAAATTGTGTGTGTGACAGTGTGTAGAAACTGTGAAGAATGGACACACTCTATAAAGTGTGATGAGTGGACAGTGTGTGTGATGAGAGGACAGACCCTAGAAATTGTGTGTGTGTGACTGTGAAACTGTGAAGAATGGACACACTCTATAAAGTGTGATTAGAGGACAGACCCTATAAATTGTGAAGAGTGGACAGACTCTAGAAGTTGTGACGAGAGGACAGACTTTAGAAACTGTGAAGAATGGACAGACTCTATAAACTGTGACGAGAGGACAGACCCTAGAAATTGTGACGAGTGGACAGACTATAAAGTGTGAAGAGAGGACAGACTCTAGACACTGTGAAGAATGGACAGACTCTATAAAGTGTGATGAGAGGACAGACCCTAGAAATTGTGACGAGAAGACAGACCCTAGAAACTGTGAAGAATTGACACACTCTATAAAGTGTGATGTGTGGACAGACTCTATAAAGTGTGATGAGAGAACAGACCCTAGAAATTGTGACGAATGGACAGATTCTAGAAATTGTGACGAGAGGACAGACTATAAAGTGTGAAGAGAGGACAGACTCTAGACACTGTGAAGAATGGACAGACTCTATAAAGTGTGATGAGAGGACAGACCCTAGAAATTGTGACGAGAAGACAGACCCTAGAAACTGTGAAGAATTGACACACTCTATAAAGTGTGATGTGTGGACAGACTCTATAAAGTGTGATGAGAGAACAGACCCTAGAAATTGTGACGAATGGACAGATTCTAGAAATTGTGACGAGAGGACAGACTTTAGAAACTGTGAAGAATGGACACACTCTATAAAGTGTGATTAGAGGACAGACCCTAGAAATTGTGAAGAGTGGACAGACTCTAGAAACTGTGAAGAATGGACGCACTCTATAAAGTGTGATTAGAGGATAGACCCTAGAAATTGTGACGAGTGGACAGACTATAAAGTGTGACGAGAGGACAGACTCTAGAAACTGTGAAGAATGGACAGACTCTATAAAGTGTGATGAGAGGACAGACCCTAGAAATTGTGACGAGTGGACAGACTATAAAGTGTGACGAGAGGACAGACTCTAGAAACTGTGAAGAATGGACACACTTTATAAAGTGTGATGAGAGGACAGACCCTAGAAATTGTGACGAGTGGACAGACTATAAAGTGTGACGAGAGGACAGACTCTAGAAACTGTGAAGAATTGACAGACCCTAGAAACTGTGAAGAATGGACAGACTCTATAAACTGTGACGAGAGGACAGACTCTATAAACTGTGACGAGAGGACAGACTCTATAAACTGTGACGAGAGGACATACTCTATTAACTCTTACGAGTGGACACAGTCTATAAACTGTGACGAGTGGACACACTCTATAAACTATGACGAGTGGACAGATTCTATCTCCCGCAGTTTATTGATTGTGATGATAAACTTATTGTTTACATATCATTGTTTATGACCCGTCCCCTACGACGGTACTATTCAATCAGCATCAGCAGGTAGTAAACAGGCTTTGGAAGCTTGGTTATCTTAAATTTCCAACAAACAAAAAAATCTAATTATTTGCCAGGAGAATATTAGTGTAATTGACAATTACTTTCGTGTTTATTTATTTATTTTTTTGTCAGTGAATATCTACTTCCATCTCCTAAAACTAATTTCAGATATGTATTTTGATATTTGATATTAACTGGATTTTTATTTATCGATATTTGTTGTTATAGCAAGCTTTGTTGTTGATATTTAGTCACTGATTGATGTTATATTGTAAACATACGATACTCCATTTAAATTGCCCCATTATAGTTTCATATTACATACAGAAATATTAATCAGCGAGTAATATTTAAACAGTTCCTGAAATCAAAGCCCGTTAACGCAAACCCCGTTAGCGATTCTCAGGAATGAATTAATGAAAACATGTGACACAGACACAGGTATAGGTATTTACATGGAATATCTGGCATGTTTATGTGATTATCATTGGCATTGCACCTTAAGAATAACCAGAGACCTGTGACGACTGTGAGGACGAATGCACATAAAGTGCTATCACACTGAAATCTCACATATGTATATGTGTGTGTGTGTGTGTGTGTGTGTGAGTGGGTGTGTGTGTGTGTGTGTGTGTGTGTGTGTGTGAGGGTGTGTGTGTGTGTGAGGGTGTGTGTGTGTGTGTGTGTGTGTGTGTGTGTGTGTGTGTGTGTGTGTGTGTGTGTGTGTGTGTGTGTGAGTGTGTGTGAGGGTGTGTGTGTGTGTGTGAGGGTGAGGGTGTGAGGGTGTGTGTGTGTGTGTGTGTGTGTTTATATCCATGTTGTCCTTTTGAATCACTCAAAGATGAAATAAAAAACACAAGTTAATTACAGTTATCAATTAAAATGTATAATTAGACATAGGAGAGCCGAATAGTGAAACTGATAAGTGTATATTTCAGCTGTTTTGTCCTTCTATGACTAGTCAGAGACATAAAAGGTCTAAATATTGAAACATTGCAGGCGTCTGAAGCAAATAAAAATGATAGAAAAAATGTCAAATCTAGGAAGGAAGGAAATTTAGGAAGAAGCGATAATAAAATTCAAATCACTATTTTTTCGTACCCCATTAAAATCTACATATATCCACATCTCCACTATACTGTTCATGTCATGTAACAATTCAAAAATTATCGATGCGTGTAAAAAGAAAATATCTGTTCCTACAGCACTATTTTGTACTTTTTATATCCCTTTTATTTCAGCGAAAATCGGGAAAATCGAAATCACAAACCGAGACAACACAAATAAAAATATTGGTTATTATCGACTGGGAAAACAGGTCAGCTTATCAATAACAAAATGTCTTCATTGTTACGTAAATTTAGACTTCTGTAAAACCAAGGTGATGTATCGACCAACCTGACACCTTTATAACGACATTTGATACCTAGAATTATCCCCGAGGTAATGTATCTATTCTCACGAAAATCAATATCTGTTCGAAAGCTGATTCTGATTTTAAAATTTGAATAATTTACCGGGGAAAATATCATCACTGAATTATATCTGCATATAAATTCGTATGTTTTTTTTTAAATATTTTGCTGGACTCGTCTCCGTGTTTTATATTTCAAACTTAAACATTGAAAAATGCATTGACTAATTCAGCTGATGGGGTTGACGTTGATGCGTTCTAAAACGTTCGAGTAAAAAATTTGGAATTTCTTAATGAAGATAAAAGGCGTTAAAGATTTAAAAAGCACGGCGATTAAGATTCTCGGAGAAACAATGAGAGCAACACATTTGTCTCCTCAATGGCCCCATGGTGGAATCTCAAATTCTACATAGAAGAAACTTTGCTGTAGAAAGACACCAACAGTCAGTGTCAGATTATCAATGTGAAGCAGCAGATACACGTTTTTATATACGTCATCACACTGAAATGTCACGATCTGAACATGGTAGTGCAGATGATTTTTTGTTGGTTTGATTTAGCTTGTATGTCTCGCTACAGCTTAGGCCAAGCGATATATCGATATAGTGTTCGTAGAAGATGATTTTGATGTTCCATCACACTGAAAAAGTAAGTATGCCATCTCACCCAGTCTTACTTTACTGATACTGGACCAGCCAACCTTGTGTTATACTGATGACGGGCCAGCCAACCTTGTATAATACTGATGACGGGCCTACCAACCTTATGTTATACTGATTACGGGCCTGCCAACCTTGTGTTATACTGATGACGGGCCAGCCAACCTTGTGTTATAATGATGACGGGCCAGCCAACCTTGTGTTGTACTGATGACGGGCCAGCCAGCCTTGTGTTATAATGAGGACGGAGCAGTCAACCTTGTGTTGTACTGATGACGGGCCTGCCAACCTTGTGTTATACAGATATCGGGCCAGCCAACCTTATGTTATACTGATTACGGGCCTGCCAACCTTGTGTTATACTGATAACGGGCCAGCCAACCTTGTGTTATAATGATGACGGGCCAGCCAACCTTGTGTTGTACTGATGACGGGCCAGCCAACCTTGTGTTATAATGAGGACGGAGCAGTCAACCTTGTGTTGTACTGATGACGGGCCTGCCAACCTTGTGTTATACAGATATCGGGCCAGCCAACCTTGTGTTATACTGATGACGGGCCAGCCAACCTTGTGTTGTACTGATGACGGGCCTGCCAACCTTGGGCCAGCCAACCTTGTGTTGTACTGATGACGGGCCAGCCAACCTTGTGTTATACTGATGACGGGCCAGCCAACCTTGTGTTATACTGATGACGGGCCAGCCAACCTTGTGTTATAATGATGACGGGCCAGCCAACCTTGTGTTGTACTGATGACGGGCCAGCCAACCTTGTGTTATAATGAGGACGGAGCAGTCAACCTTGTGTTGTACTGATGACGGGCCTGCCAACCTTGTGTTATACAGATATCGGGCCAGCCAACCTTGTGTTATACTGATGACGGGCCAGCCAACCTTATGTTATACTGATTACGGGCCTGCCAACCTTGTGTTATACTGATGACGGGCCAGCCAACCTTGTGTTATAATGATGACGGGCCAGCCAACCTTGTGTTATACTGATGACGGGCCAGTGTTATACCAAACCTTGTGTTATACTGATGACGGGCCAGCCAACCTTGTGTGGTACTGATGACGGGCCTGCCAACCTTGTGTTATACTGATGACGGGCCAGCCAACCTTGTGTTATACTGAGGAAGGACCAGCCAACCTTGTGTTGTACTGATGTCGGGCCAGCCAACCTTGTGTTATACTGATGACGGGCCTGCCAACCTTGTGTTATACTGATGACGGGCATGCCAACCTTGTGTAATACTGATGACGGGCCAGCCAAACTTGTGTTATACTGATGACGGGCCAGCCAACATTGTGTTATACTGAGTACGGTCCTGCCAACCTTGTGCTGTGCTGATGATGGGCCAGCCAACCTTGTGTTGTAGAGATGACGGGCCAGCCAACCTTGTGTTATACTGATGACGGGCATGCCAACCGTGTGTTATACTGATGACGGGCCAGCCAACCTTGTGTTATACTGATGACGGGCCTGCCAACCTTGTGTTATACAGATATCGGGCCAGCCAACCTTGTGTTATACTGATTACGGGCCTGCCAACCTTGTGTTATACTGATAACGGGCCAGCCAACCTTGTGTTATAATGATGACGGGCCAGCCAACCTTGTGTTGTACTGATGACGGGCCAGCCAACCTTGTGTTATAATGAGGACGGAGCAGTCAACCTTGTGTTGTACGAATGACGGGCCTGCCAACCTTGTGTTATACAGATATCTGGCCAGCCAACCTTGTGTTATACTGATGACGGGCCAGCCAACCTTGTGTTGTACTGATGACGGGCCTGCCAACCTTGTGTTATACTGATGACGGGCCAGCCAACCTTGTGTTATACTGATGATGGGCCAGCCAACCTTGTGTTATAATGATGACGGGCCAGCCAACCTTGTATTGTACTGATGACGGGCCAGCCAACCTTGTGTTATAATGAGGACGGAGCAGTCAACCTTGTGTTGTACTATGACGGGCCTGAACCTTGTGTTACGATATCGGGCCAGCCAACCTTGTGTTATACTGATGACGGGCCAGCCAACCTTGTGTTTTACTGATGACGGGCCTGCCAACCTTGTGTTATACTGATGACGGGCCAGCCAACCTTGTGTTATAATGATGACCAACCTTGTGTTGTACTGATGACGGGCCAGCCAACCTTGTGTTATACTGATGACGGGCCAGCCAACCTTGTGTTATACTGATGACGGGCCAGCCAACCTTGTGTTATACTGATGACGGGCCTGCCAACCTTGTGTTATACTGATGACGGGCTTTGTGTTATACTGATGACGGGCCAGCCAACCTTGTGTTATACTGATGACGGGCCTGCCAACCTTGTGTTATACTGATGACGGGCATGCCAACCTTGTGCTGTACTGTGATAGGCCTGCCAACCTTGTGTTATACTGATGACGGGCATGCCAACCTTGTGTTATACCGAGGACGGACCAGCCAACCTTTGTGTTATACTGATGACGGGCCAGCCAACCTTGTGTTATACTGATGACGGGCCTGCCAACCTTATGTTATACTGATGACCGGCCTGCCAACCTTGTGTTATACTGATTACGGGTCAGCCAACCTTGTGTTATACTGATGACGGGCCAGCCAACCTTGTGTTATACTGAGTACGGTCCTGCCAACCATGTGCTGTACTGTGATAGGCCTGCCAACCTTGTGTTATACTGATGACGGGCATGCCAACCTTGTGTTATACTGAGACGGACCAGCCAACCTTGTGTTATACTGATGACGGGCATGCCAACATTGTGTTGTACTGATGACGGGCCAGCCAACCTTTTGTTATACTGATGACGGGCCTGCCAACCTTGTGTCATACAGATATCGGGCCAGCCAACCTTGTGTTATACTGATGACGGGCCTGCCAACCTTGTGTTATACTGATGACGGGCCTGATAACCTTGTGTTATACTGAGGACGGACCAGCCAACCTTGTGTTATACTGATGGCGTGCCTGCCAACCTTGTGTCGTACAGATATCGGGCCAGCCAAACTTGTGTATCCAGTGTAAAACGATTGACCGACAACGATGTTAGTCATTCATAAGTCTAATGTACATCAATCTAATTTACATTACAGTACATGTTTAATAAGTGATCTCGAGTTACTCTCACGTTACTATAAATATCTCTACACTATAGGTAACCCTTGTTGGTGTCATGAACTCGTCATCCAAAGCAGTGTTCTGTGATTCACACAAGTTTACAGGGAGGTGTACATGGAGACATTAATATATTGATGAAGACAACAATTCACATCGACACTTTACCTGTATCAGAGGTAATGACCTCCCCGTCGTGTTGTATACTATCTATATACGGATCAAATCAACACCATATCTTATTGTTTATATATCTCACATATGACAGAGGAATCAATACAGGATGGAAATTAGTAAGACACCATTACAAGCTTTAGACTTTTCTCAGCCGTCACAGCAGTTTCAATACTTTCGACTCCTAGCATCACTGACGAGTCTTAGGAAACGAAAAAAATGCATCATGCAGTTTAATTTATAATGTGGCTTTAAAGTTTCTAATTCATAGTTTTAATAGAAATGTGTTATTCAATTGTGTGTCATTCGTTAAACATTTCATGACTATCGTTTACTTTACACTGCTAATCATTGACACCGCCCCCCTTTTGGCTTCAGGTCGAAATATAATGTAACATCGTCTTTAAAAAGTTCACATACTAGTCTCTGCTGAATGTCCAGTATTGTTGTAGCGTACAGAATTGTAAGGCCTGGGTTTCCTGTTATCAGTATAATGTGAGCGGGGCGGTGTCAGTATGATAGCACTATAAATACGGCTTCAATTCTTCAATATCACAGCCTCCCTCAGCCACACTCATTCAACACATATACTCATCTCTCGGGAAACCGCCCTAAAATTACCATAGCTGTTGACAGGACGTTAAGCAATGTAACCCAAAACGTTATCAGGATACATACATCGATAGAGTGATGATGGACTAAAGGGAATAGACGACGACAGGGCCTGGGTCGCTCAAGTTCTAGACAAACAGATGGCGCGGTGGGCAGACAGCGGACTGGTCTGAGCACACGGAAATTACTGGAGCGAGGAAAATATCATTATTATGGCTGTACGTGTACCGTCGAGACCTGTTGCCGCATAGGCAATTGCGAGTAATATGTCTGATTTTTGTTACGATGAAAGTCATTCATGTGAAAGAAAATTAGTCATGAATTAAACACCCACAGGGAAATTGTGTGTAACGTTATATTGCATCACTAGTTCGTGCTGTATGGCAGGAAAGATCTGTATGCAGACAAAGTGAATATTAGTATACATAGAGTTGATAGTAATATTTGACATTTCATTTTGTACGATTATGATAAAAAAAAAACATAACAGGGTCCGCAAATATAGCGTTGAGAAATGTGATTTTATGTATAAATATCAGATAAAATTGTACAGGACTGTTTGTTGGATGCTGACGATTATGTAACGAGTCTTTGAAATAAAAGAGAATAATATACTTATATATATATATATACATATGTATATAGCCTTGTCGTATTATAAACTCGTTCTTCGTTAATTCGTTAATCTGCATACTGTAAAAGTTATTTTATTGGGTATATATATTCGCCATTGTTGAGGTGTAATACAAAATCAAGATTAATTAAATAATAATAAACGATTACAGTCTATTTCATGACTTTCTGATAAAGAAAAAACGACATGAAAATTTGAATCATCGAAAAAAAAACGCTAGGAAAAAAAAAAAAAAAATACAGTATTAAGAAACCAACACTTCATTTCTTTATGACATTCACCATTCTGCTAAAGGAATGGGACTCTTACAGAAATACCTGTTACAGTACGTGATGTCAACGAAAAAAACGTAAAATGTTCCCAGTTTTAACAAATGTTTGTATGGAAATAATGTATATCTATGGAAGTCGAGAAAAGGAAAATTTTTCAATGTATTTATTTAATTCTCCAAGATTTTATTTTTTGCGATTTTATTCCAACCTCGAGAATTACAGTCAATCAAATATACCAACCTTGGTAGATCATTGTTAACTATGCTTTGCAGATACTTGTACAACAGTAATACATTCATGTCGGTGTGAACACGAGTCCAATACATTAACTGTGTATGTAGGTCAGTAGAATTCTGTTCACAAAAAGATAAAATATATTGACAGAGTAAAATTTCCCTCTTATCAAATTAAGTACTTACTTAACCACTTACAGATATATTTATAATTACAAACTTGAAATGACTCAGCCACTTACAGATATATTTATAATTATAAACTTGAAATGACTCAGCCACTTACAGATATATTTATAATTACAGACTTGAAATAACTCAACCACTTACAGATATATTTATAATTACAAACTTGAAATGACTCAACCACTTACAGATATATTTATAATTACAAACTTGAAATGACTCAACCACTTACAGATATATTTATAATTACAAACTTGAAATGACTCAGCCACTTACAGATATATTTATAATTACAAACTTGAAATGACTCAACCACTTACAGATATATTTATAATTACAAACTTGAAATGACTCAGCCACTTACAGATATATTTATAATTACAAACTTGAAATGACTCAGCCACTTACAGATATATTTATAATTACAAACTTGAAATGACTCAGCCACTTACAGATATATTTATAATTACAAACTTGAAATGACTCAGCCACTTACAGATATATTTATAATTACAAACTTGAAATGACTCAACCACTTACAGATATATTTATAATTACAAACTTGAAATGACTCAGCCACTTACAGATATATTTATAATTACAGACTTGAAATGACTCAACCACTTACAGATATATTTATAATTACAAACTTAAAATGACTCAGCCACTTACAGATATATTTATAATTACAAACTTGAAATGACTCAACCACTTACAGATATATTTATAATTACAAACTTGAAATGACTCAACCACTTACAGATATATTTATAATTACAGACTTGAAATGACTCAACCACTTACAGATATATTTATAATTACAGACTTGAAATGACTCAGCCACTTACAGATATATTTATAATTACAGATTTGAAATGACTCAACCACTTACAGATATATTTATAATTACAGACTTGAAATGACTCAGCCACTTACAGATATATTTATAATTACAAACTTGAAATGATTCAACCACTTACAGATATATCTATAATTACAAACTTGAAATGACTCAACCACTTACAGATATATTTATAATTACAAACTTAAAATTATCTACTGCATACTTACAATTATACTTATATATAATATTTTATTGCTGATAATATTTACGGAGGATTATCAAACTGCTTTCGTATACTTAAGAATGCCGATAAATTGAAATTTGTGTAATTTAAAGGTTATCATTAATTGTATTTTGTTATTTGTAACATTCGCTCGAGTCTGTACCTTGGGTCATGCGACACACTCCTTTTCTCTATAGAAATACACTGTCCCTGTCATTACGAATACTTTATCATTCACTTCCACAAATTATCATGCATGTCACGGAGAGGTAAAATCTATTTTTATCAGAACGATGATATGTGTCCTTACCATACAATGGAAATACAGAGCATGTGACATCACGTGACATCAATTCGGGATGCTATAACTAAATAATTTTATCTACTGACTTACAACATACATCTACATTTCTCTAAGTCGATCACGCTTTACGTCGATCTGTTTACTTACTATATAGATCTACATGTACCTGAGTACTTCACTAACGTTATAGAGTTGTCTGCATTGTCAGATAGTACTAGTTACAACTATTTACAGTCCCGTTCTTCACTAACGTTATACCGTTGTCTACACTACTAGTTAGTACTAGTTAAAACTGTTTACAGTCCCGTACTTCACTAACGTTATACCGTTGTCTACGCTAACAGATAGTACTAGTTAAAACTGTTTACTCTCCCGTACTTCACTAACGTTATACCGTTGTCTACACTAACAGATAGTACTAGTTAAAACTGTTTACTGTCCCGTACTTCACTAACGTTATACCGTTGTCTACACTACTAGATAGTACTAGTTAAAACTGTTTACAGTCCCGTACTTCACTAACGTTATACCGTTGTCTACACTAACAGATAGTACTAGTTAAAACTGTTTACAGTCCCGTACTTCACTAACGTTATACCGTTGTCTACATTAACAGATAGTACTAGTTAAAACTGTTTACTGTCCCGTACTTCACTAACGTTATACCGTTGTCTACACTAACAGATAGTACTAGTTAAAACTGTTTACTCTCCCGTACTTCACTAACGTTATACCGTTGTCTACACTAACAGATAGTACTAGTTAAAACTGTTTACTGTCCCGTACTTCACTAACGTTATACCGTTGTCTACACTAACTGATAGTACTATTTAAAACTGTTTACTCTCCCGTACTTCACTAACGTTATACCGTTGTCTACACTAACTGATAGTACTAGTTAAAACTGTTTACTCTCCCGTACTTCACTAACGTTATACCGTTGTCTACACTAACTGATAGTACTAGTTAAAACTGTTTACTGTCCCGTACTTCACTAACGTTATACCGTTGTCTACACTAACTGATAGTACTAGTTAAAACTGTTTACTGTCCCGTACTTCACTAACGTTATACCGTTGTCTACACTAACTGATAGTACTATTTAAAACTGTTTACTCTCCCGTACTTCACTAACGTTATACCGTTGTCTACACTAACAGATAGTACTAGTTAAAACTGTTTACTGTCCCGTACTTCACTAACGTTATACCGTTGTCTACACTAACAGATAGTACTAGTTAAAACTGTTTACTGTCCCGTACTTCACTAACGTTATACCGTTGTCTACACTAACTGATAGTACTAGTTAAAACTGTTTACTCTCCCGTACTTCACTAACGTTATACCGTACTTCACTAACGTTATACCGTTGTCTACACTAACAGATAGTACTAGTTAAAACTGTTTACTCTCCCGTACTTCACTAACGTTATACCGTTGTCTACACTAACTGATAGTACTATTTAAAACTGTTTACTCTCCCGTACTTCACTAACGTTATACCGTTGTCTACACTACTAGATAGTACTAGTTAAAACTGTTTACAGTCCCGTACTTCACTAACGTTATACCGTTGTCTACACTAACAGATAGTACTAGTTAAAACTGTTTACAGTCCCGTACTTCACTAACGTTATACCGTTGTCTACATTAACAGATAGTACTAGTTAAAACTGTTTACTGTCCCGTACTTCACTAACGTTATACCGTTGTCTACACTAACAGATAGTACTAGTTAAAACTGTTTACTCTCCCGTACTTCACTAACGTTATACCGTTGTCTACACTAACAGATAGTACTAGTTAAAACTGTTTACTGTCCCGTACTTCACTAACGTTATACCGTTGTCTACACTAACTGATAGTACTATTTAAAACTGTTTACTCTCCCGTACTTCACTAACGTTATACCGTTGTCTACACTAACTGATAGTACTAGTTAAAACTGTTTACTCTCCCGTACTTCACTAACGTTATACCGTTGTCTACACTAACTGATAGTACTAGTTAAAACTGTTTACTGTCCCGTACTTCACTAACGTTATACCGTTGTCTACACTAACTGATAGTACTATTTAAAACTGTTTACTCTCCCGTACTTCACTAACGTTATACCGTTGTCTACACTAACAGATAGTACTAGTTAAAACTGTTTACTGTCCCGTACTTCACTAACGTTATACCGTTGTCTACACTAACAGATAGTACTAGTTAAAACTGTTTACTGTCCCGTACTTCACTAACGTTATACCGTTGTCTACACTAACTGATAGTACTAGTTAAAACTGTTTACTCTCCCGTACTTCACTAACGTTATACCGTACTTCACTAACGTTATACCGTTGTCTACACTAACAGATAGTACTAGTTAAAACTGTTTACTCTCCCGTACTTCACTAACGTTATACCGTTGTCTACACTAACTGATAGTACTATTTAAAACTGTTTACTCTCCCGTACTTCACTAACGTTATACCGTTGTCTACACTAACTGATAGTACTAGTTAAAACTGTTTACTCTCCCGTACTTCACTAACGTTATACCGTTGTCTACACTAACTGATAGTACTAGTTAAAACTGTTTACTCTCCCGTACTTCACTAACGTTATACCGTTGTCTACACTAACTGATAGTACTATTTAAAACTGTTTACTCTCCCGTACTTCACTAACGTTATACCGTTGTCTACACTAACAGATAGTACTAGTTGAAACTGTTTACTGTCCCGTACTTCACTAACGTTATACCGTTGTCTACATTAACAGATAGTACTAGTTAAAACTGTTTACTGTCCCGTACTTCACTAACGTTATACCGTTGTCTACACTAACAGATAGTACTAGTTAAAACTGTTTACTGTCCTGTAATTCACTAACGTTATACCGTTGTCTACACTAACAGATAGTACTAGTTAAAACTGTTAACTGTCCTGTAATTCACTAACGTTATACCGTTGTCTACACTAACAGATAGTACTAGTTGAAACTGTTTACTCTCCCGTACTTCACTTACGTTATACCGTTGTCTACATTAACAGATAGTACTAGTTAAAACTGTTTACTGTCCCGTACTTCACTAACGTTATCCCGTACTTCACTAACGTTATACCGTTGTCTACACTAACTGATAGTACTAGTTAAAACCGTTAACTGTCCTGTAATTCACTAACGTTATACCGTTGTCTACACTACTAGATAGTACTAGTTAAAACTGTTTACTGTCCTGTAATTCACTAACGTTATACCGTTGTCTACACTAACAGATAGTACTAGTTACAAACTGTTTACTGTTCTGTAATTCACTAACGTTATACCGTTGTCTACACTAACTGATAGTACTAGTTAAAACTGTTTACTGTCCTGTATGTCCTGTAATTCACTAACGTTATACCGTTGTCTACACTAACTGATAGTACTGGTTAAAACTGTTTACTCTCCTGTAATTCACTAACGTTATACCGATGTCTACACTACTAGATAGTACTAGTTAAAACTGTTTACTGTCCTGTAATTCACTAACGTTATACCGTTGTCTACACTAACAGATAGTACTAGTTAAAACTGTTTACAGTCCCGTACTTCACTAACGTTATACCGTTGTCTACATTATCAGATAGTACTAGTTAAAACTGTTTACTCTCCCGTACTTCACTAACGTTATACCGTTGTCTACACTAACAGATAGTACTAGTTAAAACTGTTTACTGTCCCGTACTTCACTAACGTTATACCGTTGTCTACACTAACAGATAGTACTAGTTAAAACTGTTTACTGTCCCGTACTTCACTAACGTTATACCGTTGTCTACACTAACTGATAGTACTAGTTAAAACTGTTTACTCTCCCGTACTTCACTAACGTTATACCGTACTTCACTAACGTTATACCGTTGTCTACACTAACAGATAGTACTAGTTAAAACTGTTTACTCTCCCGTACTTCACTAACGTTATACCGTTGTCTACACTAACTGATAGTACTATTTAAAACTGTTTACTGTCCCGTACTTCACTAACGTTATACCGTTGTCTACACTAATGATAGTACTAGTTAAAACTGTTTACTGTCCTGTAATTCACTAACGTTATACCGTTGTCTACACTAATGATAGTACTAGTTAAAACTGTTTACTCTCCCGTACTTCACTAACGTTATACCGTTGTCTACACTAACTGATAGTACTATTTAAAACTGTTTACTCTCCCGTACTTCACTAACGTTATACCGTTGTCTACACTAACAGATAGTACTAGTTGAAACTGTTTACTCTCCCGTACTTCACTAACGTTATACCGTTGTCTACATTAACAGATAGTACTAGTTAAAACTGTTTACTGTCCCGTACTTCACTAACGTTATACCGTTGTCTACACTAACAGATAGTACTAGTTAAAACTGTTTACTGTCCTGTAATTCACTAACGTTATACCGTTGTCTACACTAACAGATAGTACTAGTTAAAACTGTTAACTGTCCTGTAATTCACTAACGTTATACCGTTGTCTACACTAACAGATAGTACTAGTTGAAACTGTTTACTCTCCCGTACTTCACTTACGTTATACCGTTGTCTACATTAACAGATAGTACTAGTTAAAACTGTTTACTGTCCCGTACTTCACTAACGTTATCCCGTACTTCACTAACGTTATACCGTTGTCTACACTAACTGATAGTACTAGTTAAAACCGTTAACTGTCCTGTAATTCACTAACGTTATACCGTTGTCTACACTACTAGATAGTACTAGTTAAAACTGTTTACTGTCCTGTAATTCACTAACGTTATACCGTTGTCTACACTAACAGATAGTACTAGTTACAAACTGTTTACTGTTCTGTAATTCACTAACGTTATACCGTTGTCTACACTAACTGATAGTACTAGTTAAAACTGTTTACTCTCCTGTAATTCACTAACGTTATACCGTTGTCTACACTAACAGATAGTACTAGTTAAAACTGTTTACTCTCCTGTAATTCACTAACGTTATACCGATGTCTACACTACTAGATAGTACTAGTTAAAACTGTTTACTGTCCTGTAATTCACTAACGTTATACCGTTGTCTACACTAACAGATAGTACTAGTTAAAACTGTTTACAGTCCCGTACTTCACTAACGTTATACCGTTGTCTACATTATCAGATAGTACTAGTTAAAACTGTTTACTCTCCCGTACTTCACTAACGTTATAGAGTTGTTTACACTAACAGATAGTACTAGTTAAAACTGTTTACTGTCACGTACTTCACTAACGTTATACCGTTGTCTACATTATCAGATAGTACTAGTTAAAACTGTTTACTCTCCCGTACTTCACTAACGTTATACCGTTGTCTACATTATCAGATAGTACTAGTTAAAACTGTTTACTGTCCTGTAATTCACTAACGTTATACCGTTGTCTACACTAACAGATAATACCAGTTAAAACTGTTTACTGTCCCGTACTTCACTAACGTTATACCGTACTTCACTAACGTTATACTGTTGTTTACACTAACAGATAGTACTAGTTAAAACTGTTTACTGTCCCGTACTTCACTAACGTTATACTGTTGTTTACACTAACAGATAGTACTAGTTAAAACTGTTTACTCTCCCTTGCCTTTCTTTCATTAAGGGGTCTCTAAGCCACCAAAACGCCCTGTTTACAGACTAATTGTGTGTTGCTGTCGAATGATCTTCACAAAATTAGAATGTCTCCTCTTGCCAATTTGATTAGTTTTAAATATTTATTGTTTACATAAAAGAATACATATCCTATTGTCCTTATATCTTCATGCTCGTTTCACAGATTTAACAATTAATCTTGCTCCGAATGAATTTTGATTAAGACGAACAAATCTTTCATAAATTTTAATTTTCCCTTTATTAAGTTACGTTTATATTTATTGAGCCGTAATTGGACTTAACTTAATATATTACGCTGGGTTCAGTACATTTGCAATTAACATATTAATAATTGGCTTTGTATTCCTTGCTGTGTAGAAGGCATATTGGAAAGAAACAATCAGCTGGATAGGCAAAACCCACAACAATTACATAAAGAATGGTAGGGATTACAGCACCAGTTATGTGTTATATAAATGGAAAGCGTCCAAGTCAGCATATACTTTTAAACATCAAATATATTGAAACCCATCATTGACACAACATTCGTGTTGACATGAACATCGCGAGGACCCAAGACAAGCAAAAACAATCTATGTACGTTCCTTTCTTTAACATGATATTGACTGAACGATCCGACTTGTAAAGATTACTGCTGTTAAATCCTTATTTAACTGTGGAGCTGACGAAACAGCTGTATGATGCAGTAGGAGTTGTCATTTAATTCTACTTCCCTTGTTCTAAATTTTTATTGAAAGGTGTTATTTATTTGTTTTCCTTCCGTGCAATTTAGGCGACCTACAATTATATCAACACTACATCTTGTAACACGGGAAAGTGGTATACATATTGTTCTAATGTGACGTCACAATCACGTCCGCCATTATCCTTGATATATTGTTTCCATTATCTACGAGGAATCAAACCGGTTCTTTTTAAAAGTGAAACACGTCCTTAATTCCCAAACCTCTTACACAGTAACTAATATTTTCTTAATTTGATATTACGAAATATGAAGTTGTGCTTTGTAATTTCGATTTGTTGTTTTCATAGGTGGACACGTTGAACGCGTCGGGTCTCAAATTTTGGTAATATGACACAGCAAAATAGAGTCATACAATATAACAACGTACACTGTCCAAAAAAAAACATTACAGAAAAAACCAATGATGATTATAAGAAATCCATAGACACCTCCTCAGTCGCTAATATCCAGAAGATAGACATCCCTAGTTTCTATAATCTGCCGCTCACAGGCGCCTCCTGGGCCCAACTCCCTGAACACAAATATTCCCCCTGCCCCCACCCCCCCCCCCCGCCCCGCCCCCCGATTCCCCGCCCACAGACGCCACTCTGTCCAAAATTCACCACTCGCAAACCTCGATTCCCCTGTCCCCTAATTCACCACAAACATCCACCCTGTCAAAACCTTTCCCCTACCCACAAACATTACATCTGTCTCTAATTTCCCATCCGCAAACATCCATTCTGTACCTAATTCCCCGGCAAAGACACCATTCTGTCGCTAATTCACCACCCACAAACCTTGACACTCTTATTAATTCCCCGCCAAAATGACATCCCTCGTGTCTCTAATTCCCTATCGACAATCATCCCTTCTGCCCCTAATTCCCGCCCACAGACACCCCTCTGTCCCACATTTCCCATCCATAAAACATCCACTCTGTCCCTAACTCCCCGCCCACAAACATCCACTCTGTTCCTAATTCCCCACCCCAAAATACCCATTCTGTTCCTAATTTCCCATCCACAAACATCCACTGTTTCCTATTCCTAACACAATAACATCCACTCTGTCCCTAATTCCCAACCGAAAAAACATCCACTCTGTCCCTAATTCCCAACCGAAAAAACATCCACTCTGTCCCTAATTCCCCACCCCAAAATACCCATTCTGTTCCTAATTTCCCATCAATAAACATCCACTGTTTCCTATTCCTAACACAATAACATCCACTCTGTCCCTAATTCCCCACCGAAAAACATCCACTCTGTTCCTAATCAGTCCCCACCCAAAAAGATCCACTTTGTCCCGAATTCCCAACCCACAAACATCCACCATGTTCCTAATTCCCAAACCAAAACATCCACTCTGTCCCAAATTCCCCCAAAAAACCCACTCTGAAAAAACATCCACTCTGTCCCTAATTCCCAAAAAACCCACTCTGTCCCAAAAAACATCCACTCTGTCCCAAATTCCCCACCCAAAAACATCCACTCTGTCCCTAAAAAACATTCCCAATCTCCACTCTGTCCCTAATTCCCAACCGAAAAAACATCCACTCTGTCCCTAATTCCCAACCGAAAAAACATCCACTCTGTCCCTAATTCCCAACCGAAAAAACGACCACTCTGTCCCTAATTCCCAACCCAAAAAAACATCCACTCTGTCCCTAATTCCCAACCCAAAAAACATCCACTCTGTCCCTAATTCCCAACCCAAAAAACATCCACTCTGTCCCTAATTCCCAACCGAAAAAACGACCACTCTGTCCCTAATTCCCAACCGAAAAAACGACCACTCTGTCCCTAATTCCCAACCGAAAAAACATCCACTCTGTCCCTAATCAGTCCCCACCCAAAAACATCCACTCTGTCCCAAATTCCCCACCCAAAAACATCCACTCTGTCCCTAATCAGTCCCCACCCAAAAACATCCACTCTGTCCCAAATTCCCCACCCAAAAACATCCACTCTGTCCCAAATTCCCCACCCAAAAACATCCACTCTGTCCCAAATTCCCCACCCAAAAACATCCACTCTGTCCCTAATTACCCACCCAAAAACATCCACTCTGTCCCTAATTCCCCACTCTGTCCCAAAAAAAAACATCCACTCTGTCCCTAATTCCCCACCCAAAAACATCCACTCTGTCCCTAATTCCCCACCCAAAAACATCCACTCTGTCCCTAATTCCCCACCTAAAAACATCCACTCTGTTCCAAATTACCCGCCCAAAAACATCCACTCTGTCCCAAATTCCCCACCTAAAAACATCCACTCTGTCCCAAATTCCCCACCCAAAAACATCCACTCTGTCCCAAATTCCCCACCCAAAAACATCCACTCTGTCCCTAATTACCCGCCCAAAAACATCCACTCTGTCCCTAATCAGTCCCCACCCAAAAACATCCACTCTGTCCCTAATTCCCCACCCAAAAACATCCACTCTGTTCCTAATTACCCACCCAAAAACATCCACTCTGTCCCTAATTCCCAACCGAAAAACATCCACTCTGTCCCTAATTCCCAACCGAAAAACATCCACTCTGTCCCTAATTCCCAACCGAAAAAACATCCACTCTGTCCCTAATCAGTCCCCACCCAAAAAGATCCACTCTGTCCCTAATTCCCAACCGAAAAACATCCACTCTGTCCCAAATTCCCCACCCAAAAACATCCGCTCCGTCCATAACTCTCCGTCCACAAACATCACTGTCCCTAATTTACACCCACAAACATCACCCCGCCCCGCCCCCTCTGCCTATCGTCCCCCACATACCTACCGGTATTGTCTCAAATCGCACCTTATTACACTGAGTTACATAAACATTTTATCATATTACATAATCTCCACACCCACATGTCCTTCCAATTCAGTATGACTATCAATATTTGATACGAGATGACTAATTTGCTAAATTTACGATAACACAATATTTTGGATAAGTCGGTATATTACACCCACGCCTGGGACACGTGTTATTAACCATCATGTTTAGTATAATATGTGTAAATGTAATTTCTGGTAATAAATGTTTGAGTGATTTTTATAAATAATACCGTTATATACAATTCAATATTTTTGCGTTCTGAGTTTTTCTTTCTTTTAATAATGCTTTTTCGTGAACATCCGATTTTGTTTATTAATAATAGCTCAAATGGACTTTTACTAATCTTAAATGTTCGGAAACAAATAAATTCGTTGATTAAGAGTTGTCATGAAATCAGCAAATCCCCCCCACCCCCCACCCCCCACCCCCCCCCCCCCCCCCCACCCCCGCCTCTTCTTTCTCTCATCCCCATGAAAATTTAAAAAAAATATAGTATTTCAACATAAATCAAGGAATACGTATTTCTTTGTTAAGCAAGGGAAATCTGTTGTTATTTTGATAGAAAGTAACGTTTTAATCTGTTTTCATCTGTGTTAATGACAGTGGATTCGGGTAAGATTGAGAGATATTGATAGAAAGAAAAGTAGAATGTTGTTATACATACCCTTATATAGACAAATAATTTACCTAGTGCCAGGACAGTCATACTACATCATACAGCTGTTGCGTCCTTCTAGCTGTTGCGTCCTTCTAGGACTTGTCAGTGATGCTACATTAAATATCTGTTTCGTCCTTCTAGGACTTGTCAATGATGCTACATCATACAGCCGTTTCGTCCTTCTAGGACTCTAAAGTGATGCTACATCGTACAGCTGTTGTGTCCTTCTAGGACTCGACAGTGATGCTACATCCTATAGCTGTTTCGTCCTTCTAGGACTTGTCAGTGATGCTACATCATACAGCTGTTTCGTCCTTTTAGGACATGATTGTGATGCTATATCGTACAGCTGTTTCGTCCTTCTAGGACTTGTCAGTGATGCTACATTATACAGCTGTTTCGTCCTTCTAGGACTCATCAGTGATGCTACATCATATAGCTGTCCTTCCTTCTAGGACTTGTCAGTGATGCTACATCATATAGCTGTCCTTCCTTCTAGGACTTGTCAGTGATGCTACATCATATAGCTGTTTCGTCCTTCTAGGACTTGTCAGTGATGCTACATCATACAGCTGTTTCGTCCTTCTAGGACATGACTGTGATGCTTAATCTTACAGCTGTTGCGTCCTTCTAGGACTTGTCAGTGATGCTACATCCTATAGCTGTTTCGTCCTTCTAGGACTTGTCAGTGATGCTACATCATACAGCTGTTTCGTCCTTCTAGGACATGACTGTGATGCTTAATCTTACAGCTGTTGCGTCCTTCTAGGACTCGTCAGTGATGCTACATCATATAGCTGTTTCGTCCTTCTAGGACTTGTCAGTGATGCTAGGGGCCTAAAATGAACAATCGCGGTCTCATGAGCCTTTGAAAATTTAATATAATTAAGATTTACTATTGTGTTCCGAGCAATATTACGATATTTTGCCATTCTCGATTAAGCAACCTTGTTATTACATACAGCAGATGGACGTCCATGTTTCCACAATAAAATATTCATGATACTAACCCCCTTATGGATATTTCCATGACTGATCGGCGGTACGAGATGACAAGCCGCTGTTTCTATTGCCAGTGCTAATTAATGAAATCCATTGGAGATGGTTTCTGTTAAAGGGAGTAAGCCGAATGTGTGTATAGAGATACACAGCATTACTGTTGATGAGTGAGATATGAGGAACTCTAATTTCTATAAAAATAACATTTTAGGAAAATGCAGTTGATTTCACTGGGATAGAAAAATAAGAGAATATTAATACAGAGTGTTACTTATTTACATGGACATCCGTTATATATATATACTTTTGTATATATATATATATATATATAAATGGGTAACTTTTTATGTAGATATTTATGATTAAAACAAACAATCTCTAATCAAGGGTAGCCAATAGGACGGGACTTTTTTTTTAAATTTTGATTGCCAAACATGTTCACTGTCTTATGTAAATTACCTTTAAAACCCGATCTCGAAGAGAGAACCCGGACAGCACATGTGTTTAAATCTTAACTCTTTGTCAGGAGTTTGGGTGTTTGGATTATTTTCAGTTTGTTCGCGGTGTCTCTCAATCCACAAATCCATGAAATGATAAACAGTTAAAATGGACATAAATATAAGTATAAGTAGATATAGTGGCTTACTTACATCTGTAAAAGTAACGGAAATAATTATTTTTGTTCAACCACTAAATTTGAGTCCCACAAAAATGTGATTTTACAGTAGTATACATATATTATAGTACATTGTAATTGTATATCTTTGTATTACCGCGAATGCCTGTCTGTTCACAAGTACCTCATTTAGATACTCGTTAGTACGCCTGGTGGTTCCGCAATCGGGAACCCCCGGCACTTTCCGCAAGCGAGAAAATACGCTTACGGAAAGTGCCGAGGGTTCCCGATTGGGTGGTTCCGTTCTTGTTTACCTTGTTCTCACACGGGAACATAGCGGATATGTCTACGTAGCAGAAGACACTTCCGGAATACTTCGTATTATTCTTTTTGAACTTCCGTGTAAATCTTTTTAAACAAATTTGCCTGAAGTTTATTGAATTTCAGTTTGAATACGTTTCTGGTCACGTGTCGGTGTTTTCTTTGATGTTGAGTTACATTAATTGAATTCTTCTGCATCTAATTTTTGATTTGTATAGAACAGTGTTATTCTCTTGTGTATTGTAGTACATTTTAACCTGACTGTACTTGTAGATTGTTAGGGTTCGCCGAGTTAATTAGTACAACCATCCCGATTAGGATTTGATTTATCTCTTTTTTCCTGAATAAATCTATATTGTCACCGATACGTACGTGGAAATCAATAGTAAAATGACACAAAAGACAACAGATTCCTCAATAGAAATCTTATTTTCAATTCACGATAAAATCGATAACTACATCTTAGTTTTTCAGACGTCTCATTAACAGCACTGTATCACAATGTAACCCACTGATCAATTGTATCACAAACATGCGGGACTATCAATCGCATTCTATTGTTGGTCCACAGATTTTATATTTTTACATATTTATTATATTATTATTAAAAAGGAATTTGTTGTATGGTCACTTGTACGTAGCTTAATGCTTCAACAACAGTAACATATGTAGATCGTGTTTATGAATGTTTGTTTCCAGCATGATTCTAATACAATTTGATGGTACTAGGACCCTGAGTGAACCAATCATTCAAGAACATAATCTACACACATATATATTTTGCTATAAGTTGTTTCAAAATTGTTTAAATATACATAAAGTTTATAGTTTAGTTTATAGGAATATATTTTTCGTGGATTTGCTTATCGTTCTGCCTTGTGGTAGTATAACTAGTTCGTCCTTTGTATTAATGTGCCCGGGTGGAGTGTTAATCAGATGTGGTGTACTCGTGGAGGGATTGAACTGTAAACTTCAGTGAGATAGCACTATGAATTCGGGTGATCAGATGGGGTGTCCTCCTAGAGGGATTCAACAGTATATTTCGGTGAGATAGCACTATAAAGTCGGGTGGCCAGATGGGGTGTCCTCCTGGAGGGATTCAAGAGTATATTTCAGTGAGATAGCACTATAAATTCGGATGATCAGATGGAGTGTCCTCCTAGAGGGATTCAACAGTATATTTCAGTGAGATAGCACTATAAATTCGGGTGACCAGATGGGGTGTCCTCCTGGAGGGATTCAACAGTATATTTCATTGAGGTAGCACTATAAATGCGACTTTACTTCGGCGCTATCACAAAGAGACCTACACAAACATATTACAGAGTAAGGGCACTTAATACGTAGATTCCTCTGTTTACACCAGCGTTGTTGATAGGACGTTAAACAAAGTAAAAAGAAATTGAAGTGTCGATCAGCAAACTCTTTACAGTATTCTGTAAAGTAGAACCTCTTATTTATCTATTTTCTTTAACAATTCTATGGCTAGTGTATATTGTCTTGGCTGTTCACAGTTGTACGATCTCATAACGGACGATTCGGGAACAACAGATGGATAATCAGAGAAAGTTAAAAAAATACAGGAAATAAACAGAGTTGTGTTGGAGGAAGTAGATGAATTTCGGTCTGTACAAAGTTTTATTCGAAGACGGCATAAAACAAAAATTCATATTCTTCGCGCGATTTCACAATTAGTGACATCTTATGAAAGCAATGAGATACAGCAGGCATTAGCCGCTCCTACACAGGTCGTGCTCATTGTCAACTGGGCATCATCTATTACAGTGTAAAGACTGGTTTATTACCGAGCAGTAAACGTTTCTTTGTAGTGACGAATGTTCAATACGCTAAAACAGCGTCAAAGTAGACAAACAAGAAATCAGGATTATAACTATAGCTCTCTCTTATAGATATTTTACATGTAAAGGAGAAAGAAGTACAATTTTCACGTCGTTTCTGCTGAGAAACGAAATAATCCCTTTCTGTGTTTCTGAACTTGTGATAAAAAACGCAATATGTGCAATTGAATTGATACGGTCACGGTTTCCAAAAGACAAAGTAGACAGGACGAAGAGAAATTATATAGATCGGAAGTACTCAGTATAGATCTGGAATCTGTGGCACATACATGTAATATAAATCGTCTGTCACAATGCATGGTAACACCAACAGTGACTCGCATTATACACCCGTAAGTATCAAACATACATAATACATAGAATCGATTCCTCTGTAGTCGGGACGCTTGTAATATATTTGAAATCGATAACTATATCCTTTGTCAGCTGTGATTTAGGTCAACTTCAATCGACTATGTAAAACATCTGTTAAACTTCTGTACGTCTGAATAGTTTATCACCTTTATTATCATGTGATGACTCGAAGCGTGTCACTGGCACACGTGCAAGATCGTCATGGTTCCATGGAACGCGTCACTGGTACAAATGTATGGTCGTCATGGTAGCATAGAGTGTTTCACTAATATATAAAAATAGCATCGCCATGGTTACCTGGAACGTGTCATTGGTACAAATATCGGATCGTCATGGTTACCTGGAGCGTGTCATGGACACAAATGTAGAATCACCATGGTAATCGAAAGTGTGTCACTGCTACAAATATAGAACCACCATTGTTACCTGGAGTGTGTCACCGACACAAATGTAGGGTCATCGTCGTAACCTGGAGCGGGCCACAGTACAAATATAGGATCGTCATGGTTACCTGGAGCGTGTCACGGACACAAATGTATTTCATATAACGTCCCTCATGATCTTGTTCCTTTATACTTCTTATTTCAGTTCCATTTCTTACTGAAAATGCATTATAGGAAAGCATTGACAAAAACCGAGAAAACTCTCCGATTACCATGCATACTACGTCATCAATTTAGGCGCTCATAAAATCACGTGTGGTCTTTTTATTAACAGTAAAAACTGGGTTTGGTGGCGAAATGGATAGCAACTTTAATGACATAAAAGTGACACAAAGAAAAGTTGTCAGACTATTCCTGAAAAGTGAAAATAAAAAGGACTAAAAGGCACATGTACACGTGCACTAGTATTTGTCCTACATGTTGTTATTCCAAGCTGTCATCCCGAAAGGTCTACCAAAAATATTGGCTTCATACAAGAAAGATCGAACACATTTCGTCATTGACCTTTAATAAGTCGCTATATACTTTACACGATCTTATATGTCAACACATCACGTGAGTTTTTCTGTAAGCCATATATCACTTACTACACGTACAATCGATAAATATGCTGTGTACAAATTCTATTTTTAATAACCTATCCATTTTAGTTATAAATCAGATAAGCAGATTCCTTACACACAGCACTTCTATTCCTGACCATACATCTCTGAATTGATCTTTTCTAAATAGTTGATAAAAGTTTATATTTTTCTATTTTGATTCTCAAACTTCTATCTGCTTTGTCCCTGTATACCATATAATTTATATATCACAAGGCTACTACAATCAATTGAATAATTCGCTTATATATTTATATATATATATCTATATCACATGGAAACTACAACCCATTAATTACTTCGTTTGTATAATACACAATGGTGAAGTTGTGATTGAGATTAGTTGCACATCAGAACTGTTATTAATTGAAAGGAACACGTACAATATAAAAATAGAAAATTATCTCGAGGGTGATAAACGAGTATTGCGAACAAATTACGATCTCACTCGATTTTTTTATAAGTTATTTATAAACCGAGCCTTCGGAATTTCGTATCATTTTTCTTGAATTATCAATGATTTAAGAAAATATTTGTTTCTGTGTCATCATGTATTCTGTAAATATGAGACGCCATTTCATCCTGTAAGTCTGATGTAACAATAGTGTATGTTAGTGTAAGTAACATTTAACCATTATCAGACAATGACTACCACACAGGACGTATTCCCAATGTGTAATAGTAATTGTTATGGTAATAAAGACCTACAGGCTCCTAAGATGACTGCTTTAATCAAATCTAAACCTTCAACATTTTGATAAAAAATGTGGTTAATTTAAAGAAAGAATTCTTATAATACAGACACGAGGATTACTGTACTTTACTATATCTATGAGACAGCTGTATGATACAATTAAATTGTTTGGCTCTAGTATACCAAACTCTAAATTTCTATTAAAATGTGATATTAACTTGTCTTTTGCACAACCTAAAATATTCATTACCAGTTATCATTTCCAAGTACATTTGGAAGGGGACAGGAAAACAATTTAGACATATTCTCTAAAATTTCGCATTCTATTCTTACATCCTACATACGTGCTTTATCTATACCTTTGTGGGTATTTCATTACACAACACATTTCTGTACAAATGGTTGATATCACGTAAACCCGGCCAAATTTGATAACATGTTCAGTAATGTTAACTTAACACAAACCACATGATGCTGACAAAAGGCCTTACGCTGAATGACACGCCTTGGTTGGTTGGTTGGTAAGTTAGTTGGCAAGTTATTTGGTTGATTGGTTGGTTGGTACGTTGGTTGGTAAGTTATTTGGTTGAGTGGTAAGTTGGTTGGTAAGTTAGTTGGCAAGTTATTTGGTTGATTGGTTGGTTGGTAAGTTGGTTGGTAAGTTGGTTGGCAAGTTATTTGGTTGGTTGGTAAGTTGGATGGTTGGTTGGTAAGTTGGTTGAGTGGTAAGTTGGTTGGTAAGTTGGTTGGTAAGTTATTTGGTTGAGTGGTTGAGTGGTTGGTTGGTTGGTTGGTTGAGTGGTAAGTTGGTAAGTTATTTGGTTTGTTGATTGGTAAGTTGGTTGGTTGGTTGGTTGGTTGGTTGGTTGGTTGGTTGGTAAGTTGGTTGGTAAGTTGGTTGGTAAGTTAGTTGGTAAGTTGGTTGGTAAGTTGGTTGGTAAGTTGGTTGGTAAGTTGGTTGGTAAGTTAGTTGGTAAGTTGGTTGGTAAGTTGGTTGGTAAGTTGGTTGGTAAGTTGGTTGGTTACAGGTTTTCTGTCTCCTTGATTCGTTCTATTTCTAGGCGTTGTCTCTCACGTCAGTGTTATGACGACATGAGGGGGCGATCTGTATCCCTTCATGTAACAACGGAAGATAGGGAGCTCCAAGTTCCAGTTATCGAATTTGGTTTGATTATAAGACAGCTTTTGTTGGGACCAAGAGAAAGTGTCAACAGAGCTTTGCTGTTTTAAAGACACCGTCATATGAGAACGGGTGTCAAGACGGACGGACGAAAGGAACACCAAGCAGAGAGCGAGCGAGCAGACAATAAAGAAAGGAAAGAAAGGAAGATTCAAAGATTTATAGAAGGGATCAACAGGCACAATTACCACACCCTACCGTCAGGGACAACAGGCACATTTACTACTACCTACCGTCAGGGACAGCAGGCATATTTACTACACCCTACCGCCAGGGACAGCAGGCACATTTACTACACCCTACCGCCAGGAACAACAGGCACAATTCCTACACCCTACCTTCAGGGACAACAGGCACAATTCCTACACCCTACCGTCAGGAGCAACAGGCACAATTACCACATCCTACCTTCAGGAACAACAGGCACAATTCCTACACCCTACCGTCAGGAGCAACAGGCACAATTACCACACCCTACCTTCAGGGACAACAGGCACAATTCCTACACCCTACCGTCAGGAACAACAGGCACAATTCTTACACCCTACCGTCAGGATCAACAGGCACAATTTCTACATCCTACCTTCAGGGACAACAGGCACATTTACTACTACCTACCTTCAGGGACAACAGGCACATTAACTACACCCTACCGTCAGGGACAACAGACACAATTCCTACACCCTACCTTCAGGAACAACAGGCACAATTCTTACACCCTACCGTCAGGATCAACAGGCACAATTCCTACACCCTACCTACAGGAGCAACAGGCACAATTACCACACCCTACCTTCAGGGACAACAGGCACAATTCCTACACCCTACCTTCAGGGACAACAGGCACAATTCTTACACCCTACCGTCAGGATCAACAGGCACAATTCTTACACCCTACCGTCAGGATCAACAGGCACAATTCCTACACCCTACCGTCAGGGACAACAGGCACAATTCCAACAGGCACAATTCCTACACCTTACCTTCAGGGACAACAGACACATTTACTACACCCTACCGTCAGGAACAACAGACTCAATTATTACACCCTACCGTCAGGAGCAACAGGCACTATTCCTACACCCTACCGTCAAGGACAACAGGCACGATACCTAGACCCTTTTTTCGAGGCAACAAGAACCCAAAATAATTATCTGACTGTACACTATTCAGAGAGTATCAGTTGATAGTATCGACACAGCATCATGATAGACGCCAGACAATTAGATTATAAATAGATGTTTATGGCTCCATGAATTATGTATATAACTTCCTTCAGTTCAAACGACATGGCCATTAAAAATTTGCAATTAAATCCATAGCTGTGACCAGTTGCAGAAGCATGTGTATACATTCCCATGAAATATCTTCGATATATGATATATCTTTCCACGTGATATCGTCCATGTGGACAAAATGGACAGTTTGACAAATGACGAATGCCAGATTTGTGCTGATTTTGCTTGAGTAGCCTGTTACAGAGCACGAACACGGCAGATCATTCTTCACTCTGCATGTTAGTCTGAAATTAAATGGCCGGCTCATGACAATGGTCACTGCAAGTCCCTTTTCCAGGTAAACCGCATTAAGTAATACAAGAGGCAACTGTACATACAGGTTAGGAGCAATAAAAAGAAAATTCTTGTTTGTTGTTACTCATGTGTTTAATTCCAAATCTGTAGTACATGTGTGTTGTCTCGGTAAAATATTCATTATCAACATAATAACCCTGTTGTATGATGTGTTGTCACGGGCATCATTCATCATCAACATAATAACCCTGTTGTATGAAAGTGTTGTCACGGGGAGTATTCATCATCAACATAATAACCCTGTTGTATGAAAGTGTTGTCACGGGCAGCATTCATCATCAACATAATAACCCTGTTGTATGAAAGTGTTGTCACGGGCAGCATTCATCATCAACATAATAACCCTGTTATATGAAAGTGTTGTCACGGGCAGCATTCATCATCAACATAATAACCCTGTTGTATGAAAGTGTTGTCACGGGAAATATTCATCATCAACATAATAACCCTGTTGTATGAAAGTGTTGTCACAGGCAGTATTTATTATCAACATAATAACCCTGTTGTATGAAAGTGTTGTCACGGGCAGTATTTATTATCAACATAATAACCCTGTTGTATGAAAGTGTTGTCAAGGGCAGTATTCATCATCAACATAATAACCCTGTTGTATGAAAGTGTTGTCACGGGCAGTATTCATCATCAACATAATAACCCTGTTGTATGAAAGTGTTGTCACGGGCAGTATTCATTATCAACATAATAACCCTGTTGTATGAAAGTGTTGTCACGGGGAGTATTTATTATCAACATAATAACCCTGTTGTATGAAAGTGTTGTCACGGGGAGTATTTATTATCAACATAATAACCCTGTTGTATGAAAGTGTTGTCACGAGAAATATTTATTATCAACATAATAACGCTGTTGTATGAAAGTGTTGTCACGGGGAGTATTTATTATCAACATAATAACCCTGTTATATGAAAGTGTTGTCACGGGCAGTATTCATCATCAACATAATAACCCTGTTGTATAAAAGTGTTGTCACGGGCAGTATTCATCATCAACATAATAACCCTGTTATATGAAAGTGTTGTCACGGGCAGTATTCATCATCAACATAATAACCCTGTTATATGAAAGTGTTGTCACGGGCAGTATTCATCATAAACATAATAACCCAGTTGTATGAATGTGTTGTCACGGGCAGCATTCATTATCAACATAATAACCCTGTTATATGAAAGTGTTGTCACGGGCAGCATTCATCATCAACATAATAACCCTGTTATATGAAAGTGTTGTCACGGGCAGCATTCATCATCAACATGATAACCCTGTTGTATGAGAGTGTTGTCACGGGGAGTATTTATTATCAACATAATAACCCTGTTGTATGAAAGTGTTGTCACGGGGAGTATTTATTATCAACATAATAACCCTGTTGTATGAACGTGTTGTCACGGGGAGTATTTATTATCAACATAATAACCCTGTTGTATGAAAGTGTTGTCAAGGGCAGTATTTATTATCAACATAATAACCCTGTTGTATGAAAGTGTTGTCACGGGAAGTATTTATCATCAACATAATAACCCTGTTGTATGAAAGTGTTGTCACGGGCAGTATTTATTATCAACATAATAACCCTGTTGTATGAAAGTGTTGTCACGGGGAGTATTCATCATCAACATAATAACCCTGTTGTATGAAAGTGTTGTCACGGGGAGTATTTATTATCAACATAATAACCCTGTTGTATGAAAGTGTTGTCACGAGAAATATTTATTATCAACATAATAACGCTGTTGTATGAAAGTGTTGTCACGGGGAGTATTTATTATCAACATAATAACCCTGTTATATGAAAGTGTTGTCACGGGCAGTATTCATCATCAACATAATAACCCTGTTGTATAAAAGTGTTGTCACGGGCAGTATTCATCATCAACATAATAACCCTGTTATATGAAAGTGTTGTCACGGGCAGTATTCATCATCAACATAATAACCCTGTTATATGAAAGTGTTGTCACGGGCAGTATTCATCATAAACATAATAACCCAGTTGTATGAATGTGTTGTCACGGGCAGCATTCATTATCAACATAATAACCCTGTTATATGAAAGTGTTGTCACGGGCAGCATTCATCATCAACATAATAACCCTGTTATATGAAAGTGTTGTCACGGGCAGTATTCGTCATCAACATAATAACCCTGTTATATGAATGTGTTGTCACGGGCAGCATTCATTATCAACATAATAACCCTGTTGTATGAAAGTGTTGTCACGGGCAGTATTTATTATCAACATAATAACCCTGTTATATGAAAGTGTTGTCACGGGCAGTATTCATCATCAACATAATAACCCAGTTGTATGAATGTGTTGTCACGGGCAGCATTCATTATCAACATAATAACCCTGTTGTATGAAAGTGTTGTCACGGGCAGTATTCGTCATCAACATAATAACCCTGTTGTATGATGTGTTGTCACGGGAAATATTCATCATCAGCATAATAACCCTGTTATATGAAAGTGTTGTCACGGGCAGTATTTATTATCAACATAATAACCCTGTTGTATGATGTGTTGTCACGGGAAATATTCATCATCAGCATAATAACCCTGTTGTATGAAAGTGTTGTCACGGGGAGTATTTATTATCAACATAATAACCCTGTTGTATGAAAGTGTTGTCAAGGGCAGTATTCATCATCAACATTATAATCCAGTTGTGTGAAAAGAGTCATAGAATCAGAATGTATAGCGGATGATTTCACATTCTAGTAAATCTGAAACGATTCATTCTCAGATAGCCTAGACATAATTAATTTCCAGTCAATCTAAAATGAGTGATAACCAGGTTCCATCTAATTGAAAGCAGCCGATTACTAACTTCCTGTTAATCTATAATGGCCGATAACCAACTTCCTGTTGATATGAGATAGACATATTCCAAAAAGGATAACATGCGAGGTTTTCCAGCAATTTAATATCTGTCTAGAATACAAAACAGTAGGTATAAATCATAACTTTGTTGTCTGTGATTAAAATCGAACATTATTTTCTCGCTGTCTGCTCCACAAACAAATAGGGTGTTTATGACATAAAATTCACGAAATCGACCTGTTTCAAATTGAATTTTCGTCCCGAAGGGATTTTCTTATATATGGAATAATTAGAATTTTCGGCACATGCATTGATGTAACGAACTGAAATACAGATTTTGGGCTGTGATAATCGACCGTTCTACACAGCTGTATAAAGTGGTAACATACAAAATTTAGATTTGTCGATATCAATTCACATTGCTATTTTCAAAATAAGTTATTGTGATATATTTCAACATTTCTTTTCAACACATTTTTTCATTATCAGATCAAACAAAAATAATTTCTGTCTGTCTATTTTAATATTAGGGTACGCATGTTTAAAATTTGTACTGCAATGTTTTTTCATCTATGTTTCTTTAGAAACGAATGTACTTTGGTAGCTATCTTAATAAAATTGAGATCCTAATTCCCAATCCGTTATTCTCCACATAGAATTGAGACAAAAAAATAAGCATTTGAATTAAATTGAAATCTAGTCATGTTATAACTTTTTCAACATCTTGTGACGAAATGATTTAATGCACAAATAGGATTACGCACAAACTATTTCGCCCACCTTTTCGTGATTCGGTAAGCGATAAATTGATTAAAGCAAACGTTCTCCAAGATAAGACATCTTATGGAATGTTGTCAGATCTTTAAACGGTACGTAACGGAGCGAGAGTTAGTTTCTGCATTTAAATCAGATTGTGTGCCTTCATAGATGCCTTCAACTGTATATTTCAGTATGGCAGCACTATAAAGTCGACTCCAGTTCCGCCATACCACAAAGGGGCATAAAGGTCTATCCTAGCCCTCACGAAGACAAACATTCATCTCGCATACAAATGAACGCCATAATTACAAACAAACACCTCCCTGTTTGACACATGTCGATAAATTTCTATTTTATTCATCGCTTTTCAAGACATCAACAATATAGGCCCTTAGAATTACGAATGAATGCTAGAAAGACGAAATAAGTGTTTAGTACAGTTCAACTGTATCTTATTCTAAATTTGTATTAAAATGTGTCATTCATTTGTATATGTTTTGTACAAAGTCAAAAACAATAAGGCAAAAGAAAACAGTAAAAGTAATATGTACATGAAAGCTCGTGAAAAGGGACAAGGCAAGGCAAGGTGTTATGGCTTTGCTTCTTGATCAATCCAAGTAAGTACAGTTTAGTGTTACTTCACGCTCTATTAGCAACCAGGGTCATTGAACGACTTGCCAGGTTTGGATGGTGGAGGAAAGCCTCAATGGGAACAAGGTCAACAACAAACCAGGCATGCTAATGGGCATCAAATACGTCTTATCACACAAAGAAATTCAACATTTCTGGATGCTATCTATACGACGAACATACATCGTCAACACAAACATACTATCAAGTGCTGTTGATGTCATGATGCCTCCGTGCCAATAACATTAACCAGATGCAAGTTGTTTTCCCCTCGCTGCATTCACCACTGGTCGGGATGGGACACTGTGTCAGCTATGACACGTCTCTCTCGGGGCTTATTATTTACCATTATACAAAACAGGCTCGACACGAATAGTTTGGAATCTCCAAACAAAGTCATTTATAGGGTACGGGTTAACATTGTCTTCATACCATTCCGTTATAATCCATTGGGAGATCCTTGATAACGCCTTTTCTCTGATATTGAATTTCTGTTTTTGATCCTTGATGGAGATACAGAAAAACAAATGGCGGTGTTAATAGTACTAGACTTCTCTCTATTGTGTTGACCTCCTTCTCTTAACACGCATCATACTCGTTATTTTCTCATTTATGTTTATAATTTCCTTTTTTTCATGTTTTCACGTTATGCCTATCGATTATTCAAACATTTTCGCCAAAGTGTGATTCCTTATTACTTTTCAGAGCGCAACAAATTTTCATCACCGAAATTTACATTTTTTGTTTTCAAGTTTTAAGATAAAAGAAAACCATTTTTCGGATAAACCGAACCTGTATCGATATGGACATGAATATCAAAATTAAATTTAATTAATATTATTGTTTCGTAATAATTGAGAAGCTGTAATGATTGACTCGAGACATTAAAAGCCTGACCTCATGTCTTTTTTGGTCCTGTTTATGCCTTGTCTTGAACATTGTATTGGGTGACACACCGCTCTTTAATATTCTGTGTTCTACGCATTATGACAGTGTAATGTGACTTCGAGTGGTATCAAGCTTCAGAGTTAAACAAAAAAAATTAGCCGTACACGTCAGTGGTCGATATGATCTGTAGGCACCACCTTTATACGCCATTAGCTGAAACAAATAATATCCTTCAACGCCTCCAAGGCTTCAAAAGTTGTGCCTTTACATCACTGAGGGGTCCGGAAATGACGAAATAGCTGTATTATGCTGCAGTTTAAATTATTGAACGACTATACTGTATCTATACTAAATCTGTTTCAAATGGTGCTATTGACGTTTGTGTCTTTTGTACAATATGTTTTTTTTTGGAATATAAAAAGTCTCTGTATTCTGCTTAAACAATAATTCGACAAAAATATAGTTATTGTTCTTTGTTTATTTCCATCTCTTTAGTTATACAGTCTCGGTATCTCGAAGTGTAGCGAAGCCGTTTGATTACAGTCAAACTTCGATAATTCGATATTCAAGGGACCGTCATAAAAATATCGATACATCGGGACTTCGATACAAAAATAGTTCAGTCAAATAGCTGGTCCACGTAATAGGGGTCCGTATTTAAAAGTTTTTTTCATTATGTTTTAGACAAAAGATAACAATTATGTGTGTATTAATGATTTAAATAAAGACTCAACAATCAAAAACAGTTAAATTGAATTTTATTGCGACCAAACAACATTAAATAACATGAAACATTCGAAGTACATGGCAATGAAGTATCACACGTAAATGACGAAATGGGTAAATGTATTTTACGGAACAGAAAAATCACATGTCACGAAAATGGCTAGCTATCCCCCCGGATTGGTTACCGGGTCCTTCACTAGACACTTTGTGATCAGTAGGAGATTCCATGATTAATGTTTTACCGGTTACACATGATAATTTATACGGAAATCAACTCAAACATTGAGTATGAGCAATGCAACAAGCCATCTCTCTAGAGAGTAAGGTGCGTTCCGCATGTTTTTACAGTACGGTAATTAGTACAACCATAACATCTCAAAATGGCGTCATGTGATTTGACAATAATGACACTTGCCTCAATTCGGCGTGTGTATGTATCAATCTTTCTAACATAGCATATATTACTGTTCAAACTAATTATTGGTCATTGACTAATTGTATACAAGAGGTGGTAAAATGCCATTGTCCTGATCGACCGTAACGGTAAACAAAAGATTAACGCTGGAGGGTCTCGCTACAGGTGTGAATTTGTTTCGGCCGACTGACCATCGAGCACAGTGACCACAGGTAAATTTTGATCGATTTATTCATGGTGATTTTGAACGAATTTATATGACTTGTACTGTAGAAAATTATCGAAACACCGAGAAAATCGAAACATAAATGATCGATTCATGAGTAGTGAGTTAAGTAGAAATATATAAGGAAAATAGTCGGGACCAAGTAAAAATATCGACACAGCGAGAATATCGAATCATCGAAGATCGATTCATCGAAGTTTGACTGTACTTCTTTAATGATTTGGACTTTGGGTTTACGTTCTAGGAACAGATACCTTCATAATGTTCAGAATGACGTGCCTGATGGAATTCGTTATAGTGTTATCAAACTGAAATATATTGACAAGGTAACATCATACTAGTGTCCATCACTTTTCATAATCAGATCAATACAATATAGAGAAAACAAAAACAAAACGAAAGAAAACACCGATATACCGAAAGAACCATATTCCAATCTCATTCAATGAAACTTGCGCACAATATGAACAAAAGAAAGATATAAACGGGGACTTGAAAAAATACATAATTAAGATAAGGATAAGATATTGTGTTCCGGGAGAGTAAGTGTCATTTGATGGTGCGTAGATTTAATACTCGGCAGTAATGTTGAGTGCCTAAATTGGTGGCGCCAGTGAAGGATCTGAACTGATTCAAATGTATGCCGAAAAATCAGAAGTAGAGGCCTTTTTCCACCAAAAATCAATATATTTTATAATTGTAATTTCACAAGAAGATGTAGTGTGTCGTTTGTACAATGTTCTGAAAAGCACCAATTCTAAAGATTAGAAACAAGTGCCAGTTCGTCATTTGATTCTCAATGAACAATGTACTGTAATGATTAGAAACTTGAGCCATTTAAACGTAGGTTCTATAGATTCCAATGATGTCTTACTGTAAAGATATGAAATGCATATCAATTAAGCATCTACCTTTGCTCTAACTGTGACCAACATTTAAGGTTGTTTTAAATGCTTCAGATGACATATGTACACCCCCTGTAATACTTTGAACGCACTCAGCATCCAATTTATTCTTTGGTGTGAAAAGCCAAAAAATGTGTCTGTGTGCTTGTGATTGACTACAGCAAGAAACCAACATGGTAACTTACTGAAATCCATTACTACCCATAGGGGAAATTAAACATTTATTATATTTTTTATTTGTTAGTAAAATAAATCAGTTTAGGAGTTGTGGAATTTGACGTCAGCAGCTTAATTTTTTTATTAAACATATATTCAAACGTTGAATCGTAAATTATTTTATTTCGATTAAAAAAATGCTTGAAATGATTGCGCTCAAATATTAAAGCTGAGGTCAACGATGCCTTTGTATCTAATTCCAAACGTTTGGTTCAAGTTCACGAGTACTAAAATTGACGAAACTTTCACATGAAAGTCAAATTACTCACACAATAAGTTACACATTTTCGTATTGTCATCTCTTAAACACTTCTGCGAACTGCGAACCCAAATTCTCCGGAGGGGGAGGTGGGGGAGGAGTGTGTGTGGTTGGGTGGGAGGGGTTGGGGTGAGGGGACAAAAGTACCAACTATCAAACTTCAAACTTGACAAAATATCTCATTTATAATTTAAAGTGGGTGTCCGTGTACCGCACATCCCTTGTACTATAACTACGGTCTATACGATCCATATTGTTGGTAATGCTGTGAACGATATTTATAGAACTTTGTCTCAACAAATTGACCTATACACAAATTTCCCCAATACAACTTCGTTATGATTTTAGCGTGGGTGTCTCCCGCGATACCCCTGCTTTGGCCGAGGTCAGGGAAACGTGAGCGGAGTGACTTTCACGCTACTTTATCAAGTCAATCAACTGAGCTGCAGTTGTAACAGCTGATAATGTGTCCCCGGTCGGCTGTCATAGTTCAGGCCTTCTGCTATATTGTCAGCAGGCAGCATTGACTGTAATAGATATACCGTTTGTTATCGTGAAATGAGTTTCACTATTTTTATATCAATTAAATTGCTGTGGGTGAGTAAGAATATTTGTGTGTTATTATGTTTAGGTGGAAAATCTTTCAAAAATAACATTAAAACTGTTTTAAATGTTGTATAAGTAAAATGTCGTCACATTATGCTATCATATGATGTAAGATGGTTACAAATGTATTATACGGAAATGGTGTCTGTAATTGCAAAGATGAAGAACCTTTCCAATCTTCTGTTTTATGTGTTAGCCCGTTGTCAGTATAATTTCCCTAGGCGATGCTTTATGCTACCCTGTCCAGGTTATGACAATGTGGAAGTTTCCGTCAGTGGCCTCAGCATCGCGTCTTCATATGTCTTCATTTGACCCCAGTTACTGAAAGGCCATAAAGACCATAAGTAAGGAACACTATGGAAAACACAGAAACGACAAATCTCATGAACTTGTTTGTGTAGAAACGATTTATGTTGCTTATATAAAAAAATATTTTAAGTTTCATATACATATGAATGATAGTAAATTAAAACAAAAAAACTTGAAATTGAAAAATAAAAAATAGATAAAAAGATATGCAATACTGATCACTTGTGCTCGCCCACATGCTCTCGACAGACAAGCCCTCATACTTGTGAATTATCTGAGACAGTCAGTCGTTTCCTACATGAATCTTTTATTTTGTTAAGTTGATTCCGTCGGGAGACAATTTCTAAAGGGTCTTCTAGTGTACAGCATTCTTTCTCTGTAACTCTAACAATATTCCTTATTTGGCGTTCAACATTTACACATATAACTGTACACACGGTGTGTATCTCATTTTCCCCCACCAGCGATTCCCTTATGTTATTCATACTGATTTTCAATGTATGTATAAAGAATATCGTGATTTCAGGATCTTTGTTCCCATTCAATGTTGGCAGTATTTTCTTGTGTATTGGTTTCTATAATTTTAACTTTTGTTTTTCTAAATGCCAAGTTTATTTTGTTCTATCCAGATTAACGTGTATTGAATTTGTTTCTTTAATTCTAAAATGGGGAAACTCAGGAAATGCCAACAGAATCTGAATTCAAAATTGAAACGAGGGCAAAATATAAAGATGATAAAGATGTACATGGCTCCTCTTGCAAAGGTTCCAATTGAGAAAAAAGTAGGTGTTCCGAACGGGTAAGATTCTTCTGCTTCATCGACGACACCAACCATGAAAGGCGAGGTCATGACGACGGAAAGGAAGGCAATAACGACCTATGAACACCAAATACGACCAACTTCATGTTACATGAGAAATAATACATTCCCAACGATATCATTGCAACGGCTGTCAAACGTCTTCATAACAGTCAACAGCAGGTATCTGTAGAAAACCTCGGTTGTAAGGTTATGATTGTCGAATATTGACATCATTCACGGATATCCTAATGATAGGAGCAAGCCCAAGAGAATCAAATCAGTTGAGACATCTAAACAACATAAACTTGAAAAGAAGGTATGTTACTATCTGTAACGTATAGTCTTAGATAAGTATTATATCCTGGTATAAAGTACTACCCAAACTCTAACCAGTAAAACGCTTGTTCAGTATGAATCACGCTGTATCTTTCAAGCGTCTGTATGATCCTGAATAAAGAGTTGTTGTTTACCAGAGACCGGTGTCCATGCTCCGTACAAAACACTATGTAGACAAAATGCACACATAAGAAATCAAAATCGTCACTTTGTTCCTTCAACTTGCTGGAAAGATCCCCATAATGCTTATGTTAAAGTTACAGATCACAGAAAGAGGTTTATGTCCGGTGTGTATGTAAGAAGATATCAATATATCCTAAAGATAATGTAAAGGTTTGATAGACTCTCCGATAAATTCGGCATTGTTTGAAAGCAATACAAATCAGCCAAGACAGACATATTGTTCCCGTAGCAATGCCAACGAATTAATTGTCAATGAGACATTCGATCGATTTCACGATTTAATCTTCGGTACCCGACCGTTCTAACAATCAAGAATCGTATCTGCCTTTTTCATTGTACGAGTCCTAAGAGACGCCTAAATTAGGCTTATTTGAATTCTTTCTAAACAAGTATGTTTTTCGTTAATGCCTCAATTGGACATGCCTTACATTTGTCTTTAGTTTGGCTTTCGCTCTTGTGAAGAAGGCCATGGTTTCCATCCCCTGGCAAAGAGAGTCTATGAACATGGTTGTGGCTACACACCTGATTACCGCTCATCTCTGTGCTGGTGTAACGACTTGTTCACCAGTGTTCAGTGTTTGGTCCAATGCATGAAAGAATTGTACAAAAATATGTAATGATTTACGGAGTTTGAAGATGGTATGTACGTTTCGTCTCATAAAATAGAAAACTGTTCAGGTGTTTCCGTTATACTGCAAAGTAAATAAAGAACTAATTAAAACACAAATTCCAACACTGACAGAAAGTCTACATTGGTTCAGAGTGACGTCGTTGTCTGACAAAAGCAAAGCCATTGAAAAAAAACAACCATGAGTTGTATACTATCACAAATTCTGGATGCATTTTATTTCAAAATAAATATTATATTGTTGACGTAAAATTACCATACAAATTATCAAACAAATAGCAAAGGTGATGGGTTGTCATATTACTTTCGGATTAAATGTACCGGACCATAGAACCGACATTTATCGTTTCTGGTTAACGACATATATAATGTACTATATATCATTGATATTGCCAACAGATATAGGAGTCCGTTAATATCTGATAGCTCCGTAATCACGTAATCAAATGCATTAGCAGAATTTTCATAGGGAAAAAAAGTACACACACATAATGTTTATCTAGGCAGAGGAGGACAGTTTATCAATATTTATTTTCCAATTTTAACAGAATGAATGATAAGTTTTACTTTTTTGTTATAGATCATTCATTCCACATATACTATATCATTAACACAACTAACATATCTCGTCATAAAACCCCTTTTATTCGTCATACGTCAACGACCCTGACATATCAGAATTACAGGTATGATGACGTGATGCAGATGAAATTCATGAATAAATATAGATATGTCATATGATCGACATTTCACGATCAATTGATACCGAAAGAGATTACATGTCTGAAATAACGCTGCTCAGTTTGTTCCGTAATCTGATTGGATACTTCTTTTCCGACATCCATTAAGAAAGAGGTATGAAATGGGAATGACAATTTTATCTTATATAAATAATCTATAACTTAGGAATGGAAATCTGTATGTAAGCACAGCTATGATAAATATAACTGCTCTTTCATCGGAGACAAAATGTTTGACATCATCCTAAGCAACTTTGTAACCCAACACACATTTGCATATTGTTGTTGAGTTTTCTTACAACCAAGGTATGGGAGGATTTGTTTGCAGACCGAGGCAGTCTACTGACATTGTGCTTGTCGGTCTTTTCATGACATTCAGACCTAGAAGAACTGATATAAGAGGTCCTATCATCATTACATCCTTTGTAAGTTTGCCGACGACACTAAAACCAGTGGACATCGTCTTCATTGGTTTCTTGACATTCTGACGATGTGCACCATTCATTGATACCAAAATCAAGTGACATCGTCCTCATGGGTCCTCTGACATTCTGACGATGTAAACCAGAAAACTCTTAAGTGACAACAAAATAAGTAGACATCGCCTTCTTGAATCCATTGACAGTCCGAAGACGCACAATTGACCTCCATCCTTCACAAAGATTTCCATCCTGCACAAAATATGTCACCGCAGTGGTCATCCAATACATTAGAGCTGCCATATGTACTGAGTAATTGTTTTATTTATGGCAGATATCCATATGTGAAAGACACATATCTGAATTTAATACCCCCAGCACGTACAGATTAACTCGTTGTAAAAACACAATCGAGCATTATTGGATAAGGTCGGTTGTTTGACCCATGCACTTAATGTATTATCCGTAAGTATTGTTATCGTGAAATAGATCAATGCATGTAAACTCGGCCCAGCCTGGCAGGCTGTTGACATTAGATTTTCCCGATCGTGCATAAAATATAAGGCAAACATTGTCATTATCGCCACACGTGCATTATTTTCTAGCTTTATTAGCTGCAAGTGGAAAAATTTTCTGACCATTCTTTGATGAAATTAAAACATTTACAACATATTACAGTTAGTTCCAACTGCATGAGATGTCATTATTGATATTTTTTTTATAAGTAAGAAATATTTCTTCCTAAAAGTATATAATTACTACACAAAGCTTACAATGCGTTATGGAAATATTTACAAAGCAGCAGCTCATAAGCAATAAATTGAATTCTAGTTTTCATCTAAAATATTGGAATGTATTATTTCACAACGTGTCGTGATCAGTGTTGTCCAGGAAAGCACGTCCCGGATAATAACATTTGTTAGCTAGGCAAGTTTATAGGGGAATTCATTTGGATGTAAAACATGATCGATTTTTCTTTCCATCTGAGTCTATCTCACTCTCTTTGAGGAAGGCATTGGGTTCTGTCCCTTGGCCAAACAATCTGTCTTTTAAAATGTGGTTAATATTCCCTGCTTAACGTTAGGCGTTTTGGAAAATAACGACTAGTTCGATCGTTGTCATTATGACAAAACAAGTTGTTGTTTCCTAATGTTGGCCCTCGGAAGTAAATTTCAGTGTGTTAACACTATAAAGCCATCTTCAGTTCCGCGCTACCGCACGGAGATTTAAGACGAACATATAGTATTTTCCTTTAACACACGCAAGTAAGAGACCACTGACTTCGTATAGCTCAGGAAACTGTCTTTAAATGGTCTTGGCTGTTGAAGGGACGTTAAATAATATAAATCAATATTACTCAATCTGGGGATATCTATCCATGTTTGGAAAAGTTGATAATTCGTTTGTTAAGCAAGATGTTAGCTCAAAAATATCGTAAGGAATCCTGTGGTTTAGTGAAAGTTTCATAACCTAAACAAAATACTGAAATATAATACTACTCTGAGGACAACGGACAGAAAGACATAATTGTTCCTTTGTGTCGTAATACAAATTCAATTATTGTATATAAATAAACAGGTGAAAATATTTGTCTATATTGTCATTTGGGAACGTGACACTACTTACTTCGATCGAGTAACATTTATATTGGGTTTGCCGTCAATGAATCAGGAGACGCTTACTCTTCCGCAACACCCGAACTTACTCTCCTGGTGCATTTAAAGTACCTGCATGTAAATAATTTTGGTTTAGTCAAATGTGCGTTTTAATTAAAATTCTGTTACTATGTCGGCATTTTCTTCATTGTTTTTGACAATCACTGAACATAATGAATCACTAAAGAATTACAACACCCGATAATTATGTAGATTCTTTCTTATGTTCGCATGTTTTTCTTATTCGATTGAGTTTAGCTTGAATTCAAACATGTTTCATATATCTATTTTTCTTAGTTCCATACTGAAGAACAAAAGCATTGCTACTATTGACCTCATGTATTTTGAAAATTGAGACAAATGCCACATAAAGACCCTATTGTTGTAGTGAGCAGTACGGTTTGGGCAATATATATACATCTTCTGTTGAAATGTCGATGTTTTATATTTTCTTTCTTTTAATGTTATGAAATATCCAGGTTTGGTGTCGCCTAAACGCTGTTATGAAGTCTTCGACATAAAGATATATGATCACCTATCTTTGTGCTAAATATCTTTTGATGGGCTTTATGTCGATCAGCTCCACGTGTTTTACCGATAAAGTGGATTGTATAGACACACTAATGAAGTCAACATACCTATAAAATGACTCCTAGAGAAAATCAAACCCAGACGTTACAGCCAGGTGATCATAACAATGGGTAGCTGGAGCAACGTTCAATATAATATCAATGTATCAACGAATATTGTCGGTATTTAACTTCTGTTTCTGAAATTCAAGTTGTTACCACTATAAGACCAGGGATTTTCAAAATTAAAAATCCATCTGACCTAATTTGTCTTAACAAATATACAGGTACGTATTATATGTTAGGAATCCTATCTGGCTGAATGTTACACATAATGTAAATTCCAAAAAGCGTTAAAAAAACAGTTCTCTGTAACTAGAAAGCCATAAATAACAGACGTAAATGTGTTAACATCAGTTTTATTTTTTTCTTTGACAATAATTCATCGGTTGATTCATTATAAAAGAGTCTAGTTATATAAAGCAACGGTTGTCCTTTCTTAATTGTGTTGTTCCGGATAAACCATTAACAAATAAAGAAACAATTTATATGAATATGAAAATCAAAGCACAGTATCGTTATGGGGGACGTTCTAAAGTTGTCATAAAGATCTTATCATATTCTGTTCCCTTGTGTGATTATGAAGCTGGTCGTGTTTGGTGCTTTTCAGTTTGCCTGTTGGTTCCGTTGTTGTATACTTTGTTTTCATTTAAGAACGTATCAGAACTCATTTGGATTGACAAAAACCTAATGACGGGTGTCGTAGATGAATCAGATCCAAGGACATTTCCAAATTGCTCCATGTAATTTTTTTCTTTTGTCCTTTTTTGTCACAGGTTCATAACATCAGAGTTTGAATTAAGATTCTACTGATATCCATGTATCCTTCGTGTTAATTTTTCGGAAATCGCAATAAATAATTTGCCTAAAGTATATATCCGCTATTTGGTCCTTTGTCTTTACAGTTGTTATTGTCTCTAATGTTCTAACGTTTTCTATAGATAAATCAAAACTCGATTAATGTTTATTGGGTTCGGGGGTGTGTACAAATCATATACCCCACAGATCACACGAATAAAGTTACCACGAAAGACACTATGGAATACACTGCAGCAACACAGGGAAAAGTTTCACATATAGTCGCAAATGTGAAAGATCAATTTTAGCGTCCGCAGTGTACCTTCAGATGATTAGACGGGCACAACCCAAACGTAACGGCTAGGGGCACTTAATTTGTCGTGTTTTATTATCAGGAATGAAAGTACAGCAGGTCAATTATTACCAACTCTATACAATGGTGAGTATAGGGGTACATCAGGCGAACACGACTGAGGATGCAGGTTGGTAAAAACTTCCAGAAACCCCACAAGAATACCATGTCTACTAACAAAAAATATCGCCCAATTACGAGGAGTTTGGTATTACCGGGAGTCATGGTAATCATTTGTGACACAGTAAATGAATTTAACTACAGTGTATAGGGGAGAACACGTATACAAGTGCATGATATCAGGACGTAATGATGGCGAATTATTCCATAACCACTTGCAGAATAAACATAAACTCTGATTTTTAGAATGAAAAGTCAATTTATTTGGAAATTTGAAAGTACATGAAATTCTGGCCTGCCTTGTAACTTTTCCTACTTGGGAATTGAACAAGACGTAAATGACGGGTATCATCGACAAAGTAAAAGACGCTCATCCATCTGTAACACATATTTCCTGTCTCGTAGTCACATTGTTCATACCTTGCCCTCGTTTCTTTGACTTTTTTCTCTGTGTTTTTAATATTCAATAATGTTTTAATGGATACAAGATGTTATAGCGTTTTTCACACTCTTTCGGAATACAATTTTAAGTCAAGGAATTAAACCAGTCGCTTCGTGGGTTGACTTGATACTCGAAACAAACTTAAAGTACTTTTTAACGTAATTCAGATTCTTGGTTAATGGGCATCTCCTCCAAGAAACACCATTGTTGTAGCTAACGTCACGTTTTGATGTTTGTGAAAGAGTTTGTTCTACAAGCTGTAAAATGTTTATTTACGATGTTGTGGTGTTTACATTCGAACACCTTCATCAGACTAAATACGTCCCGGTTGCTCAGTTAGAATTTAACAGTTGTTAGTAAAAAAAAATAAACTGTTAAAACCGAATATTCCAGGCATATTCAATACTGAAAATGTACCCATCTGAAAGATGTACAGCTGTGAAATAATAATAAAAAAATGTTACCAACTTTGATGAGTTTTTTTTCTAATCATTGATTATCTCTAACCAAGCTTTGATAATCATTCCTTGAAATCCCATGTGTTGTCACCAGCATCAAGAGCCTTGAAGACAAACGAAATAAATCAGACCTGTCACAACAACAGCTGTGACATGATAAAAAGAGTTCCCAATTTCATATCTTCAACTTTTCTTTAACCACTGGTCATCTCCTACCAATATTTGACCGACGGGGCCCTAATGTCCAAAGGTAAACACGTGACTAAGATTAATATAACTATGCTATCAATAATGAGAGTCAGTAATGTGTTATTACAATACTATCAAAAACATGATCACCTGCTCTCAATAGGTGATATATCGATAAGCACTCGCTTTGACATCATACGTGTGTACAGACCTTCCTGTATCAAGTCATCATGTATGTCTACTCCGATTGGATATTGTAACGTCAACAAAGACATTCTGATCAATTGATAGAAAGCATCATTTGCATATCCGCGTGGTGGTACCGTAACCTGTCTATATATATATACCGCCTGTAGGATAACCAGTGATAGTCCCATAAAGACTTGCACACAGCGTGCTCTCCAGTGGAGTCTCATTCTGACGGTCGGGTGATCCGTTATACTCCGCGCCGTACACACTAAAGCGACCATGGGACGCAACATTGCCTTTACTACTACTTATAAGTTATAGCATTGTGCGTGTTCTAGGAGACCTCGCCTCAGTAAGTGGCTATCAGCGAATGGATCAGTATAGATTTGATTCGGAGATGGATGATACGAGTTAATGGTTCTCGTTGACTGCTGAAAAGTAAGACACTATACTGTGGCATTTTTTCTACTTCTTAACATTTTTTTTTTGTTTCTGTAATTCGATCGAGTTTTCCATTTTTCGTGTAACATGACAAAAGCGCAGCACTCTGTTTTGACATTACAACTTTTCTGACGATAATTTGATTTTCAAAATTTGCACCAGTGATATGTCACTCCGCTGTTCTAAATTTGTATAGTGGTGAGAACCGCGTATATTTGTGTATAACTTAAAACTCGTAATTTACATAATATCATAATTTTCTGTTATTACTGTGTTCAAATTCGTAAATGTCAATATTTGTAAAATGGTAAAAGTCGAGAAAATGTTATTTACTAACACATAATTGTATTTCATTTTGTTCTACTTATTCAATAGTGTGTACAGTGTCAGATAATTTGTGTTTTACTTTGACGAAGCGCTTAAAGTATATCCACTTATACACAACCAGTAAAACTCAATTGATTTTCATTATAAGTATTTTATGCGTCAATTTAGAAACATCTGAATGGTTTTCTCAATTGTGTTGTTGAAACTTATGGCTTCATAGCGTTTAAACCCTTCCTGTATCAAGATAGTATGTTTGTATTGTTGTAATATTGAATGGTTAGGTTGTACAAAACACGACGCGTTTGACGGAACATCTGTAATGTGACAAAACGTAATGGTAAGGTTGTACAAAACACGACGCGTTTGACGGAACATGTGTTGTGAGACAAAATGTAATGGTAAGGTTGTAAAGAACACGACGGGTTTGACGGAACATGTGTGTTGTTACTAATCCGTAATGATAAGGTTGTAAACAACACGACGGGTTTGATGGAACATGTGTGTTGTTACTAATCCGTAATGATAAGGATGTGAACAACACGACGGGTTTGATGGAACATGTGTGTTGTTACTAATCCGTAATGATAAGGTTGTAAACAACACGACGGGTTTGATGGAACATGTGTGTTGTTACTAATCCGTAATGATAAGGATGTGAACAACACGACGGGTTTGATGGAACATGTGTTGTTTTACTAATCCGTAATGAAATTCTCATAATGTTTTCTGAGGCATCCTCTTTGATCCATTCTTTCTGAAACAGATTGCTTGACTTCTCATGCATATCATTGTGGAACATTATACGGTGCGTTGACTTTGACACGTCACGGTCGATCGCTTTGTGTTACAGCAGCAATTTCTGTTATTTATAGTAAACGTAGAGTTACCTTTAATTAACCAAACATAACTACACACTTTAATTATGTTATCAACATCGATATTTTTTTCACATTTGTAATGATGAATAATCACTTGTGTTTGAAATAGGTAAATGTAAGAAATTACAATGCTTTGTTTTTGTTTTCTCCTTTACCATTCCAATTTCAATTGTGCAATAATTAAATCTAAAAGATTATTCGAGAAGTAGTAATTAATTTCACCTATAAATGATGTTTATGCTGTATAATCAGTAATGACACTTGGCGATCGATGATTCACACTACTTACTTGGATTGACATAACTTTACATGGTGGTTGTCGTCGATGAAGCCGAAAACACTTACTCTTCCGGAACACCTGGTCTTATTCTTCTTATCCTTGTAAATCTTTCTTTAGTTCATATTTTGCCCTAATTTTACTGAATTTGGATTATCATTATATTGACATGTTTGTATTTTCTTGATGTTTCCTGTGATAGGGACGGCAGGTATTTTGTGGTACGTTCTAGCTGAGAGGACAAATTAAACGTACCCTAAATGAAAACTCCTTATAACATTCTTCTAAGAAGGATATCAGAAATACCGTTACGCCCTATCTGACAAGTTAAACGTATCAAAAATTAAGTTTGCTCCTAATGATATTCTTGCGAGATTGTCATCAGGTAGGTTTTGTTACAACATAGCTTCAAACGAGGGCAAGTGTATCCAAATACAGTCTCATTCCTATATGATCCATGAGTTGGGGAGTGTAGACACCATTCTCTCCTGCTGTAACACAGTTAATGATAAAACAATTAATGATTATGCGCCCATATGGTGACCAACCACTGTGAGTACGTAACCCTAATCAACGGTACAGGTGTTGAAATTTGCTTCATTCCGTGATAATCATTATTTCCCATAAATAAATACATAGGGAAATGTTCTACGACACGACCCGTGTGTCACCATGCGAGATCAGTACCGTATGCAATACCACAATCACTACCCTAGTTTCCGGTAACACCAAACTCACATTAGATAATCAAAACATTGTTCGCGCCTCCTGGTACTATAGCACCCATATCGATAATGCTACACTAACTACCAAGCTCATTGTTAAAGCGGCGTCTACTTCTGTTGTAATTATTGATAACGTTTTACAATTAAAACCATGCAGATCAAGTTTCCTGGTAGTCACAAATCTAATGACTTTGAAATCGTCTGATAACCTTTTTAAGAACGCACGTTTGCTCTGTAAAATTCAATAAACACTTTTGCGAGCATTGGAAAACATAAAACTTGTGTTTGTGGAGCATAAAACAATTCAATAACATTTCTAGTGCTTGAGTTCAGTGGTTGTGTTTACGGCTAATATAGAATGTGATAGCAAGTGAAATATTGCTTTCGTTTCAGCAACGTTCAGTGGTTAGCGTACCTTCTCTTCACTATGTAACCCAGTCAAAAAATACAACTATAGATAAGACTATAAAGTCATTTAAGAATTAAATCAATCAGCATCTGATTGTTGATTGAAATAAGAATATTACACGAAATGATATTATTCAAAACACAACTACATTGAGCATATCAAGTGAAATTACAAGACAGGCATACGTATCAATTATGCATTTAGCATAATTCTGTCTTTCATGTTTATTTTTTCAAAGATCTAAAATAATTAAATTGGAAAAAAAGTAATAAAAAAGAGATGTGTTTATGGAATCGGAGTTAAAATAGAAATTCGATAAATTAGGGCAAACTATAAACAAAAAAGAGATTTACACGAATACTTCTGAAAAAATACACTGAGAATAAGACCAGGTGATCAGAACAGGTAAGCGTCTTTTGCTGTATCGAATGATGTTGGCTAAACTTTAACATTATATTTATATGTAAACTTTACTGCGTTTCTAAAATGATGAAACTAGGAGATATTTACACCGATGGGGTGGCAGTGTGCGATGAGTTAGGGCTATATTTATGCAAACAAAAACGAATGGTTTAAAAAAAAAACAAGACACGTCAGTTTCCAGAAATGAATATGAATGTTATGAATATCTTTTTCGGAAATCTAAAACTATTTTAAAGCAAAGGCTTGTTGTTTTGACTATATTTTTGTTTCCAACTGATTTTTTTTCACTTTTTGAATCTTATGAGATATTCCGTGTGTAGGAAATCTAAAGCTTTCGATTGAGCGTGTAGCTGCTTCCTATTCTAACAACTTGAACGTAGCTTCGGCAAGTTGCACAAAAGACACACTAACGATTAGTACATTTCAATATAAATTTTGGTTGGAAACATTAATCCTTCACCATTAGAATGTTTCATATCAGTAAATGTAGACAGGATATTTGGAGGAAAACAAACCATTTTCTTTGTTACAGCTTGTTACATGCCTGTTACACACATGCCTTTTGTTACGTGTGTCTGTTACATAACTTCCTTTTGTTACGTGTGTCTGTTACACAACTGTCTTTTGTTACGTGTCTCTGTTACAAACCTGTCTTTTGTTACGTGTGTCTGTTACACACCTGTTTTTTGTTACGTGTGTCTGTTACACACGTCTTTTGTTACGTGTGTCTGTTACACACGTCTTTTGTTACGTGTGTCTGTTACACCCATGTCTTTTGTTACGTGTGTCTGTTACACACGTCTTTTGTTAGCTGTGTCTGTTACACTCCTGTCTTTTGTTACGTGTGTCTGTTACACACGTCTTTTGTTAGCTGTGTCTGTTACACTCCTGTCTTTTGTTACGTGTGTCTGTTACACACCTGTCTTTTGTTACGTGTGTCTGATACACACCTGTCTTTTGTTACGTGTGTCTGTTACGCCTATTTCCTTGTTACAGGCATATGTCGGTCTTTGTTACGTGTATCCGTTGGAGACATGTCTAGTTCCAGGTATTAAATCCTGCACACAATTAGAAGAGTATCTACTCTACATAAATACATGGGATGATTTTAGGGTTCGGTGATTATCTTCGCCCCCCTCATCCCCACTCGTTCTCTAACAGAGTTTACAATTCTATATTACTGGGATGGTTGGGAATTCTTTCTCTTTTCCTGACAACTACAGTGCTTACACTTGTAAGGGTATGGTTAAAGCTTTTACACGACTAACCTATATCAATACCGCTAATAATAAACATGCGGTTTTCTGTTCTTACAAATAGCCCATCTGTTTATCATTTAACATTATAATTAAAGTAAAACCTTTGACTTCAGTTCTTTCCCACTTTTGATGTAAAGACAATGAACATCCTGTTGATGTCAAGTCCATTACATAGAAATAACATCTTGAAAAGTTCCCCCTAAATAACACTAATTTGATGAATCAATCTCCATTATCATATCATTAGTTACAACTTTCAAAAATAAACACTTTACTTAAACATTGACGTTTGACATGTTTGATGCTCTCTTAGCATGCAAATTTATTCTGGGTTTGTTTTCCTTGTTTTCATTTCGGAGTGTGACATTGCTTACGCAGGCTGACCAAGATTAAGATGGAGGAGTTTCCGTGTGTGTTTTTATTTCATATTTTTTTTTGCATATTTTGCCCTGGCCTAGTTTCATGAAATCTTGTTTTCAATAAAATTACTATTGTAGTTGCTGTTATTGGTCTCAGGGTAAGACATTACACGTGTTTGACTCTAGAGACATCGATGAAGTGTAATGTTTCAACATAGATTTTCTTTAATATTTCAGTTATATATGTTTAAAAAAACGTGTGTTTTCCCCTCAAATGTAATTCACATTTACCAGAGTTATGGGCAGCATTCCATTTCTTACCATAAAACAAAGAATGGAAATATATCATTAACAGCCTATAACAGCCCTCCGATCATCAGATTGATGACATGCTCCACGTGAAATTTGGCCTCTGTTTATAACCCACATCAGCACACGTACTTATATGTTACTCAATTTAATAACATGTTTTCCTTTATTACAGGTTTCCGACCATATTGGAACATAAAACAAAACCTCGACGTTCATCGTGGGTCTGTGCAAGTAGAACAATTTAATAACATTTTTTACGTGAGTGACTTGTTTGCCGTACACGGTAAAATTGACAATACTCCCACCATATAAGGGCGCCTCTGGACGTGGCGTTACGCCAGTAAACCATTAATGACTCGCGCGTGTCTAAAATATTTATGCCCCAAGTCCCCGAGTGATGACCCAGTGAGAAGGAGAGAAGCATGAAAGTTGACATTCAGCCATCCCCTCTACGATGGTTTCTCTTCGCTATCAACATCATCTTTTTTGTGAGTCCATGAATCTTTCACTTATCGCATGTATTCCTCTTTAATAGATAATCAACCTAAGTATATATATTTGTATGGGGATGGTATCGCTTCCGACAGTCCTCGTCCTGAATTACCGCCATTATTCATACATCCTCCTCATACGTTATGATTTTAATCTCAATTACACTAATTGAGGTTTCTAATTAGAGTGGTAATGAGATGCTTTATAATCAATATCGGAGCGAAAAAAAAATCCTGAAATCGATTTTTGGAAACGTTCCCTAGTGTCTCATAAAACAATTGATGACCCATAAAATTTGTTGGTAGAAAAAGGCAGGTTGAGCCAGGTGTGATGAAATCAGTTAATTTCTGAAAGATTAAAAACGTGGAAGATTCCCTCTTTTACACGGAAAATAAATCTGATAGAACAAAACTCTGGATCTGTATCTTTCAGCTGTTTCCTCTTTGTAGAACTCGTCAATGATATGTGTCCATTTTTTAACCTTGTAAGCGACTGAGGGAAATCCAAACTGGTTGAAAATAATTCGAAAAACCTGATAGGGACGAGTACTGACCATAAAGTCAATTAGATATGTGTGACATGTAATGATCAAAACGCATCCAGGATCCATCAGTGGCGGATACCTGGTAGGGCGTAATGTGTGAAAATCTCAATGGTAGCTAACAATATCAAGGTGAACGAAACCTGAAATAGTTCATGTGTTGTATGTTCAGGTGATATATAAATAGTTCAGGTGTTGTATGTTCAGGTGTTGTATGTTCAGGTGATATATAAATAGTTCAGGTGTTGTATGTTCATGTGATATATAGATAGTTCAGGTGTTGTATGTTCAGGTGATACATAAATAGTTCAGGTGTTGTATGTTTATGTGATATATAAATAGTTCAGGTGTTGTATGTTCAGGTGATATATAAATAGTTCAGGTGTTGTATGTTCAGGTGATATATAAATAGTTCAGGTGTTGTATGTTCAGGTGTGGTATGTTCATGTGATATATAGATAGTTCAGGTGTTGTATGTTCAGGTGATACATAAATAGTTCAGGTGTTGTATGTTTATGTGATATATAAATAGTTCAGGTGTTGTATGTTCAGGTGTTGTATGTTCAGGTGATATATAAATAGTTCAGGTGTTGTATGTTCAGGTGATATATAAATAGTTCAGGTGTTGTATGTTCAGGTGTGGTATGTTCATGTGATATATAGACAGTTCAGGTGTTGTATGTTCAGGTGATACATAAATAGTTCAGGTGTTGTATGTTCATGTGATACATAAATAGTTCGAGTGTTGTATGTTCAGGTGTTGTATGTTCAGGTGATATATACATAGTTTGGGTGTTGTATGTTCAGGTGATATATGTTCAGGTGTTGTATGTTCAGGTGATATATAAATAGTTCAGGTGTTGTATGTTCATGTGATATATAGATAGTTCAGGTGTTGTATGTTCAGGTGATACATAAATAGTTCAGGTGTTGTATGTTCAGGTGATATATAAATAGTTCAGGTGTTGTATGTTCAGGTGATATATAAATAGTTCAGGTGTTGTATGTTCAGGTGATACATAAATAGTTCAGGTGTTGTATGTTCATGTGATACATAAATAGTTCGAGTGTTGTATGTTCAGTTGTTGTATGTTCAGGTGATATATAAATAGTTCAGGTGTTGTATGTTCATGTGATACATAAATAGTTCAGGTGTTGTATGTTTATGTGATATATAAATAGTTCAGGTGTTGTATGTTCAGGTGTTGTATGTTCAGGTGATATATACATAGTTTGGGTGTTGTATGTTCAGGTGATATATACATAGTTCAGGTATTGTATGCTCAGGTGATATATAAATAGTTCAGGTGTTGTATGTTCAGGTGATATATAAATAGTTCAGGTGTTGTATGTTCAGGTGATATGTATAGTTCAGGTGTTGTATGTTCAGGTGGTATATAAATAGTTCAGGTATGTTCAGGTGTTGTATGTTCAGGTGATATATACAAAGTGCGGGTGTTGTATGTTCAGGTGTTGTATGTTCAGGTGATATATACATAGTTCAGGTATTGTATGCTCAGGTGATATATAAATTGTTCAGGTGTTGTATGTTCAGGTGTTGTATGTTCAGGTGATATATACAAAGTGTGATATATAGGTGATATATACATAGTGCGGGTGTTGTATGTTCAGGTGTATATATGTTCAGGTGTTATACATAGTTCAGGTGTTGTATGTTCATGTGATACATAAATAGTTCGAGTGTTGTATGTTCAGGTGTTGTATGTTCAGGTGATACATAAATAGTTCAGGTGTTGTATGTTCAGGTGTTGTATGTTCAGGTGATACATAAATAGTTCAGGTGTTGTATGTTCAGGTGTTGTATGTTCAGGTGATATATACAAAGTGCGGGTGTTGTATGTTCAGGTGTTGTATGTTCAGGTGATATATACATAGTTCAGGTGTTGTATGTTTATGTGATATATAAATAGTTCAGGTGTTGTATGTTCAGGTGTTGTATGTTCAGGTGATATATACAAAGTGCGGGTGTTGTATGTTCAGGTGTTGTATGTTCAGGTGATACATAAATAGTTCGGATTTTGATTACGAAAGTAGTACAGACATATTCGTGTTTGTTCTCAATACGGATGTTGAGTTTACAACCTTAAGCATAATCAGTCATAACTACTAATGGACAAAGTTATGTACAGATTATCCTTACAATTCCTTGATCAATTTTTGATCAAAATTTTGTTACATGCTTTCTTCTCTCTGTGGCGGTTTTTTTTTTGGTTGAATTATTTTTTTTTGTGCGTGAGTAAAAATTAATTCTGATGTGTTACTGTTTGAAAAGTTTGCATTTTTATTTCATTTCTCTGTTTTTTTTTTAAATATATTTTTTAATTATTAAAACATAACAAAAAATATGTATCTATTTAGAATGCAGCCTATTTGATATATTCACAATCATCCAATGTTAAGTGTTTGTTCGCAAGCTTCAACCTGCGTTAGACAAAATCCGTCTTAGTTTCGTGACTGTAGGATCTACATCATCACAGTGTTACATACATATATCCTAACAAATGTTTTCGGATACGCATTTGTTCTATTTAAAACAATGGCGTTCCTTTGTTTACGTGCAGTATACTGTTTATACGTAAGTTGCTAAATTTTTCCCGCTGGTGTTTTTTTTTTCGTGATATTTCACCGTAAAACATAGCGATATGCTACACCAGGTCATAAGTTCAGATGTTTTAGCTGTCTTTCTCTGCAGGGACAATGATGGTTTTGCACGTTTATCATAGACAGTGTTTAGCATTGTACTCCACATAGAAAATCAAACTTCGGGGAATACAGAATTTCTATCAGCTGGGTGAAACTAATCGACCTTAGCGATTGCAAAGGAATGATGAAACTCTATATAGACATGCGAATGAGTGACCACTATTTAATCTCCCTTTGTAATGCAAATGAAAAGAAGTTTGTCTATTTTTTCATTATTGTCTATATTTTACTGGTTATGTTTCACACTTCTGTGAAGCGCTATGATAGATTAGAAATTGCACAGCTTGACATCTCAGCCTCTCTTACGATGGAATATTAACTTGCCCATTTTTCACAGATATATAATTATCATCATTCTTTTAACCTTCCATTAATCTTTCAGTATCGACTTAAGATGTCTTTTTTGTGTCTTGGCTTTGTACATCAGTTAGAGCATTCCATTTTGTCATTGTTGTGAATTCACGGTCTGGCAGTAAATCTCCTAAAGCGCACTGATGTCTTCGTACATGATTGCTTATAGACCTATGTAAACTTATTTATCTCTATGTTTTAACTTTGTACGTGTGTTCAAAATAGTAAGGGAAATTTTAATTCCACTCAAACCTTTAACGTCCTATAGTGACCTTGGCTGTTATAATGGGGGAGGTAAAGCAACAAAAAGCAAAGGTTAAGAAATCAAAATCATAAAAAAAATCAGAGAATTTAACAGATAATGGCTTCTAAACGAAAATACTGACCTATCAACTTCGTCTCAATTCAGACATTATTTCGATGCATCTGGAACAAATTGGAAACAACAAAGAAATTTTGAAACGGAAAACCCCTGAAAAGTTACCATAATCCGCATGGTTGACATGTAAATCTTGGTAAATCCAATAAGGTTATATCTTGTTCCCAAATGAGAACAATGTTGACTAGGACGGAATAATTAGGCATAATAACGAACATAAGGAAATAGATTATTTTCCAAACGATATCAAGCATTATGACGTGATGTTAAATACAAAAAAATATTGATAACAAGAAAAAAATAATATTTTTCAAAATACCACGTATTTGAAAAAATATTATTATCAGAATTCCACGTACTGTTTATTATGTATCAATCTTATGACCTAAATATAAAGTAATGAGTTGCATGTTTATAAAGAATCGATAAATCACAGTAAGAACCGCACATTAATTAGTCTGTCATTGTGTTAAGGAAATCACTTAGAAAACTAGGGAAAAACTAGGTAGGATAAACGAAATGCTAGAGTGAAATGAAAAAGGGTATCAATAACGAAGTCGAGTAATGGTCGTGTTTGGAACTAACGAGTCTTGTGTTGGAAAGGAGTTGGCACGCAAGACATATGTTATACGTTGTATGTAAGGCAACTTTTATCAGCCTGAATTAGAAGTTATCAGACATCTTTTATATATATATTTGAATGTCAATGTTATTGTCCAGAAGAAGCAAATACGTTTGGTTTTAGTCTTTAAAACATGACTATGTCATTAATGGTTACCTTTGTGGAAACGAATGAGATTTTCAGTTAAACATTTCAGATTACTGCAGTTTTATTTAGTTCAATCATTTAGTTAAAACACGACTATGTCATTAATGGTTACCTTTGTGGAAACGAATGAGATTTTCAGTTAAACATTTCAGATTACTGTAGTTTTATTTAGTTCAATCACTAGGAACAACTAGAACAGAAAAAAACATGTTTTAACAAACTTTAAATGACATGCGAAATAGACATGAAAAACACGACGTGGCGTTTCCTTAAGTAGCACCTGACGTGAAGATAAAAACAATAAAAATATATGCCCAAGAGTTTCGAAACACATTTTTTGTATGTAGAAAAACAGGAAATAGAAATAGAACCTAACACAATACATACCTGACAATTGTCCGCGCTGAAAAAACAACAGATTTCGTGATAAAATGGTAAAAACTATCAAATGGTTGTCTTTAAGTCTGTAACTTATGTAAAAAAAAAAAAAACAACAGAAATCAGTAAACGATTTCAGAAAATGTTACAAAACAAAGCATCAACAGGGGTCAATTTGTGGAGAGAAAAAATTTTAAAAGGTGTATTTTGTATTTTTCAATGTATTTACTTATCTTACATTAATGATTATCTTTCCCTTCAGTCTTTGATTTACCATTTTAATCTTTTGTGATAAAATAATCATTTAAGAATTTTAGCATTTGTCTTTTACCTTTTGGTTTTTTAATGTTGTTTCCTTTTTGGATCGCTGTGTGTTTTACCGGTTGATGGCCCTAATGACCTTTTTTGTGATAACGGGCCGTTAAGAACGTGAAACTGGTGTCTCCTCAAGCGTGAGATACTCCATTCTATACATAACAAAATACTTCCGTTTTATAGAGAATTACTAACAAAATGAAAATTAGAATTAAAAATAGCTCTAGTGTAATAAAGGTAATTAATTTCTCGTTCGTTTCATTTAGGCGTTCGTTTACTTCTTATTTCTCACTTGGATTTACCGTTATTTACATAGCGGTCGCCCTTTTGGTCATATTACCTGTTTTTCCTCGCAATAGCTCACTTCTGGCTTTCGCAGGTGAGGAAAGTTATGATACGTCCCCAATTTTTAATATACGAAAGTCATTCAACGGGAACGTTGTACTACCTGAATTTTGCTCTTCATTCAATCTGATATACAGGGACTGTTAATAAGATAGGTTTCGTTCAATACTACCTTGTCAATGTTATGACATTTCAGTGGGATGACACTTTGAAACGTTTATCCGTGGACCAGGACGGATAACTAAAAACAAAACCTTAGTCAGTGACATCGTATTAAGTATGATTTCACGAATCCATCAGGCCGTCATACCTTATGTACTTCCAGTGTTCGGTTATGAAGCAAGAGTCGAAATCTGAAGACGAATGGTGATGTTGAAGGATTTCTTAAAGGTTAACTTTTCTGACGAGACACTGTGTTTATATTAATAGGTTAATAATAACATCGCTCTTGAACTATCCATTATACTGACTGCTGCTTTATAAACCCAAGCATTATATAGAAATTGGTCAGCAATGTATCAAGTGTCACGTGATATCAATTGAATGTTAGGTTTTCTATCTCCCAGTCACGAGTTACAGTAAACGTCAATTCGTGAAAGATTTAATGGCAAGGAATTAAAGCGGATTTATATCATTTTTGCCGGTAAAATACAAAAATTCATCAATTTGATAAAACTTGTATCATCACCGCAGTAATCATATAACTTTTCCAGTGAAGTTTCCATGTTTAACTATTATGAACGGTATATCATATACAATCACATCCTGTAGTACTGTTATATACCAAATGCAGTATCAGTTTTGACAAAACATTGTTGATTAATTTTCATTGTTTTTTATTGACTTCATGTGTTTTTATATTGTCACCCCGAGATGTTTTAATGAGTTGTGATTCAGATAATCGTTCTCGTAAGGAAGCCAAACCGGCTATAACTTCATATTTGCATATTATATAATGGTTTATTTTATTGGATATCAAGGAAAGCACCGGCTCCATCAGGTCTTTTTATTGTTTTTGGTCTCTGTGTTTGGTTTTATTAAAGATCGCGCTGTTTAATGAGTCATGCTAATTGTCTCGATATGTCTTTGATAAGGTCAAAACGACATTCTAGGAGAATTGGTAAACAGAAAATGGTTCTTAAAGTGGTCTATACACGGATGTTTATCGTTTTTCGAACCTGATGTGAGATGAAAAACATTAAATCATGTTGAACCATAAATGTTATCTGCAGAAATTTGACTGGGAGTTGTTCGTTATCCAGCACAATGCAATGGATATTCCTTAATCAATATAAACAGACATAGGAATATAGATGCATTTACCACCCTACTAATGGTAAATTGTATTTATTGGGGTCGGCTAATGATTTCACAAGCTAGGCGTGCATTTCATCGTAAATCTGCCCTGTGCATTCGTAAGCACTCAAGCTATCTTATTATGTACTATAAATTGTGCATATAGCTTTTTGTAAGTTCCATTTTCGTGTCTGAGAACCCCTGTAACCATTTTCTATGTATACTCTCCATTACAAATCGTTTAAACATTCATCTTGTTGAATGACAAATTCTGCTGGTGGTACACTCCAAATTGTATTTGTTTAAACATTTAAGTTTAGTAGCTTATTTGCCTAAGTTAATTGAATTTCGGATAACTTTACAAATTTCGTATTGGAAGTTTTCGATCTGATATCTGTACATATGATTCTCTGTGCAATGCTGGTTAGCTTCCTCAGACCTGATCATATGTAAAATAGTCTTCAGATATACGTCTCCATCGACTTTAAAGTTTTTCAACGTAGTATGAAAAGGAGTAAAATTTAAAACAACTGTATACATGTAAATGGAAAGAGAAAGGTAAGTGATGTAATAATGTTCACTTGCAGAATGTCTATAATATTTTACTTTGTGTTATTTACTTCTCTTGCGAATACAAGTTTTGATGGTAAAATTTGCATTAAAGTTTATCATGCACGACGCGTATGAGCCTCGTCAGGAGTCAAAGTGATGTTACCAGTCATTATTTCCCCTGATTCGTGAGGAGCGATTTGGAGCATCGTTCTGAATTTCAAAATCATAAAAAATTGAAAATGATGTTTGTAATATAATTGTAATGAGATTCGTCTGACACGGAAAAATACATATTTTATTGAGCAAACAATCATGTTATGGTCTGTGATCATGAAATTTAATCAGATTGGGTCAACACATGAGAGTTCCTGGTCTGGCACAGAGTATGTTACCAGGAAGGCCATGATAACGACATCAATAGTTACATCAACAAATGACTGTGCACACGAAACCTTTCTTGCATGTCATTGGCATTGCTAATACTATGTAAATATGTCCTCGATTCACGCACAATACTAGCTAGCAAGATTTCCACAAATGGCTCCTAACATCACCGACGAGTCCTGGAAGGAAGAACAAGTTATATGATGCAGTTAAATAAATCATCTCTACACATACTGAATCTTGAACAATTTTTATCAGGTAATGTTTAATTCACTTATGTGTCTGTGTTATAATACTTTGTGTGATTTCGTTCGAATATATCGACTTGAAGCAAGCCCAATATATACCGTCGAAGGATTATGGATATTTCGGGCATACTTAACCAGAGGTGATGTTGAGATATCCTCTAATGACGTCAACATGATTATTCCGTAAGCTATTACGTCACTGTTTTGACGACACCAATAGCACAGTGACTGCATATGGTTGTTCTCAGAGTCGGTAGATCATGAGATCAACAGGAATAATTATAAGAATGGTATAACGAGACTCCCAGTCCCTACTTGACTCCATTTTCAAAACCATTGAAAAGTAATACAACCCCTATTTACAAGGCATTTGAAACCTCAAAGCTTGATCTTTTACATCCCATGGTTTACATGACTTTGCTCAATGTCGACTCTCTTGCAGTAGTTTACGATACTAGAATTGTATTGAGATATGACCCAAATATATACATAATGTTATATGGGATGTCGATATGAGTGACCTATCCAAAGGCAAACTTGGTTTTGGGTATACGGGTTCTTTTTCCCAAGACGTTACATTTCAAATTAATGAAAACTGTGAACCGTGCTTGTCTCTGAACATTTCTAGAAATCGTTAGATCCTCAACGATAAATTAGGAGTAGATGTGTCATACTAACGTGTCTTGGTTACACCATTTCAGTGAGATAACACTTTTAAAGCGCCTGTTGACATCTCGTGTAATATTGACTGTTGTGAGGACGTTAAACACGTGTGCTCACCGCCGCTTTCTGCTCGTACTTAGCTGTACTGTATGCATGTCTCTGTCTTTTGATTGTAATGACACCGTTGTATATATAATTACTGTCTTCCCTGGACGCCTTCATATCTCGTCCGGACGTATTTATTGTGAAGACATGAAAGCACGTACAGAATAAAAACCTGTTGACAATAACACAGATCATTGATCTGCCGTGATTATCTAGCCATTTCATTTCTTATAATCTGCGTTAAAAAGGTTGATATGTCCTACGATAATAGTGATAAGTCGGCAAAATAATGGAATTCCAGCTCGCGATTATCTGTATTAATTCCGTTTAATATCCCTGGGATTTAACTGGTAACCCCAGTCCCATGTTTTCTGAAGATTAGATATTGTATATTCTGTTGGGGAATTTGTGATTTGGAAATGAATCGACTATGATCATTTATTCTGAGATTAACTTTCCAGTCACATTGATTCTTTAAGCAGGAGGTATTGACGCCTGCAGCATACGCTCTTTATTTGAACGAGTTCATAATCTGCATTTGTAAACATCCTTGCTGAGATTTTATCGCAGGATCTGCGCGGTTTGGTTAATAATCTATAATTTTCTCACCTATAATTGATTTACCTGTCCACGCCTTTTGTTTAAGTTTTCATTTTGGTTTCGGGGTATTATGTATATGTATATATATGCGTGCATTGTCGGTGTCAATTTTCCTTGGTGATTTCCACGCTTTTGGCCTTAGAATTTACTGAGAAATATTTTCAAAAAGACGCGGAAACTGTAGCGTTGTTTCTCTCAGACACACCGGGGCATATCAATTACTTCATTCATATTCACATGTTCAAAAGCGCTATTTACATGTGTGTGTGTTGTATGATCCTTGATCTTTAAACTCCGCGTGTGAATGTTTAAACTAGTGACATCCTGCATGCAATGCTGAATTCCTAAAGAATATTCAAATTTTTTTTTATACTGTTGGGTCAATGTTCTTTTTTTATTCGAACGTTTGATTTAACGATATACCTCTTCTTATATCCCGAATATGTCATTTTAACCTGATTAGTGATATTAACTCTATGCTTAAGAAAAATATTTGTAGATGTATATATATGTTTAATTCGTTGTTTGGCTCTACTGCATCTGACGAAATTAATATCAATGTTGTTATTCACCTGTATGCTTTTTGTACAGTATTTCTAGCCTACCTGATTGAACATAACAACAATAATGTCCTTACACTAACGCCTCGCCTTTATTTGTTTATGGATTAAAATGGTTCTCGCGTTTATAATTACCCACTTGGTGTCCTGGACATTATAGTCATAGTTAATCATAATTATCAGAAAAAAGCACGGTGTTGCTTATGATTACATTTGAACATTAATAGATAGCTGCCCCATCCCAACATGGTATGTGCGGTTACGATTTCATATAATTCTTAATCAGAAAGTTAATTTCGAAAAATGAGAAAAAATATGAGAACGAATTATTTATTCTATTAATAGATCTCACTTACGATTCATTTAAGCTTTCAACAGTCACTGACTTGCGCTGTAGACGTGTAAGATACAGTTAACTAGCTACACAAGATGACAACTGTGTTTTACCGAACTCAATCGCACCGCATGCTCTGCCAATGTAAATAGTCGTTAAAGTGATTAAAAGCATTTTTCCACAAAGCACGTTTGTACTGGAACCAGACGGCATGGTATCTAGTTCAAGGGGTTTGATGCTTTCAGCAGCTTTGTTACTAAGAAACGGGCATCCATTTCATTTGTCCTAAAATCGATCAGAAAACAATGATTCCTCGGTTGATTATACGTTTACAGTACAGGACGTATATTACCTCTAAACAATTGAAAGCCAATCTTATGGAAATAACCTTTCAGATTTTCTGTCACAGAAACGCTCAGCTGACAAACATTTACCAGATCTTGATAATCATACAGCTCTTTACTTTTCAGTGTAGCCCAACGCTTGTGTTTTATTGATACTGAAATCAAAATGTAATATTTAGGTGTTGGTCTATGAACGCATTTTCTATCACTCAATCGTAATGTCTCTTTACTCTTCAGATAAAGTCTCGGATCGCGTTGAACTCATTTTAACACAAAGGACAATAATGTGTTTGAAGTGAACTATGTTTTTTTTTTAAATCCGATTTAGTTTCCTTGCTGGATTTTGAAACTTTGCATGCCATGAACGCTCATCTGATCAAATTTTCAACATTCTTGTCCTCGTTTCTCTCTTTGTTATACAATTCTGCAAAGAATGTTATTTTGGAGTTTGAGTTTTTTTGTTTTGTTTTGTTTTGTTTTATAATTTTTTTTTCTTCTGATTTTGAAAGAAAAAGTCAAGCAAGCAAATACTTTGAACGTACAATATTTGAACCAACTTTAGCTCACTCCATACATTTCTAAAAATACGTCCTTTATTTGTCATTGTTAAGTCATGGTATTTACAAAACTGTACGCAATTGTGTCTTTTTTATCCTGATTTTCAAATTGATTATGTATTGTTTTACACTTTTTGTAATTGTTGAAAAAATTTGATTGTTTTTTTATCAACGTACTGAAATAATTCAATTATATTATTTTTAATGAGTAAACGTTGAAAACGATGAACATTAGTAAATTTTGGATTACTGTTTCTCTGTTATTTCGTCTAGTATAGATTTTCCTCAGTCGCCTTCTATATTGAAACAATGTAGGTCCTTAACAATAATGACGAGTCCTAGAAGAACAAAACAATGGTGTGTCGTAGTAGTTAAAGTCATCATTTAGCTTCACTTAATTCTAAATTTATATTAGGTCACTGTTCGCGAAAGGCTCTAAATAAATCTATAGCCAAGATATCGCTCTTTGATAAAGTTGTTACTAAGTTTTAAATGATGACACAATGTGCTCATTACACTGTTTTTTTATTCGTGTGGGGTTTACTCCGGGCGCTGCGGTGGCCAAGTGGTAAGACTTCTGGTTGTCTTTGTCACAAGTCCTTCACCTCTAGGTCGCGGTGTTCACGGCCAATGTAGGGCAGTCGATAATTACTGGCCACAGTTCGTTGTTTTTTTTTCTCCGAAAACTATAGTTTCCTTCACCAACATAACCTGGCACGTCCATAAATGACCATGGCTGTTGATAGGACGTGAAGTAACAATAAACTTTATTCCTGTTAAAACACTTTATGCTTTAATACTGTAAGTACTTTAACACTAATGTTATAATGCATAACCTTTGTTAAATTTTTTTTTATACTTTTAAGTTATGTTTTTTGCAAAGGAATTGTCATAACGTAATGGATTCGAGTTGACATCGACAAAGTGAATTTTTTACTTTACTTCGTTAACAATTTCATTTCTTAGTTGAAATCAGTATTGATTTGTGAGATAAACAGAATATCATGTTTGATTCTGAATGAAAGTCATGTTACGTGATATGTATAGCGCTTTTTGAAGCTTCCATATTAATATTACGTCTGTTTGTTGACCTCTGGCATTCGGTTTTCTTCTCTCACGATTCGGGCAGTTGTTTATTTTCGGGGCTGTTTGACGCTGGTTTTGTCCATCAAATCAGCTGTGTATTATGTAGAGAAATTGTTACCAATCGGGGGCGAAGTTATAGGAGGTGTATATCAACAAAGACTCTGAGGGACACACTGTTACAATACCAGGGCATAGTTAGTTTTATATTTATCGGGCGAATCTTTTGCTTGCGAATTGTTTATTGATTTTTAAGCAAATCATGAAAAACAGCACTTTATGTTTAAAGAAAAACACTTAATTAAATCGGAAAATGAATAAGATATCAAATTAAAATTTTAATCAAAAGATTCTCATGATTTTAAGTCAAACTTTATGATTTAAGCTGCATGTACTTGTATATTTTATTCGGACAAAGCAGTGGCTATCTCACTAATACCAATACTACTCTGTCGACGTATAGACCGAATCATCAATAAAATATCAGTGGTGAACCGACTCCCTGTTGGATTCCGTATATCAGGATCTGGCCATATCATTATTCGGTTTTAATTTCTCTATGTGTTGCCATTATCAACGCTCCATTCCGGGCGATGTGTGACAGCTGGATGGGACATTTACTGCGAAACACACGCATATATTCACAACACATTGAATATGTTACAAGATCAAGATATTGTGTATTGGATTGAACTTTGTTTGCGATGTATCTCGCAGTTTGTTTAGGTTTGGTGTGCGCTTTATTGGTTGTATAGAGAACCAGTCATACATTTCAGGCAGATTCATATCGCAACTTTTTGGATATTTCTGATTTTAGCAGAATTATAAAGTATGGAAAAAGTAACAAATAGAATGTTCCTTCATTCTGCATAAACAGATACATTTTATCTTCCAGAGTGAAAATTTTGATATTTTTAAAAGGTGTCATCTCACACGATGATAATGACTGTTACTCGTCAGGAAAAATATTGTTTTCTCCAAACCTTGCCCTGATTATATTGTTGTCTTTAATTCACAAAAATTCAATCAACTTCTACCATTGTATTCCACAACTCTCCAGCAGATTATGGAATACTCTGAGTTTATATTTACAATCACTATACAATGGCCATAGTTTCAGAGGACAAGAGATGTGACTTAATGTTAAATAACACGTCCCAATGTGTTAACATATCCAGTTTGAGACGGGTAGAATAAAGTCATTAAAACAAGAAAATAAAAGAAATTTCACAAGGAAGACAAGAGGACGATTTCAAAAATACATACTGACGGATCACATAGCATTGGTCTGATCTTTCTGTTTGTTTCCTGTGTTGTAATATAACGGTTTAACGTCAGTGAAAGCATATTTCAATATTTTGTTGAAGAGACGTGTTAAGTACAGCCTATTTCTGTATATTGATTTTAACATAACGGCAAAACAACTGATATCGACTAGCACCATATATGTTAAAAACGACAAGTGATGTGTAAGAATTTTGATACTTACCCTAGGTAAATATTTACATCATATGGTTTGAATCCTCTCCAGATTGAATGTTTACACAATGTGATGTGAAACGGTTTTGATACCTAGCCTTAGAAGAGGTATATTTCAAATTATATAAGTTGGTTTTAATTATTGTCCCAAGTACACGATACCATCATAATATGTAAATTGGTTTGGATAATCCCTTGCTATTCCTAACTGTCTTAGCACCAAGTTTCAATCCTTTCCACCCAACCGTTCATAATAGACGGAATATGTTCCAATTTCAAATATCTTTGCCGGAGAGTTGAGTACTTTTCAAATTGCAATGTTTTACCTGAAAGTATAAGGTAGTGTGATGTCTCAATAGTTTTCATTCATTTTCTTTTTAACGTTTTTTTTCACGAAAAAAAGTCAAACTAAAAGTAGGGCTTTCAAAAGTAATACCCGTTAATTTTGTGTTGATATACATTGTCATTACTCTTTCTGAGTTTTCATTTCTCTTTGTGTTTTTAACGGCGACGGTGGGTTTTGAAATGCCTTAATTATACTTTTGCAGCTCCTGGGATTTGCGATGGTGGCGGCAGGTTTCGCCGTGAAGATAAAAGGGGATTTCATTAATGGACCATTAGTGGAGCTACTCAGAGAACTGAATACACAACAAGATGGCGCCACCATAGCCGACATGTTGGTTACGTTGTCCAATCTCTTCATTGCGGTTGGTCTAGCCGGATTAGTGGTGTCGCTGATTGGCTGTTCCGGTGCTGCCTGCAGCTGGAGGAGTTGCCTTATAGCAGTAACGTTCACTTTATCTTATCTTAAGATAGTAAAATTATATTTTCATGAACATTTTTCAAAAATCTAAGGCTTTCCTCTCGGAATAAAACATCACCTGCTTCATATGTGAATTCGTTTTCCAAATTGTCTACTGTTTGGTGTGTTTTGTCCCAATACGCGATGCCAAACAATGAGCTCACATCTCTCGACCACTAACAGGTTGATAGTTTTGTTTTGAAAAGATTGCTTTTAAAGAGTAGCTTTTGCCAAAATATAACATATTGCAGAACAACGCTTTTCTTACAAGCATCAGAATATGTCTGATACGTTATACATATTAAAAAAGTTATATCTGGGGCTATCTGTATAAACAGCTGTCATATTTCGTGTAAAAGAATGACACTAGAAAAAAACAGGAGAAAGTAATGTGAAAATACAAGAGTTCCATTTAACCACCAAAACATGCACAGAAAATCGAATATATGATACAAATGTTTTGTTCTACGTTGCATATACAAAAATAGTACGTCTTTGTGCTGTAGAGATATCCTTCTAACAAATAAAATAAGAATAATAGGTATAAACAGGTAACACAAAAAATGCACAGGAAAAATATACAAATGACAGGAAACGCAGAAACTGAATTTAACATAATTAGTTTTTATAGCAACACAGATAAACATCGGAAAAATGAAAAAACAAAATTATCAAGGTTCTGTCAATGTTCTAGTATTTTACACTTCATCCCGTTCTTATTTACACAATAAATATGACAAAGCAAACAAAACGCTGTCATCTCGAGAATAATCAGTCTTTATTTTGCGCAGAGATTTGCTAGTAAACATGTTATCTTGTCTTTGACGATAACAACAATTAAATGCCGATTTCACATTCAAAGGATATTGTATCAAAGTTATAGCTACTTGAAAATTCTGGTGTTTAGGTGAGAAACGTCGGTTACATAGATATTTGATCGAAAGCTTTGTCCTCGTAATAACATATCGAAGGAAGTTCGGGTCTTATGACTTTTACACGATTTAGTATTTTGCCGATAGTACTGTGACTGTGTGGTGTTTTGCATTATCAAAATAGGGATAATAGGGTCAGAGACACGCGTTTGTATAGTGTCATCACGCAGAAATGTCAGCCTAATCAACGAAGCATGACACCAATATCATACAAATACATTGTCGAATGACGATGGAGCCACTGATAGTTTATACTGAAAACGGGATAATCGTTCTTGTGCATCCCAAGCTCTGTGAAAGACAAGCAAGAAGTACATAATATATTTCAAGACCATTAATGACTTTGGTAAAGACGGGTATGTCAGGATATTGGTACAGAATCCATCGTATACCTGCAATTCAAAATAAAGATTGTTTTAGACCAGGGCCTTCTTTAGATAGAGCAATCCAAGTCTGGGGACCTAATGTGCATTAGCGCGCATATTAGCATGACGTTTATCACGGCCATTATACTGTCAGTGAAATCGGTCAACAATACCTCATTGTGTTTTCGTTCAGTGTTGAGCGACAACCAGGAAGCGAAAGGTACCATTTTACTGACACTGCCAAGGGACAGAAATTATATCATTCATCAAAGGGGAAAAGGCCAAATGTGAGACAGTGTCAAGGGACACAGTAGTGGTTTTGAACACTAACAGAGATAAAGATCACTTATTCAGTAGTCATGTTCCAGCATGCAATGTGGACAGTAGATCTTATTCCCACCGTTCTACTGGAAGGGCTTGACTACAATACACTCACTAACGACTTATCTGTTATAATACATTCAGAGAGACGGTATCACAATACAATAACAAGAAGTAAGACGTGACTTTATCTTTCTGTTCCCATCAACACAGATTTACACAGGAAATCAAGTTAGGAATATAGCATACAAAAGATAGTGAAGAAATATGTACTTTTTATTGCCGTCATGGTGCTTGTTCCGTTTAAACCCGGATCACACAACGACGTTGTCTGTAAAGTCAATACTTCCTCTACTGTTTATCCTTTTATACATATGAATATGTTACCTATCAACTTGAGCAATAACTCCTTGCCAACAACAGATGTCGCTCGTAACGATATCATTGGTAACCAGATCTATTTCACTCATAAATACAGGAACCTTGAGCAACACTTTACCTGAGATAGGTTATTACATTTTATACATAACATGTTGTGTAGACTTTTAGCCATGATATGGACATAAACACTCAGGAATTTCTCGTAAAATTAAACATTCCTATCAATAAATGTATATTTAATCGCTAAATAGTACACATCGCATGAAAGAAGACTGTAACATAGACAAACAAGTGAACGGCGTCATTCAATAAAAAGGTAGAATTAGACACAGAAGAGACAACTTATAATTTAAATTGCACAATACAACTGTTTCGTCCTTCTAGAACTCATCGGTAGTTGCAACATCTTATAAAATCCAAGGTTGTTCGAATAAATGTTAAATACCATATGGGGAGGTCGCCTACCCGAATATTGAAAACATTCAACATTTTGTCAATATGTAATTATGTAAAACTAAAGGGTTTAAACTGTGTATGAAATAGAAAATTTCTATATCAGTACAGCTGTTACCATTCACGTGTTTCGTCTTCTACGTCATAGAATGGCAACATTTCGATAAGAACAAATCATTAAGTATTGTATGTTATAAATATCGCAAGCCAACGTATCATTTTGAGAAGGAATGTCGGGCCAGGCTTATATATTATATTATTTTATATTATATTATATATTATAAAAGTTTGTGAAGCATAGAACCGTCATTGAACATGGAATACATTTTAAGCCAGGCGTGGATATATAACGTTGACCAAATTATAGAAAATTGTCACGAACCTGTCACGAAATCTACAAAATAAAAAGTCCTACGTGACAGTCATTATCGTCATATCAGACGGACGAAAACGATGTCGCATCTACAGCGTTCTGCTGAATCCACAGTGGGATCCTTGTTGATATCATAAGAGTATTAAGGATAATCTTGCCCTCATTAGGTCTGGTCATTTCGTCAGAAATGAAATTGATATAAATACAGCTAATACAATGCAATAATTTGTGATTACTTTACCGTGTTAGTCTTTTCCCGAAGGGAATTATGTGTCAATCATAGACCTCTGCCCTGAGCATTGTTGTACAAACTAAATTACATATAAACATATTAGGATAATTTTTTCTTCATCTGTCATCTCTAAACCAGACCTAAAGTCATATCTGCTGTTATAGATTGAGACATCCTAATATAAATTACTGCCGAAATAGGATAATTTAGTGACTTTCCACAAATCTGTATAAAACATGAACATCCATATTACGATACATCTAAAGGTCAAGCAGCAGACTCATTTAAGAACGTGACATTACTTACCTGAATTAGTCAAGGCTTACATGGCGGATGTTGTCAATGAAGCAGAAGACGCATACGCTTCCGGAACCCCTGGTCTTATTCTCCTTGTGCGTTTTAATGAGTTTCCGTGTAAATCTTTTCTTTGTTAACATTTTGCCCTAGTTTTATAAAATTTGAGTTTAGGTTCCTTTGTTATGACAATTTTAGCTCACCAAGTATTCCCAGTAATCAATACCTATCAGTAGACTATTTTATATGATTTAGTGTTCGATTATCAGTTGTGGCAATTTCAGGACTGTATCCCAATGTATGACAGAGGGGAACGTGTTGAGCGTATGTGTTTGTGTGCAATATGTTTATACTATCCTCACTGTGAAGTATACTGCCGAAGTCCCCAAGCAGGACAACAGTTCAAACCTTGTTTAGGATAAGGTAACAGTAATTTTTCAAGGTCTCTGGTTTATCAATGTATCATTTCACAATGTAATTTAGAACTATTCACACACTGGGATACAGTATCACATGGTATTTATCATATACTGTCATCAAAAAGGAATACCATAGAACAGATAGAAAAAATGTGCTTTTAAATTTCAAACGTGAATAATGCACGTTCGCCCAAAGGAGTCTGTGATAATGCTGTTGTAGTTAATTGGAAAAGATTAATGTAAAAAGTCAACATGTCTGAAGTTGTTATGAAAGCACTTATCAACACGGGATTTAAATTATTTGTCCATTAATACCCCTTTGACAGGAAACAATTAATTCTATAAGAGGAGATAAAACACCATTATTTGATGGCGATTGACACTTAGCTATTCAAACATCTGTTCGTCTGGCTTCACAAACCATCCCAATTGTTAACACTAACTCCTATCTTTGTTGTTGCATTTACCGTGTAACATGTTATTGAACCTCTAAGTTTACAGCATCTGTTATCGATACAGATAATGCCACTGTGAATGGACATACTTATTTTAGTACGTTGTGATATTAAACAAACTGTGATACACTTTCTCGTCAGTTTGAAATGTTATATATATATATATATAGTACATGCAAGCATACATTATAACCAATCTGGTAATTTCAGCGTTATAAGTAAAACATCTTTATCATTAAAATGCTTTAGAAATATGACTTTTAAGACTATTTAGTCGATGGATAAAACATACATGAAACAAAACATAACACACAATTGCAGTTGTGACGTCATATTTTGTTAATTACGTCATTGCGAAGATGATATGATTACAGACGCTAAATACTTGCTAACATCCATTCTTAATTCCATTGTTCTTATGATACGTTTTTGGCTATCCTTGTCATTAGTTAACATGGATATTTGTTAACCTCGGGTTGGTTGATATAACAATTTTCCGGTTAATAAAAACCCATATGAACCTCAGGCAAAGTCAACGAATATATGATATCAAAGTAAGCTGTATTCGAATGAATTTGGCAGGAATAACAGCTTAAGAGACCATTTCGGTTAAGAACACATGTCTCAGAATAAATTTTGACTTTAAAATTTCCAAGCGTAAATGTCGAATTGATATAGATGCATTGATAGTACACAACCCATCTTTAACTTTCCTAAATTGATACCTCTATACTTTTGTGTTTATTATAGTGTACATACATACGAGAATGACACCATTCATTCTGGCAAGGAACCAATGAACCAAAACCGACACTGATCTACAGTGCGGTTAACGACCTCTCCAATTCAAATTTAAGATCACTTTTCGTGCAAAGGCACGTGATTGAAGGTACGATAGATTAGCCACATATTTCAATTTGTACTGAAGCGAGAAAACAATTAATCGACTGCGCTAGAATTAAGACTTGCGATATTCCGTCGCTGTTTACGACCGTACAAATAGTGTAGCTATTTTTAATCTGGATACTATTTCAAGCCATTGCATCGCTTCCGTTGTATCCCCAGGTGTATACTTTACACAGTTACACCGAATTAACCCGGAAGTTATTCCTTTGAGGGAAGCCGTTATATGATAAAAATGACTGAGACTTGTAGAACAATTGTCATACAATCAATATCTGTTAATTAAATCACGTATGACGAATACAATTGTAAGTATTTGTAAGTATGAATTCACAAAAATAAAAGACATTTTTTAGAAAAGGGTCTGTAAATAAATAATTAGTAGAGGCAATTAATTACGTTGTTAATAATTAAAAAGAATGCCACGAGTCAGAGTTGATTAATGTGCATTCTCAGCTTCATCAGAAAATAAACAAGGTATACATTTTAACGAATTCATCAACAGTTTAACATCGATACGTGTTACACATGATCACAAAATTACCGATTTGAACAGAACTAACAAAACATAAGAATAAAATAAATTGAAATCATCGACTTATGAACACTTATATAAAGAGACAATATGACAATGCTTTGATCACAATGGTATACGTGAATAACTCATTGGTAACTTCCTATTCTAACGTGTAGAACGTTCCTGTCAGAACATTTTCTGTATCGCTGAGACATAGAATTATTCTCAGATAAGAAGCGAATTAGATTGTACGTGTATAATTCTACAGAAAATTGTTTATCATCTATCGGCTGCAATTATTACTGAACAGATGGACCATTGTGGTATTTCTTCACCATGGTAACACAGTGAGTAGTGCTAGAAGAGTGCGCGATAGATAATTAATGAACAATACCCCACACGCATACCTACTATTTCTCAAGACGTTTCGCATTGATGAACATGAAATAGATCGCGGGTAGTTAACTTACGATACAATAGAGTTCACGCATCAGTGATTACACCGTGATGATGAATTAGTTGACTAGTGCACAGGGATCCTACTTCAATAAGACTTGATATTATAGGAATTAATCAAAGAAAAACAACGCCACGTAGATAACAGACCTGCGCATAGAACTTTGGTTTTCAATGTCAATGGTTTCCATCTAAATATATTATTTGTTCAGTTTTTACTCTTTCCAGTATGTCTGAACTAATATAAACCGTAAATCTGGCACAGATGACACGAGACATAAAAAGCAAACCGCAGACGGCAAATAAGAATAGGTGCTCCTGAATACTATGCGTCTTATACTTCCTTAATGTTACTCGCTCTATACATGTAAATAAAATGCGAAATCCACGTTACATTATAAAATATATAGAATATGTTTTCAGCGGTAAAACAAGATGCCAATTTTTAAAAAAAAATAGTGATATGTCTTAAGCCTTCTCTGGTATTCAAAAACCATTATAAGATAGTAAGGTGATCGTGTGCAGATTATGACATGTTGATGTACCCTAAAGTGTCTCACCTGTCCGTTAACAGGTAACATAGGCAGACATCTACATTTAGTTTTATTGGACATGGCGTTGTTTACAATATCGGCATACAAAAATCTGTTTATAGATGGGGTGAAAACATCTATATATATCAACTATAATATGTAATATGTATTACGGATTGCCTTACTTCAGGGAGTTTCTATGACTTAAGTTTTCAACTGACAACCCTAAGGTGTAAAAATTGGATAATAAGACACCTGAATGAATCAATCATTATCTACATGCTAAATCATATATGTATGTATGTTTTGACGGATAAACTTGCATTGATTTTCTGTCGACATGTACGCATAACGGCAGCAGTCACAGATGCAATTTCTTAAGATCAATATTTGTTATAAACGCATATGATAAAGACTGGAGTTGTCTTTTTGAATAATTGATATCGAACGATCGAAGACTATCAAGAAATAATTCTACGATTCATCCATTTAACCCGAGTATATCAGGCGAGGACTATTGTTTACGAAACACGTGTTGGCTGTTTATTACAATAATAACAAGGGTGATGTACTACCTTATTAATAGACACAGGTCAATAGCACTTTCAATGCAGTTGTTAATTAAATGTTGTAAAATCTAACAATGAATGTAACTGCAATATCACCTGTTTCGTTCTTTCTGGGACTAAACCACCACCCCATTTCATGTTTCACGTGACTTCGACCAATTTCCATTTTCCTTAGTCGACTTTAACGCCTTGATTTAACACATTTTAGCCTTTTGTATCACTGAGTAACCATAGAAAAGAAAACAGCTGTATGATGCAGTTTAACAAATTATTTTCTTATAATGTCTCTTAATCTAAATTTGTAGTGAAGGAAAGTATAGACATACGTATCCTTTACAATCATTCAACATTTTGATCCTTCCCGTCATCGACGAATCCTAGAAAGATGAAAAAGTTGTGTGATGTAGTTTAATTCATCGTTTAACTCCATTGTATCTTACCCTGGTTTGAAATATGTTACTCTCTTGTGTCTCTTGTAAAATCTTAGTACACGACAGCTGGATATACTGGTACACTAGAGTTTTGTCATGTTTCAGAAATCTGGCGAAATCGAATGTAACAATTCAACATTACAGACATTGCACCAAAGACACAAGTTAAAAGCGCATTTTGATAAAAAAAAATTAGAATGAGAAACAGTAACGCCAAACAATGGCTTCAACCGTTTCCTCCTTCTAGGACTCCTCAATGTTGTATTAACATGACAATCCTTTGGGAAGAATGGTGTTTTAGTGATTTGTCTGACGATAACATTTCGTTAGCAGAAAATTGATTAATCTAGAAAGCAACATACTATTATTGCTAATGTTTTGTATAGAGGAGAGGTTAAACTGGGCAGTGGAGAAACAGGCGGGATTATTGTTTCAAACAGATCTCGTTAATTATCATGTCGATTACATAGAAAACCTAAGTATTTCCGATAAGAGATATGTTATTAGATACTCCCTACCCTGATGTCAGTCACCAGTACTCTTTATTAAGTTGTCTCGGGAAACCAATCAGAGACTAATGCGGGTTGATTGTAAGCATTGTGTAAACATGTAGACAGGAATCTGCTTAATTGAAACAACTCCATGACGTTTAATTGTATTTGTTTCAGTATGGGATTGATGTCATCATAGTAATGATACTAGCCGTTGTGGCCGGTGTCTTAGCCTGGTTCCTGGGTTCAGGGGTAAGTCCGATGTTTTGTTTTGAAACTTTATTGGTGTTTGTTTGTGAATTCAAGTGTCCTTGATATTTTATGTTGCATTAATTCATGAGATTCCAGCTTTGAAAATAATACCACATGTACAAGTAATCAGTGGTTATTCCACCAAAGTTCAATCCAATACGCATAGAACGATATGTTATACAAGGCAGAGTAAAGACAATTTATCATTTAAATGTGCTCAAACCAATGCTGGAAATGTTATATTTGTGGTCTTCTTGACATTCTTTATTTTGAAACCATCACGACAACACACCAGATTTAAATGCTGACGAAAATTCACGATGGCTCTCGATTCAAAATCTATCAGTATTAGCGGGTATGTAATAACTATATGATTTTCTTCGTGAATATAATTTGCTAGCTGGGTTTATCGCCCCGTGAACAATGTTTTTGAAATCGAGTCTCCTTGTGTTAACTCCTGGCTACCCCACGGAACAACATACGGAATGCCCGTCGCGGGTCTCCAAATCACGTCACCACAGAACCATGAACCACAAAAAATTCACCCGGGGTTACGTAGGTCACACCCCACATGACTGAGCCACTGCGCGGTGTTTGGAATGGATTTTGGAAATATTTTGCATATCGTTAATGTTTTTAATAACCTGCTATTTTTACATCGTTACATTGTAAGAATGACCAAGGAATATTGGTAACGCGTCAAACTATTGGCACACAACATCTTTTAAGATGTAATGTGTTTGATTGAGGCTGTGATGATTTTTTTTATTCATATGTAACAGCACGAGCGTGAATTTATGTGTGTATATTATGTATACAGAACACTCAAGCTTTATACCATAAACATTTGTTTGGAAGCCGGAACGAATCATTCATCCGTGGCTGTTTTCTAGTGATAAAGAAAACTAGTATTGTATCTTTCAGATGCCTTGGTCGTTTGAATCAAGGTGTTAAGTAGTCATGTCGTATGCTATAGCCATAACCTCGTTTGTACAGGAGTGCAGCACGAAGGACAATAACAAAATATCGCCAAGCGAAACTTCGGAAAATTGGCGTTCTTAGAAGAGAGGAATGGACTTTTTCGCCCTCTACGATTTATGTAATGGCGACAGCTGACACTAAGCTTACACCTTACATTCCGGTACCTGTTTTTATGTTTAGTAGATCGATGAACCATGGAAACCATTAAATTTCGTTTACGAGTTAGTTCTTGGTAAAAGGTATCATGATTATGCCGTTTTTACCAGAAACGATTGTCCAGCAACACATACAGATCGTAATGGTACTGGAATATAGGAATGAACCATCAGACCACGTTCACGATGACCAGGAGCATTATTGACTAGACATCCATCATGACTTATTCATAAAACTTTATTTTGACATAATGAGTTCCTGATGAACTTGATCATTAGTCACAAAGTACTTTTCTCTGCTCAATCCCATGATACTGAGAATGGTGAAAACGAATGCAAATGTCCATGTTTTCATTTTGATAGAAATGAGACGCAGCGCAGAGCAAAATAAGCAAATCAATACTCTTTAGACAGTCAGCATATGACATAGCGATCTGCCTTTTAAAACATTATCTCATCAGATTGTGAATACATTATCAACGCTGTAAAAGGCGTGTAAATATTGCAGAAAATGTAAAACATCTATACAAAATTTAACACTTCACCATTTAAATCTTTCAAAAATGGGTTAAGTTACGATTACTATTTAGCCTTTGTTCCTAAGTGTCATTCAAAGATCGTAAACTCAGACTTAATTTGTTGAACACATGTTGATGTCGACCTATTTGATGTCTCCCGTTGGTAATTACTGACGGAATCTGGTGTAAAGTGTGGGTGTGATTACATTTACATTACACAACCAGTATAACAAGTCGTTAGAAGAAAACATGGACTTGGCTGTGAATTGACTGGCTTAGTGTCCATACTCTGGGATCATCGTAAAAACTTTTATTGACTTTGATTTGATTTTATTACGTATTATTAACCCCCAGACATTTCTCTTCGGTCATTGTTCTGAAGCAGAGTGTCCGATATAGTAATGACTATTGATCGATGTGTAGGTATTAACATAGGGCAAAGCGTACCACATTTATTGTAAATGTGAATATAGGACTAGTTACATTGTATATGATGGGTGATATCTAATTTCTCGTTTTAGCTATTGTGTATTACCTTTATATAGAGAAAAAACAATATTAGTGTCTTAAAATAAGTGGCTCTTTTTCTTTCCTAAGCCAAAATGCAGCTTACTTTAAAGACACTAACCATGTATTCCACGAGGGCTGATTGGTAGGTTGTGAGCCTTGTATTGAAGACGTTAAGCACGGATATCCCTTTTCAGCTCCTTAGAATATCTATACTGATATAGTAGCAACACAAGGGAATTATGTCCTTGATATGCTACAGTGAAAAGGTGGGTGGCGGAAGTTAAGCGTGGCAGGCGGAACCTTTGGGATGACGCCCGTCCTGGAAGGCCTGTCACTGTTGCAACCGAAGAAATGGTCAATAACCTTCATGATACTGTTATGGCTGACAGGCGAGTAACAGAGATATATAGCCAGTACAGTTGGGATTTCACAAGAAAGGGTACATTCCATTCTTTCGAATGATCTTGCTATAAGAAAGTTTTCAGCACGTTGGGTATCACGACTCCTGACATTTGATCAGATGGAGACTAGGCGGACGTTGTCGCGTGTTAATCTGGACCTTATAGAGGCAGATCCTGCTAACTCTCTGCAGAAGTTTGTGACGATGGATGAGGCGTAGGTCCATCATTTCACCCAAGAGGCCAAACAGCATCCCCGCCAAAGAAAGCAAAGACTGTTCCATCAGCTGCAAAGGCTGTGGCTTCGGTTTTGTGGGATCCTGATTGTATTCTGATGGTGGGTTATCTGCAAAGTGACAAACAATCAATGTCACATATTATGCATCATTTCTTAGGCAGTTAAGAAAAAATATCAAACTCAAGCGCCGCAGAAAAATCAGTAAAGGTGTGTTGCTCCACCAGAACAATGCCCTTGTTCACATGTCTGCCATTGCCATGGCTGCGATTAACGATGGTGGCTTTGAATTGATTGAGTATTCGCATTATTCGCCTGATCCCAGTCCATCAGACGCCATCAGAAGGCAATTTCCGGTACCCACTTTCGGTCCTAATTACATCATTTCATGCAGTAGATGACTTTCTGAACGGTCAAGAAAAGTACTTCTTTCAAATAGCGCCGAGGCCCTTAAACAATCCTGGCAAACGAGTATAGATACAGAAGGAAATTGTTGGAAAATACTGCAATATGTCCCAAGAAATATGAGGCTCATAATTTATCAAACAACCCTCGTATTTATCCAGCAACTTTGGTAAAAGCGATCATTGATCAATCGTTGTTAACCTGAAGTTGACATTTTGCTAAATTATGTTTGATGAAGTAAAACAAAGGATAGATATGTTCATATATATCTATCACAAATTTTATCAGTTTTCAAAAATCACTTATCAAACCAGTAATCTGTATTTTTGTCAATGTAACCTATCAGTAAATCAGAAAGTAATTCTCTCACATTACAGGAAAATGTATGTGGCATGTGTCTTCCGACAGTGGTAGTGCCAGCTGCAGGATAAACACTTACATATTTATGCTTATATATTTTCTATCTAGATTTTGACATGTGGTTTTCCTCATTGCCTTCCTATGTTTAACAATTTAGACACAATAGAAGGACGAAAAAGCGCTATGATGCAATCAAATTTATTATGTAGGTACTACACTTGACTGAGAGTTGCTATTGACTCTTTCGTACAACCTTCATCGACGAAAATAGAACACGGCATGTCAAGGACAGTATCTGTCAGTCCTACGATAAGGTTAAACATTTACGTACTGAGTTAAAATCGTTTTATGTCAATTATTGTGTGTGAGGTTTGTTTTCAAAATCTCACACATTATTTTATATTCCCATTTGTCTACTTCTTCCTAAGGACAATACTATTATGGATAGATATGCTAGTGTCAGTTGTCATTCATACAAGTTTTATTCCCGTGTGATTATCTCCTGACATAAAGTTATCAGTTGTTGGGAGTTATTACAACACGTTGATACATAAATAATAAACATTGGACAGTTACCGCAGATATATCACGTCTCCCTTATCGACATCAAGTTTCTACCAAATATTGTTTCTCTTGTGTGATGTAATATCGAATTAGGTCAGTTATGGAGGTCTCTTCTCTAATTCGTCTCATTTTCAATATTTCGGTATTAACCAATGTCAGATATCGTATAGAGGTTGTCCCCTGTATATTTGGCAATGCATCATCCCCTTTACTTTCTAAAGAGTATGTTTTTTCATCATCTGATTTGCGTCACGTGAATTAATAGTTTGGGGGTTTCAGTGCAAATGACGATATTTTCAAACTTTTGTATACTTGACTACCCGTGAGAATTACCGGCTGCAGCTGCGTTCACATCATCACGAAAAGAAAGAAAATTCTTAACCAGATATTGTTTACATTGTAACAAATATCATACAATTGATTATTGTTTACGTTATAGGACCTTTCCTACCTTGAGAACTCAATGAAAGTCAACTTACAACGATCCTATAAGGGGAATGAAGCGACCGACCCAGTCAGCTTGGCCTGGAATTATATATTTTTCTCTGTAAGTGATTGTTTAAAATATATTTCATAGTATAACGTATTTTATTTCATACCGTTGGACAATTATAACAAAGTTCTTTTTAGATAAAAAAAATCCATGTCCCTTTTTATGATACCGTAAGAGTTCAGGTACACCCTATGTGCTCTATTACTGTAATGTATCATTACATTGTATCTAAAATATTTCTGTATTGTATAATTTATACGTTGTAAATGATAATTATCAGTTTAAAACCTGTAGCGTGCACCAATTACTGTAGTTCAAGTTGCATTCACGAGCAATTTACTTTCGGGAACTCTTTAATTGAAACAAATTCGCGAATATTAATCGTCGTAAACTTTGTGATATTAGAAATCACGAAAGTAAGTAAGCAAAAAAGAAACCGAGGTACCTACCGTGAATGCCTTTTCATGTAACAATTATAAAACTTTTCAGGGGCTCGGGATAAATTTGACATTCATGACAGGTTTCAAAAAGTGCACGTGAACTCGAAACGAATTTAAGATTCTATTTATCATATAATTTCGATACTTTAGCACACATTCTTGAAAACAGCATTTTATTAGACAGATTAAAAACCCAAAATATATATCTCTTTTATTGCGTCACAAGGTATATGACGGCATGAAAGTATGACATCAAAGCTTGTACAATAGTACCCTTCAGCCAATCAAAACATCGTTAAGTCATGTTAGGCGTGTTACAAAAAGTTACTGTTGTTATATCACTAATATAGCGAATACATGGTCAGTATCGTACAATACAAGGTTTATTTTTGACGAGGGTTAGAAAAGACTGAGATAGGCTCGCCATCTCAGTCTTTTCGTTCCGAGTCAAAAATAAACCTTGTATTGTACGATACTGACCATGTATTCTGTTTATCCTGCAACCATTTTTCAACAATGTTTACATAAAACGAATACAGCGCAATATTGTTTACCTTTGCTTGTACTGAAGCGGCGCCCTCACTTCGTCGCGTAAGAAGATTTCCATTCATAAAAAGCGCATTTACCCCTTTTGAAAATATCAATGCGCAATGAAATATAGTTCTGTTCGTTGTTATGACCTCAAATCATATTAAAACCCATTTGTGTATGAAAACATCACACAAATACAATTCATTTTCTGTAATTAACCGTTTAATACCATAACAGATATAATGAATCAATCAATAAAAAAGTTCAAATTTTTCAAAAATTACACACGTATGTAACAGTAACATGTCACCGAAGACATGTGTAACTTGACAGCCGTAGGAAATGTTAGATTCACGGGAACTGGATAATCGTCACAGATTCTGAGATGTTTATTCACATTGGATTACTGTTGTTTGTGTAAATGTTCAATTGGTTTATGTGGAGAGTTGCACCGTAAAAGATGGAATTCAATTGCGAGTTTTCTTGTGTAACAAAGTTCAGGTCAACTTGAAAATAGTCCGGTGAAAATTGGAACAACTTCACGTGAATCGTAATGACGGATAAAGCACTTTGTACTGACGGATAAAGGTACTGGTTTATCTGGCAGTAGTTATCGGCTGATACACGAAGCGGTTGCAGGATAAAACAAGGTACATACGTGAATAGTTTGATGTACATGATACAAGTAGTAATATCTGCTGTACTCGAGTTAGTCTGTCGTGGCCCTCGGACAAGTTTGTTTTAATGTGAACTGCCCTAGTTTCATCGAATTTTAATTTCAATTAAGATTCTGTTGACAAGACGGCTTTGTGTTTTTTTCATTTTTCATAAAATGGTACCAACATAGACATGACACGCGTAAGCGCCTTTTCTATTGAAAGACTCTATTCACAGGACTTTCTCGTTTGTTCATATATATATATATCCTAGTTTTTCATAATCTAAGTTTGTTGATATGTAGTTCTTTCCTTTGTTTAGCTCGGTTGCTGTGGAGCCACGGGTTACATGGACTTGAACACCATGGACCAATGGAACAGAACAGTAGTTATAGGATCACATCACAACATCACCCTACAGACCACTACACCATTGTTTTGCTGTAAAGGTCTTAAAAATTTTTCCTATCCGGAACCACCTAATGGCGACAACATCTGGCGCTGCGCGACAAATCCAGACGAGGAAAACTCAAACTCCCTCACGGTCTGTATATCTGTATCAGAAAGATAGGGTGGGGTTGAAGGGATGGGGTGGGGGGTGGGGGGGGATACCGAAATTTCATAAAAATCTTTAAAATGGAAAAAAAGTCAAAATGATCTGTAAAAATAAAAGAACAGAGAATTTATCCTATGTTCCGAAAAAAAATAATTGCCTTGTGTAAATACGTGTCATTCTTAGTAATATAACAACACAACCAACACGCTCCCTAATTCTTTCCTAAAGTTCAACACGTATTCGGTCGGTATCAATGGAGAGTCCTTGATAAGGAAATCATTGTGTGATGCAGCTTAATTAATTGTTTGGTTCTGTTGTATCTAACCCTGTCTTATTAACAGGTGCTATTTACCTGTGTGTTTTAGTACAATGTTTAATTAATTTGTTTGGTTCTGTTGTGTCTAACCCTGTCTTATTAACAGGTGCTATTTACCTGTGTGTTTTAGTACAATGTTTAATTAATTTGTTTGGTTCTGTTGTATCTAACCCTGTCTTATTAACAGGTGCTATTTAACTGTGTGTTTTAGTACAATGTTTAATTAATTTGTTTGTTTCTGTTGTGTCTAACCCTGTCTTATTAACAGGTGCTATTTACCTGTGTGTTTTAGTACAATGTTTGATTAATTGTTTGTTTCTGTTGTGTCTAACCCTGTCTTATTAACAGGTGCTATTTACCTGTGTGTTTTAGTACAATGTTTAATTAATTAGTTGTCCTTATTTTGTCCCTGATTTAGATTAGTGTTTTATTCACCTATCTATGTTATGTACACTTCCTTCGTTCCTTAACATACAGTATGTTATATAGATAGATATGCAAGATTAATCAGGAGTCATTTTACCGTTAATCTGACTTCTCAAAACTTCTTCATTTCACGTGTTTTTTATCTTGTATTTGTAAACAACTATTGCATAGTAACACCCCGCAAAATACATTTCATGAAAATATCATAAAACGATAAGAATAGTTATTTGATTTCACAAATACTTTATCAAATCAAATTGATGAGACAAATAAAATACACGATTCCTCTCCCTACGATTATATATTTTTTTCTTTCTTTCAGGGATGTGCAACAGAGCTCAGTCAAAAAATAAAAGATTTTTCAGCGACGCTTTTTGTCCTGGGAGGCATCTACACACTAGTAATGGTAATAGGTTTTTTGTATTACGTTTGATGTAATTACTTTCCGTAATGGCCTCTTTCTGGTTTATTGCCAAAATAAAACTAATTGTCGATGTACCGAATGGTGATACAAAAAGAAAAGTAGACTTTTTTATCCGATTTTTTTTTCATTTATGTGCAATGCACTTACACTCCGACTGTCATATCAGAAGTTTGTCGTCGTCTTGGTAACTGTATATTTGTACATATCTCGTGATCAGATTACACTTGTCCTTTCAACATTATGTTGCAGTTGTGTTGTGCCGTTTCATCTATACTCCTGTTCATAGTTATGGGCCGAAACACGCGCGAGGATATAGACCCGGGTGGCTGTACAGAAACGTAGAACTTCCGAACATCTCGGTAAACTCCGGAGGTAGTGGAAATCAGTGCGAAGATTGCCGATTATTCCCGAGAGAATATGCAAATGATGATATGAAATGTTATTATTCTGTTGTTAAAATACTCTATTTGTGATTTAATTTCTGTGTGATTTTATATGTCTTTATGCCGTTTAAGGTATTGTATACATTCTTAGATTAACAATGTTTTACAGCAACAATTTTTCTGACACGTAGGGTAACATTCAATGACCACATACAAACACGTACGGTTTTTGTGTTAGAAAGCCCGTTTAACGGGGTGTCAGTTTTGTACCGCAAATACGTATACATGTATACTGCTACATGTAATTGTAATAGTATTTTTTTATTTTTCTTTTCTGTAAAACTCATAAATAGCAATAACGTGTGTTCTTGTCCTCTCTGATTCTAAATATCAAAAGTACGAATAGTCTTATTATACGTCGTCTCTCACGATATGCCCTGGATACTAATTGCCAAAACCTATTGCTTTCCAACATAAGATTGAGTTACTGTTACCAGTATCCAGTATCCCCATGTCTTTAGAGACTGGAGCACAGTGTACCCCTAACAATATAGTTATATAGCATGTACAAGTCTTGAATTTTACCAACTTGGAATATTTTGTACATTCATTCGGGTCATTGGGGATGACTATCATTACTGCATTTGATCTCATCTGATTTAAACAAAATTCATTGAAACTAGGTTAATGACTTTTTAACGTTATTAACTATATTCCAAACTGGCCAATGTCCTATTACGCCCGAGACACGTGTACTTGTTTATGTCCATTAGTAATTGAAAACATCGCACTCTGATACATGACTTATCTGCAGGTAATTTCTTAATAACTTTTGTGTAACAGTGGAAATATTAATAAGTCTTTAAAAGTCTTATTCTAATATACTGTATTTGTCAGGTTTATATAAGTAAATATACTTTATCTAATTCAATAGAACTGATAGGAGAGGACAGCTATAATGATTGCTGATGTTTTTATGCTGTTTGGTTTTAATCAAATGTAGAAGAAGGATTGTTATTGCTATGAAATATGATCTTTGTCATGACCTGGACGGAGAGAAAAAAAATATATTTGAAGACAATAGAAAAATAATCTGGAATTTTTCTGGAATATTTGTTTTTAGTGACCTTATAACTTGATATGCAGTCAATAATTGTGATAAAAAGCTGATGATATAGCCATATTGTGATATCATTGTTGTCTTAGCATTTCACTTATGACGTCATCAATGTTATATATATATATTATTCCACATGTTCTGACATCACAAGGGAAAATTTGGCAAACTTTGAACAAAAGTAATAGACACCAAGTATTTACAAAGTGAATGTCATGGTGTTTTTTTTTAGTTCGCTAAACTTAAATTATTACATTTTGATTCTACGATGAATGTTTTCAAATTAATGAAGTGAGAAAATCATGATTGTCTACAACCGTCGATATGGAAAACTTACATATTATATTGTGCATTAATTATTCCCATCTCTGGTACATTTATATGACACACGTCAATCATAACAGTTTAGTTACGGAAACTTTTTAAATCTTCATTGTAATGAAGAACAGTTTAATGTGATATTTAATGTGTATGTGAAGAAAGCATTTGATAACGAATCTCTGGGCGAACTATGTACAAGAAAGACTATTAACAAGGGAGATAACAACAGACACGCTTGGTCGCTCATTGTTTCTGTTTACTGTTGACTTCGGCCTAAACAATGTTATATACAAGTGAATGTTATAAATACAGAATATATTGTTTATGTACTTCTCTCTTTATGCAAAATAAAAGCTCAACTATCGATATAAATCCTATTGTATTCCCTGCTTTTGCTCTAGTACATGCAGACGGCCAGAAGAGTGAATTAAATTCTTAATATCATCAATTATAATATATCGTGCCGCTGATTTCAAAATGCTTGCATGCTGTGTAAGTTGTAACGTCTTGTCTATTCAATATTCAATGTTTGTTTTTCGTTGTGTTATTCAGAGCTACGCCATTTGAAAATCATTCATAGCATTTATAAAGTTTTCTATTAAGATATGAGAAAAATAACCAAAGTCGATTGCCACTAAACCCTGAATAAGTAACATATAAGGCGAGAAAATAGTATAGCAATTTCCTACTTGAAGCGTTTACCCTTCATTTGTGTGAAAGAGTGTATGTGTGACCCGGATGTCGTATGCGTTGTCAACACAACAGATGTCTATATTTCAAACAGTTTTCTTGTAGGTAATATTCAGAAACGTGCTCTTTTTAAATAAACTGTGATTTTATCATGTTTTTTTTACAAGTTGTACAATATTGACAGACAATATGTCACGGCGTTGTGACGTCATAATCAAAAGACAGTTCAAAATTACTACGTCACAACATCGAATGAAATTGCATAAATCAATTTGATCTCGTTTAAAATGATAATAAGCTTTACAGTGCAGATAGTTACATTGTCGATACAATATCATCTCTTGAGAATCAGTCGAGCGTTTTTTCACCATCTTTGTGAATGTATATGGTAGATATAGCCGGTGAACTATTGTCCCCGAGGTTACAAGTCACTTTTTAATCTATTTAATAGTGGCACAGTTAGTATATTTTGTTAGAAATCTGAAAATAAACGTTAGGTTCTTAGATGCATTATGTATCCACCAGATATTGATTAAGCAGACTTACGACGTTTTAAATCTGATATATGATATACATATAACTTGTATCGATAAACAATGCTAACACTGCTGACATGTTAACAGAGTCTTATTTCAAAAACAAAGTCGACAAAACTAGGGCAACATAGGAACACAAAAGTCGAAAATATTCTCCATCGCATTAATAGCTCTAGATAATTTACGATTGTTTCGAGTTTAGTTTTGTATCAAGCTTGTGGCGACAGTTTGAATATTTTAACCAATCACTTTTAAGATCTAATGATGACTTAGACAACTGGAGAAAAGGAGAGCGAATTCAAATATTTAGTCTGTATTGTAGTATTACTATTGTTGAAATGGCGTTTGTCTGAACAGAGAGGAGTTGAAAAAAATATTGAAATCTATGTTTTCTACGTTATTATATCAGCTGTCTTGACTTTGCTCAATAATCTTTATGAGAAAAAAATCTGCAATTAAAAATACACTCGCATATTTTCAGTGTAACTGGATTTTTGTCATCTGTGTGAATATTGTCTCATATTTTGTTGCAGTATCCAATGCATATACGATATATACCTATACTAAGCACGTGCTTCCTACGGTCTTCATCGAGTACCTTGTCTGAACTCTTGCCTGTTTGATTCATGTGGAGGTGCGAATAGTGTATAGTATATCAAATCAGCGATTTCAATGTCAAACAAATGTTGACATCGGCTTCTATTATCATAATGTTATCAGATGGTTTGCATATTTCATTGTGATGAATTAAAACAAGTGTTATAGATTTATGGATTGGTTATGTCGTTTAAACGTGACCATGTTACAGTTTATATACCGTAATGTTTGTTATTTTCGGTAGTTTCAATTTGTCACTTGTCAAGGATAGAACTAGATAGCGAAAGATAGAAATATTGATAATTATACTGTGAACTGACTAATTTTCGTGTGGGGTTTATTTTCATAGATTCAACGGGTACTCTCGATCCATGAATGAATTTGTTCACAAGCTATGAAAATAAGTATATATAACTTTATTTGACTGTACACGAAATCAAGTACCCACGAAACAGTGATTTTTGGAAAAACCACGAAAATTGAATCCTACGAAAATATATTATCCTTCCATATTCCATAACTTCCGTGAAAAAGAAATCATCCTTCGTGCTTCAAGCTTTTGGTACAAGTGTGAAAATGTGCTTCAGAAATAGCAGCTTCCGTGTACAGTTTTTCCTTCAGTCGTGAAAGTTGAAAAAATAAATATACTATTTACAATCGATGTAAATGTACTGAGATGTTTTAACATTGCATTAAAACTGGTCTAACTTTTTCAAACAGCCTAAATTATCATATGACCTCTCTATTTTGTGTACTTGATTCATAATTCTAGTAACAAGCCAAATTTCATTTTGCTATGTACAAGTTCATTCCAAAACAGCATGTTTATTTCTTATCGTCAAATGGGTGTATCTTTATACACAGAAATATATTTGTATGTATACAGAGAAACCTTGAACTGTAACAGGTTGGTGAACTTGGAAAGGTGCTTCGTGGGTTTGTTTTGATTTGTTATGTAGATGTTTTTATAATAATATTGATTGATGCTTTGTACTTAATTTTTTATTGTCGAGTCAATTTTCTCTAATGTTGATTTATTCTGCAATTCCATAAAATTATTAAAACAAGAGCAAATACAGTTCTCACTAATTGAAAACGCTCGTGATCTCTAAAGGTGTCACCGATTTGATTTAAACACGTGTTATAAGCAAATCGATTTAAACACGTGTTATAACCAAATCGATTTAAACACGTGTTATAACCAAATCGATTTAAACACGTGTTATAACCAAATCGATTTAAACACGTGTTATAACCAAATCGATTTAAACACGTGTTATAACAAAATCGATTTAAACACGTGTTGTAACCAAATCGATTTAAACACGTGTTATAACCAAATCGATTTAAACACGTGTTATAACAAAATCGATTTAAACACGTGTTGTAACCAAATCGATTTAAACACGTGTTATAACCAAATCGATTTAAACACGTGTTATAACCAAATCGATTTAAACACGTGTTATAACAAAATATTTTCATGTACTAAGTCACGACAGATCCAGGAAATATTTATCGAGTGATTTATATTTGGTATAATTTGATTTAATAAATTCGACGAATTGCAGAATAAACAGACCTGACTGTTATTGTACATAGATACTGCGAGAAGGTGTGTGTCAGAATAGACTGGACGATCCGTCTAATTGTAAACTCTCTCTACTAAGCCATATTCTTTTGAAGCGAAGCTTATCAAGAAGTTGAGAATTATTACGGACAATCCAGTCTATATGGACAGCATCACCTGGTATACTATTCCTGTTATTATTATTGTATTTAAGGGCACGAACTTTGTATCCTTAACAGATATGATCTTTCCTACTTACACTTTTTCATACTACTTTTTCTGAATAAAGAAAACAATACAATACAACATGCTATTGTTTTACACTCCCCCCCCCATTGTATTGTGAGACGTGTCGTTTGAGGTGGAAGGCTTTGTGAATTTCCTGATTTGATTATCAATCACACACCTTTGAGAACACGTGACATTACTTATTTGGGGTGACCAAGATTTTCATGGCTTATGTCGTCGAAGAAGCAGAAGTCGCTGACTCTTTCGGAATACATGGTCTGAATAATCTTTTTATCGAATCTGAGTTTGAATGAAGGTTGTGCTGACATTTATATGTTCCGTGTTGTTATTTCAATAACACCACAATGGTATAACCTCTCTATGATACAGGATACTGAATATTTGTATTCATCGGGTTTCCTTAAGAGTTGATCTAGTGATGTTTGTTATATTTTTATCAAGTCACAAAATCTGTGGTACAGTACTGTTGTAGTTTCTTATGAACAATGAATAATGATATGTTGACAGAAGCTTCTGTTCTGGAGATTTACTGGCAAGGAGATCAGTGTAAGGGAGACAACCCTGCAAAGGCGTTGTGGTATGTTACACTTCAAAAACAAAATACAGAGAATTATGCAATCTAAATTCCATTGTATATTTATATTTTCTTAATAATTGTATAATAAAATGAAAGAAAGTTAAAAACAGGTTCAAACAATAACAATGGATTGGCTCGCCAAAGTTAGGGTTTATAAGGGTATGTATATACTTCAATGAAATTTACAGCTTGTCCACAATCTCTACAGTGATAATGTCTACTTCTTGAATAAGTAACAATCCTATATAAATTAAGGCTTCTCAGAATTAAGTATAATGGATTAGGCATCCGATAGATTGACCTGCTGTGTAAGCGATAGGATTTCACACACAATTAGATACGCTTAGATATAAAAAAACTACTGAATGACACAAGCATGAAATAAGTCATACGAGCACTTTCAAACTGACGACAAGGGTTTCGAGGGTTGCGGGTTGATGAAAGTTACGGATAAGTTTTACGGTCGCCATGGTGATCAAATTAAGAAATATTCTATTTATTTTTGCGGTACGAAGCTAGACATGTTTGATGCTCAACAATTTGCTTTTTGGCTCCGTTTTTGTATATCTTGTTCACATTTGAGAACGCAACATTACCTACTTGGATTGACCAAGGTTTACATAGCGTGTGTCGTCCGTGAAGCAGAAGACGCTCTCTTTTCCAGAGCGTATGATCTTATTCTCATTGTACTTGTTCGGGAGTCTCCGTGTAAATATTTCTTTTGTTCATATTTTGCCCTAGTTTTATCGAATTTGAATCTGGGAAATGATTCTGTCGATATGTTTGTATTTTCTATGTTGTTTTCAATACGTAACCACAGGAACCAATCTTTCAAATTCTTTTAACCACCCGACCTGAGACAGTGTCATGGTGACACATAAAACCGTGACGAGATGTTATCACTCGGACCCGAATATGTGTTAGAGTTCTAAACGAAGTCTGGTCGGATTATACGAAGTGTGATATGATATTCGTTCCAATAAACAGTCGGTAATACTACATCTAGGTCCATATTCACCAGAACGTGATCAAATCTAGGGTCACTGAAACAGCTATTATTTATATTTCCGATTGATGTATCATTTGATGTAGTAAATGGATATTATCATTAAAAGATAGTGTAGTGACAAGTTTGAGAATTCCCGCCACGTAATCCTTTATATAGTAACGGTAATATCCAAATCGTAAACGGCAAAGTACGCGCACTTAGTAGAACTGTTAATTTGAATGTGGTTCAGAAGTGTGATGTTTCACTGTTTTTTGTTTTGTTTTGTTTATTTCAAGTTTTTCAGGTTTGCACTTCGTTGTTTTAATCGTAAAAATCGCAGGGAATATAATAATGGACTTAGGTCAAAGTTCGAGTTTAAACAAACATTGATATTTTTAATGTGACGAGGTTTGTAACTTAAAATATAAGAAGAAAACTTTGTTGAACTACATGTATAAATTCGCGGTGCACGTGCTTCTTCGTAAATTTGTAGGAGGCATATCGACTTCTGCTGATTTCAACACAAATTCCTAGTAAAGCCTTGGCAGTGTTGTATCAACACATCTACAACTTTGTGTATCAACATATGAAAAATATCAATTACAGAAATACGGTCCTGACTTAATATACACAAGAAATGTCGCGCTGAAAAAAGAGTTACTCCCCTTGTTAGTAGTTCTTCTGATATGGCCGACTTCAGAAAGTTTTCGTCTTCTCATAGAGTTTAGAACACCGCTGAAGACACGAAGTCGTGCGTTTATACAGGTAATACAATTAACGATTTGTTTTAGTTGACATGTTTTATACTAACTGGGACATTGACACGGACATATGATTGCTCACCACAGCTAGAGAGTGGTGTCTGGGCTGCTGCTAGGGACGCTGTTGCTCATGATCGGCTGTCACAGTTCATTGTAGGGTAAAACTGTGTCCCATTCATAACACAACCAGACCAATTATATAGCGGCATTGTCGTGCAAATGTAAGTAACACGAAAAGAGACTAAAAGAGTAAAGCGTTGTAATTACTGAAATGTACAGTACACGTTATAATTGCTGTATAAATGTATATTGTACCTACATGTCGACATAGTTACAGTATGTATCTCTACTTATTGAAATTTCCTATGTGAATCAGGGACATGAAGTGTATTCATGATATCATTTGTCATACGTGCCCTACTGAATAATGTTAATAAAATGTAGGGGGAGGGGTGGACATAAACCTGTTAAATAAATAAATAAATAAATAAATAAATAAATAAATAAATAAATAAATAAATAAATAAATAGATAATAAGTCTGTCAGAGTGTCCAAAATAGTGAGTAATTTTAGAAACGTCTCCTGTGCCTAATAGTGCCTTATTCAGTCAGTGACATAGAATGTGTTCACAGTGTAGTACAAGTTGACTCTGGTCTGTCTGGTAGGAGGGGACATGGGGTGGAATGGAGCCTGCATAATTTGGGTAGAATATCACATAATTTTGATGGTCACCGAATGCCCTTATAAAAGATGCATGGCTATGAATTCACTCCTGTTGACTGAACATTTGCCCAATGATCTAATTCATGATGAAATATTGTGATGTGGTGAAAATATGCCTAATCCTACAGTGTTATTTTTAGATTCTTACAGCCACTTGTACACTGTATAATGTTTCAATGATTTTAATTATTAATGACCAAATGTGCTATATCTTTAGCTGATGTTGGGTTTTCCATTTTATTTGTTTTAAAATTTTCTGTTCTAATAAATATACATGGAGGCGTAGGATTCAGAAAAAATCTTAAATTTTAATCTCATCTAGCTGAGTGGTCGGATGGCACAGTGGTAATGCACTCGCCTTTCACCTAGCTGTCCAGGGTTAGATTCCCGGAATGGATGTGAAAAGGTAAGGGTCACCTGCCCGACCACGTGGGTTTTCCCTGGGTACTCCGGTTTCCTCCTACACTAAGACCACTCACGCGCTTCCATTTATATAAGTTAGAAAAACTTGCTTTGCAATTGTTGTAAAATAACTAAAGTTTATTATCATTATTCTCATCTAGCTGTAAATTTGGTTCTGTTATATTGACTATAAAATCATCTGGGGTTGTTGTGTTTGAGTTTTAGCCGACATATTTAATGCACTTATCTTGGTCTACTACGATGCAAGGTAAATATGCAAACGTAGGAATTCTGGTCATAGTGCTTGAGTTCAAGCCCAATATTTTAATATCAATTTTTCTCTTCTTGGTTTTATTTCATCAGTTTCTACATATAGACTTATGGTAGTTTTTTCTATTGTGGTTTTTGCTACAGTTTTGTGTTATGTTTTATCTGAAGTGTTTGTAATGTTTGTATTCGACGATTACACGGTCACCTTCATAAGACAAATGACCAGTTTTTTTAATGTATTAGCGCTGACGTACATAACGTACGAGATGGTCAGGAATTTACCAACTGTTTTGGCTGTACTATAACCCTATGTACCCCAAGATCAAAGTAGTGTGATGAGATGGTAAACATATTATAGACCTAAAAAAATACACAAGATGGTAACAGTGTATTGTAGTCAATTTGTCTACGCTTTGTTTAACACTTGGTCATAGGTGTGTTTAACACATGGTCATAGTTGTGTTTAACACATGGTCATAGGTGTGTTTAACACATGGTCATAGGTGTGCGAGGCAGAGTTATAAATTGATATCTGTGTTTAGTTTTTTATCAAATTAATGCAATGTATATCTTTTAAGGCTTCATTTTAAAAGTGCCTGTATCTGTTTCCTAAATCATCCGTCATTGTACATTATGTATTTAGAACACACTTGCTTTGGTGTTATTTATAGGAGGTACCCAAGATGATTTTTAGTAAAGCATAACTTATATTTTTTGTCTTTGTGGCAAATTTGATTTTTTGGTTACCTGTATAGAGCTTTAGTATTTTGGTTCTTGAAAATGACATATTAAGCCACTGTTTTGTCTTTTTAAATTTTGAGAGTCCCATTTAGCTGTCTATTCCTGTAAAATATCTAACGTTCTCCGATAATTCTTCCATTTCTTGTGATAACATCACTTGTGTGCAGATTACATGTAAATGCTGGTGTCCTTGGCAAATTTTCATGATTTCCTCACTTGTGTTGTCACTCAGGAAGTTTTTATATAAAGCTTATACAACATTGCTTTTCTGGTACCAGATTATTTGCATTGTCAAACAATTCAAACAATCTAATTATAAATTGACATAAAGTTTGATGCACAAATAAATGTTGTTGTAACTTGTTGTAATCATACCGTTAGCACCATAGCAAAGTTTGTGATACATATACACAAACAGGAAGGGAGGCAACCCTGTTTAAGGTACAATTTTCCAGTCATTAAAGAGCCTGGGGCACCCCAGATCTGCACTCTTATTACTTTGATATATTTTATACAAGACACCCACATGAGAGATTTTGTACCCCAGCTTCTAGATACTGGGTTATTATGCAAAGGGAGACAACCCTTACATTGATATCACTCGTTTGGTGTATATGGCTCTGTATACAACGTTTGAATTAGCAAGAAAAATAAGAATACAATTATGTACAACTAATAATTAAATTGTTTGATATTTCTACACAACATTCCTATTCAGTGTAAATTTTTACTGCTTTGTCTCTACTTTGGGCTTGATAATGCATCCCCATCTGCTTTCTGACATTTTTGACCTATTGGAATTTTCCACAATCGCCTCCAAGGCAAACTTAGCCTTACTGATGAGTTCTAGAAGGAACTGTATGATACAATTCAATTATCATTTGGCTCCTCTTTGTCTTGTTCTTAATTTGTATTGAATGGTGCTATTCATATTTGTGTCTTTTGTACAATCTTTCCAAATCATAGTAAATGAATATTGGCCTTGTGTGTAGGAGACTTATAATGAAAAAGACATTTTCCATATACACACTTTTTTCAACCCATAAAATAATTGAGCTTTTTATAAAACGTCTCCGTTCCAATAAATTGCTGTTCTGCGGCAAGTTTTTCATTGATATAGACAGATTTAGTTACGTTTGTATAATTCTTAACAGATTAACATGTCAAAGGACCAGAGGATTCTGTATGTCATCCTTATCTTCAGTAAATCCAATTTTTAGGGATATTTCAAAATAAAGACAAGATTTCTTCCAAATGATTTCACTAATGATATTACATTTCCCTGAATACTGTAAAGGAATACATTTAGAACTAAAACTGAACAGATTCTAAAGAATGTTTGTCTAAACCCATTTATATATTAACTCCATCATGTAATGGAACGGGGACAAACTTACATAAACTAAGGCAAAAATGCATTTTCATCTTCACACACTATTTCAATTATCTCTAGTTTGATAAGTGTTGAATTCTGTATAAGAAATGTGATTTTTTTGACGCAATGCTGATTATAACACCATCTGATGAAATAACAATGGAATATTTCCATAATTAGTTTTCAATAATCATTAATTACGTTCTCCAGATTTTCAATACTTCTATTTTGGGCAGACAATACTTTTGCCACCAGATCAACACATTATTGATTACTATGTGACTGAGAGATATTTGCTGCACACTCTCTGTTTAATCAATGTTGCATGTGTACACACCACTATTTAATGAGAAAACACAATCATATTACATCTATACACAAGGGAAAAGATTTCTTTGGTGAAGGTAAGGATTTCTTAGTAAATTTATCTTTAGAATTGTCATATCTTAGGAAAACCAATTAAGAACCGTTTAATCAGTTGATATGTGAGTTTTTCCTCCTTCAAAATTTTCCCAATTTTGATTTATTAACAATACTTCATTATTACAGATGTTAACTTGTTCAACGGTCATATTTCCTTCTGTTTGACTTTTCAGTGTGTATAGTGCTGTTAGCCTTGTAAGTCTTAAAAGTCAACTATTTTCTTCTTCTTTGTTTTACATGCAGAAAACAAAGACATTTAGAATTGTGAAATCTAATGATAAGTATGTAGTTAAACCAGTTAGTTTATCTGAAAGTGATCACTAAAGGAGAATTACTGTTTAGATTTTATAGCCGATGTTATCTTCATTTAGAGTCCTCTTGATATATTGAAGTTTCTTTGAATTGTACTGAAGCTATTAGACTCACTGTCCTCTTTAAGAAACAAGAGGCCTAAATGACCTGCATTGCTCACCTGCTGGCTAATTCTACTATTCACAAAAAATTTGAAAAATGACAAATGATTTGTAAAATAGTTTTCATATTGAGTTCTGACCTTGTAGTCAAACAGAAGTCAGATCCACTATTCAGAAAAATTCTTTAGACCAAACATGAACAATATCTTTATACAGAAGAAGGATTTTTAAGAAGTTGTACATTGTATTTCCCCTATTGGGCCCCATCCCTCCCACCCCAGGTGATTCAAAGGATACACCTTTGTATGCAGAACTGATTCCCCTTTCACCCAAGAATACTTCAGACTTGGCACTATCCATTCATTCCTGCAGGAGAAGTAGGATTTTCAAAAAAATGATCTGTTGCCCCTATTGGGCCCCACCCCTCCCGCCCAAGGGGGCCAAAGCCAACCTTTTATACAAATTGATTCTTCTTCACCAAAGAATGATCCAGACCTAATTAAGGTGATACCTGTTATTCCTTCAGGAATATAAGGATATGAATTTGCTCTATTTCTCATAGTTGGTCCCCTTTCCGACTTCACCTTTTCCTGCTAGTGAGAGAAGGTTTTGTTTGATTAACCATCCAGCAATGCAGAAAAACCATACATATACTGTACATAATACACCATACATGTACTGTACATAATACACCATACATGTACTGTACATAATACACCATACATGTACATAATACACCATGTACATAATACACCATACATGTACTGTACATAATACACCATACATGTACTGTACATAATACACCATACTGTACATAATACACCATACATATACTGTACATAATACACCATACATGTACTGTACATAATACACCATACATGTACTGTACATAATACACCATACATGTACTGTACATACACCATACTGTACATAATACACCATACATAATACACCATACATATACTGTACATAATACACCATACATATACTGTACATAATACACCATACTGTACATAATACACCATACATGTACTGTACATAATACACCATACATATACTGTACATAATACACCATACTGTACATAATACACCATACTGTACATAATACACCATACATACACCATACATATACTGTACATAATACACCATACATATACTGTACATAATACACCATACATATACTGTACATAATACACCATACATATACTGTACACAATACACCATACTGTACATAATACACCATACATATACTGTACATAATACACCATACTGTACATAATACACCATACTGTACATAATATACCATACATATACTGCACATAATACACCATACATATACTGTACATAATACACCATACTGTACATAATACACCATACATATACTGTACATAATACACCATACATATACATACATATACTGTACATAATACACCATACACCATACATACTGTACATAATACACCATACTGTACATACACCATACATATACTGTACATAATACACCATACATATACTGTACATAATACACCACCATACACATAATACACCATACATATACTGTACATACATATACTGTACATAATACACCATACTGTACATAATACACCATACATATACTGTACATAATACACCATACATATACTGTACATAATACACCATACATGTACTGTACATAATACACCATACATGTACTGTACATAATACACCATACATGTACTGTACATAATACACCATACTGTACATAATACACCATACATATACTGTACATAATACACCATACATATACTGTACATAATACACCATACATATACTGTACATAATACACCATACTGTACATAATACTGTACATAATACACCATACTGTACATAATACACCATACATATACTGTACATAATACACCATACATATACTTTACATAATACACCATACATATACTGTACACAATACACCATACTGTACATAATACACCATACTGTACATAATACACCATACTGTACATAATACACCATACATATACTGTACATAATACACCATACATATACTGTACACAATACACCATACTGTACATACTACACCATACATATACTGTACACAATACACCATACTGTACATAATACACCATACATATACTGTACACAATACACCATACTGTACATACTACACCATACATATACTGTACACAATACACCATACTGTACATAATACACCATACATATAAATCATTCGTTGAAAGAATCTATTTTTCTTACATCTGCCTTTCTGTAGACATTAACACGACATAACCTTCCTATACCCTGTGATATATTGTCATTAATTATTTATGTCTTCTATAGTGTCTGCCCAGATTTTTACTGTTGCTTTAGAGGACTTCCATCCTCTGTTGTTTGCGATGCTGTATATTGTGAAACAAACAGGACAAGAACTTGTTTTGTTTTTGATGACTAATATTAAGAGTAAAAACCTTTGGAATGGACTTTCCCATAACTTATTCATGTACTTTATTTTGAGACCACCAAGGTCAAATTAGTAGGGATGTTTTTACATATTCGAGATCTGTAGTATGATATATAATGTTGTAGGTCGTTCCAGAAATTAGTCTATGTTAACTTGAATTTAGTAACTTTGTTGTTGATGGAAATCCATGCAAGGTAAGTATGCGATTTCTCTTTACAGTGCAAACATTTGGAGAAAATCTTTTTTGTTACGGATTCTTGGGAATGTCAGATTCTACAGAATTTGTTTTCATGGAAATGTACAGAGGATTTTAATTAACACAACACATATATTTTATATGGTTGTCACACCAGAGTCCTTGTTATTACACCTTATTATTACACCTTGTTATTACACCTTATTATTACACCTTGTTATTAGACCTATTATTACACATTGTTATTACACCTTGTTATTAGACCTATTATTACACATTGTTATTATACCTTGTTATTACACCTTGCTATTATACCTATTATTACACACTGTTATTACACCTTGTTATTACACACTGTTATTACACCTTATTATTACACCTTGTTATTACACCTTGTTATTACACCTTGTTATTACACCTTATTACACCTTGTTATTACACCTTATTATTACACCTTTTTATTACACCTTGTTATTACACCTTGTTATTACACCTTGTTATTACACCTATTATTACACCTTGTTATTACACCTTGGTATTACACCTTGTTATTACACCTTGCTATTACACCTTGTTATTACACCTATCTTTACACCTATCTTTACACCTATCTTTACACCTTGCTATTACACCTTGTTATTACACCTTGTATCTCCCATCTCTGTCATAAATGCTTCTTTGTTTCAGGGGCCATGTCTGAAGATATTATGTCCCAGATTCAGTTCATGTCAGGTTGCCTAAAATGGAAGTATTTTTCCAACTCTTCCACCTGTGTTAGACTTTTTTTCTCATTCTCTGTCTGAATTGAAGGACAAAATGAGTTGTATGTCCATGGTAATCTCATTATCAATGTTGAACAGCTTACTTTTCTTAACCTGTGTTTTTTTAAGTTACACTATATCTCTGCTAAATCTGTTTGTTTTTATTTATTGTTTTTCACTTAATGTATGTTAATATTTTCACTTTAAAGTTGACCAAGCAAACATGGGATCTGGGGGAAGTAAGAAAAAGGCACCATCCAACACAAACCAAAGTGCTGGAGGAAACAGGGGGCAGGGAGCTTTATTAGCAGTACAAGGGGAAAACTCCAACTCGAGTGATGAAATGACGGGGAATACCGGTGCAGAATTCTCGTTTAGTACAGAAGTTCCTTCCATTCATCAGCAAGTATCTGTTCCTCCTGCTTCACCTCCAGCCAATACAGCTGGGAAGCAACCACTGCCACCAATAAAACAGGAAAAAAAGGCGCCACAACCTGAGAGCAAGGGAGCTAACTCATCAAGGGGAGGTAAGTATAGTTATTGTATATTAATGGTTCAGTCGCAAGCCATGTCTGTTAAAGAAAATGAATGAATACAGATTTATCAGTGTGATCTATAATCCATCCTATTGTCAAAGGCTGGATATTGTCTTCTTTACTAGAATGGATATACAGGGATCTGGTTGTCCATCAGTACAGGGAATCAGGTGTGGACAATTTGAACTGATTTTTGTGAATTTGCTGACACTTTGCCAATGTAGATAGATACGATAACATTATCAGTCCTTTCATTTGTCTGTCTCTGTTTGATGATACTCTCACCGATATTCACTGGCACTGCTGCAAGTCATGTGGATCAGTAAAATGCAATCTGTTTCAGTGTTATCTAAATATATACTGATGTGAATTTCAAAACACAGTGATTTTATTCTAAAATATTGTTATGAAAATGGAAATCTTTGCTTTGTTGCTTGCTGGAGGTTGAACAGAATAGATTTCAGAAATTATTGAAATAATTATGATAAATACAAAATAAAAACCTGTCAGTTTATCTTTTGCTTAAATTTACACCATAGAAATCTAAGATAAAATGATTTACCTGCCAAAATTTGAATTTAATTTCTCAACTGTCTTGTCACAAGTGTCAAAAATACACTTCAATGTTAACGAAATTTTCAATGAACTTATTATATAAGGCTGAGAAAAGTTTAATGTATACCTAGGTTAGTTAGGTTGAGAAAAGTTAAATGTATATGTATATCTAGGTTAGGTAGGTAGAGAAAAGTTAAATGTATATGTATATCTAGGTTAGTGAGAAAAGTTAAATGTATATGTATATCTAGGTTAGGTAGGTAGAGAAAAGTTAATTGTATATGTATATCTAGGTTAGTGAGAAAAGTTAAATGTATATGTATATCTAGGTTAGTGAGAAAAGTTAAATGTATATGTATATCTAGGTTAGTAAGACTGAGAAAAGTTAAATGTATATGTATATCTAGGTTAGTTAGACTGAGAAAAGTTAAATGTATATGTATATCTAGGTTAGTGAGAAAAGTTAAATGTATATGTATATCTAGGTTAGTTAAGTAGAGAAAAGTTAAATGTATATGTATATCTAGGTTAGTTAAGTAGAGAAAAGTTAAATGTTTATGTATATCTAGGTTAGTGAGAAAAGTTAAATGTATATGTATATCTAGGTTAGTGAGAAAAGTTAAATGTATATGTATATCTAGGTTAGTTAGACTGAGAAAAGTTAAATGTATATGTATATCTAGGTTAGTTAGACTGAGAAAAGTTAAATGTATATGTATATCTAGGTTAGTTAAGTAGAGAAAAGTTAAATGTATATGTATATCTAGGTTAGTTAAGTAGAGAAAAGTTAAATGTATATGTATATCTAGGTTAGTTAAGTAGAGAAAAGTTAAATGTTTATGTATATCTAGGTTAGTGAGAAAAGTTAAATGTATATGTATATCTAGGTTAGGTAGGTAGAGAAAAGTTAATTGTATATGTATATCTAGGTTAGTGAGAAAAGTTAAATGTATATGTATATCTAGGTTAGTGAGAAAAGTTAAATGTATATGTATATCTAGGTTAGTAAGACTGAGAAAGTTAAATGTATATGTATATCTAGGTTAGTGAGGTTGAGAAAAGTTAAATGTATATGTATATCTAGGTTAGTTAGGTAGAGAAAAGTTAAATGTATATGTATATCTAGGTTAGTGAGAAAAGTTAAATGTATATGTATATCTAGGTTAGTAAGACTGAGAAAAGTTAAATGTATATGTATATCTAGGTTAGTGAGGTTGAGAAAAGTTAAATGTATATGTATATCTAGGTTAGTTAGGTAGAAAAAAGTTAAATGTATATGTATATCTAGGTTAGTTAGGTAGAGAAAAGTTAAATGTATATGTATATCTAGGTTAGTGAGGTTGAGAAAAGTTAAATGTATATGTATATCTAGGTTAGTTAGACTGAGAAAAGTTAAATGTATATGTATATCTAGGTTAGTGAGGTTGAGAAAAGTTAAATGTATATGTATATCTAGGTTATTTAGGTAGAGAAAAGTTAAATGTATATGTATATCTAGGTTAGTTAGGTAGAGAAAAGTTAAATGTATATGTATATCTAGGTTAGTTAGGTAGAGAAAAGTTAAATGTATATGTATATCTAGGTTAGTTAGGTAGAGAAAAATTAAATGTATATGTATATCTAGGTTAGTGAGGTTGAGAAAAGTTAAATGTATATGTATATCTAGGTTAGTGAGGTTGAGAAAAGTTAAATGTATATGTATATCTAGGTTAGGTAGGTAGAGAAAAGTTAAATGTATATGTATATCTAGGTTAGTTAGACTGAGAAAAGTTAAATGTATATGTATATCTAGGTTAGTTAGAAAAGTTAAATGTATATGTATATCTAGGTTAGTTAGGTTGAGAAAAGTTAAATGTATATGTATATCTAGGTTAGTTAGGTTGAGAAAAGTTAAATGTATATGTATATCTAGGTTAGTTAGGTAGAGAAAAGTTAAATGTATATGTATATCTAGGTTAGTTAGGTAGAGAAAAGTTAAATGTATATGTATATCTAGGTTAGTTAGACTGAGAAAAGTTAAATGTATATGTATATCTAGGTTAGTTAGGCTGAGAAAAGTTAAATGTATATGTATATCTAGGTTAGTGAGAAAAGTTAAATGTATATGTATATCTAGGTTAGTTAGGTAGAGAAAAGTTAAATGTATATGTATATCTAGGTTAGTTAGGTTGAGAAAAGTTAAATGTATATGTATATCTAGGTTAGTTAGGTTGAGAAAAGTTAAATGTATATGTATATCTAGGTTAGTGAGAAAAGTTAAATGTATATGTATATCTAGGTTAGTTAGGTTGAGAAAGTTAAATGTATATGTATATCTAGGTTATTTAGGTAGAGAAAAGTTAAATGTATATGTATATCTAGGTTAGTGAGAAAAGTTAAATGTATATGTATATCTAGGTTAGTGAGAAAAGTTAAATGTATATGTATATCTAGGTTAGTTAGGTAGAGAAAAGTTAAATGTTTATGTATATCTAGGTTAGTTAGGCTGGGAAAAGTTAAATGTATATGTATATCTAGGTTAGTTAGGTAGAGAAAAGTTAAATGTATATGTATATCTAGGTTAGTGAGAAAAGTTAAATGTATATGTATATCTAGGTTAGTTAGGTTGAGAAAAGTTAAATGTATATGTATATCTAGGTTAGTTAGGTTGAGAAAAGTTAAATGTATATGTATATCTAGGTTAGTTAGGTAGAGAAAAGTTAAATGTATATGTATATCTAGGTTAGTTAGGTAGAGAAAAGTTAAATGTATATGTATATCTAGGTTAGTTAGGTTGAGAAAAGTTAAATGTATATGTATATCTAGGTTAGTTAGACTGAGAAAAGTTAAATGTATATGTATATCTAGGTTAGTTAGGCTGGGAAAAGTTAAATGTATATGTATATCTAGGTTAGTTAGGTAGAGAAAAGTTAAATGTATATGTATATCTAGGTTAGTGAGAAAAGTTAAATGTATATGTATATCTAGGTTAGTTAGGTTGAGAAAGTTAAATGTTTATGTATATCTAGGTTATTTAGGTAGAGAAAAGTTAAATGTATATGTATATCTAGGTTAGTGAGAAAAGTTAAATGTATATGTATATCTAGGTTAGTGAGAAAAGTTAAATGTATATGTATATCTAGGTTAGTTAGGTAGAGAAAAGTTAAATGTTTATGTATATCTAGGTTAGTTAGGCTGAGAAAGTTAAATGTATATGTATATCTAGCTTAGTTAGGTAGAGAAAAGTTAAATGTATATGTATATCTAGGTTAGTTAAGTAGAGAAAAGTTAAATGTATATGTATATCTAGGTTAGTTAGGTTGAGAAAGTTAAATGTATATGTATATCTAGGTTATTTAGGCAGAGAAAAGTTAAATGTATATGTATATCTAGGTTAGTTAAGCTATTTTTATCTTTTTATTTTTTTTGTATGTCTGTATACTTACAGGTCGTAAACCAGAGGTAGATAACTCAGGAACTGAGACCATGGAACAAAAAGTGTCAGAAAATTCAAATGAAACTGAAACTCCCACAGGTCAACAAGAAAGTGTCAAAATGCCGGAAATTGAGGACAGAGTTATCCCCCCTGAACCAGAAGATCAGGGAAAATTTGATGATGCTCTTAGTTCTGCATGCCTTCTCATTAAACCAGACAGTTTGTTAAAGAAACTCAATGTTCAGAATGTCACTAAATTACATCTGCAGAGAGCACTGCCGTCCAACTTCAAATTACACGAACTTCTCACCAAGTTAACTCACGTACAGGTCAGTAACGCCCCCTTTCGTATAGCATTAGATCTGTAAACATATCTAGTCAAAGGAAGTAGTAACAGAATAATCATTACCAATGGTGAAGATGCAGATTGTAAAAATATTCTGAAAATTAGGAACTTGTATTTTTCACTCTTCCTTAGAGAGGCCTTCAATTGAATCTTTTTTTCAATAGTAATATACATATCAACAAATCAGAGTTAAACAGGCATATAGTGTAGCTCTAAGTTATCTGAGCTTGTTCATACATTTTAACGTTTTTTTTTTTTGTGGCAGAGATGACTGAAAAAATTAAACCGTAACAATAATCATTATTTTGACGACAAACATATTCTATGTATCTAGTAACTGTTGATTAAATTTTTACAGAATTTATGTTAAAAATAAGGATGAGTCTGTGTAGACATGGATTCCTCAAAAATACATAAGATTTGTGTATATAGTTAGGTGAACTACTGTCAGTTTTTCTTTCTTTACACTTTATACATGACATCGACCTCAATAACAGGTCAGTAATATCACTTGGAATGTAACTATTTTATAACCAGTTTTTTGTTTCTGTTTTTTGCAGGAACTCGACCTGTCCTTCAACAATATGGGACCGCAGGCTTTCCGCAGTGTTTGTCTCGCCATGTGTAACAATTCATCTATTCTCTGCCTCAATCTGTCTGACAACAAGACAGACACTGACACATCCGTAAGTTTATCATAACACTGTGATTCTCTTATTTCTAACTTTTTATCATGATTTCTGTCCTTTGTCCGTTTATGAGAGAGAAGGAATACAGTGTTAATCATATCCCCCAGTCTTGTCATTACTCTTCCCATCCCATTGTATCCTGATCTAAATCATTGTCACGTCTTCAGAATCTCTACAAAGATTTGGTTCATGGTACCTCCAAAGTACCATATCATCAAGTTCTACATCTGATGTAGTGGCAGCAGTTTCCAAGTGGTTCATGCATCTGTCCACATTTATCACAAACTCACCTGTTCTGGGTCATGAGTTCGAGGCCTATATAGGGCAGTCACCAGGTACTGACTGCAGGTGTGTGGTTTTTCTCCACGAACTTCAGCTTTCTTTCACTACTGAGACCTGGTCAATCCTTAAATACCCTGGCTGTTAATAGGACATAAAGTAAAAATAAACAATCTACACCTGATAAAATTATTGTTTACGTAGGAGGCGGGGCCATTCAATAAACGCTCCCTAGTTTTTTTACAAAAATTCATTTTGATTTAGTAATTTATACCTGACACCATGTTTTTGAGATTTTTTGTTTTTCAAATTTGTTTAGAATATTTATTCAGATATATATAAGATATTGACAATAATGAATAATTATTTGTAAGTAAAACCTGATATTTAAGACCATAAATAGCTATGTCCTGTAAATATCAGCAAATACTCCCCTATTGTCCTGTAATAAACCCCACCCCCTAATTAGAGTTAGAAATTGTGTGTGGGACCCTGGGGGTTACAGCATGATGAATGATACATCTTTGATAAGACAAGATTTGCAGCTGGATAGAATAGAAATTCCTATAACACAACCAGTAGAAGATTAGAGTGTGATGTTTCCATGACTACACAGTCACCTTCATCTTATAACACTACCAGTAGAAGATTAGAGTGTGATGTTTCCATGACTACACGACAACCTTCATCTTATAACACATCCAGTAGAAGATTAGAGTGTGATGTTTCCATGACTACACGGTCACCTTCATCTTATACCACAACCAGTAGAAGATTAGAGTGTGATGTTTCCATGACTACACGGTCACCTTCATCTTATAACACATCCAGTAGAAGTGTGACGTTTCCATGACTACACGGTCACCTTCATCTTATAACACAACCAGTAGAAGATTAGAGTGTGACGTTTCCATGACTACACGGTCACCTTCATCTTATAACACATCCAGTAGAAGATTAGAGTGTGACGTTTCCATGACTACACGGTCACCTTCATCTTATAACACATCCAGTAGAAGATTAGAGTGTGATGTTTCCATGACTACACGACAACCTTCATCTTATAACACTACCAGTAGAAGATTAGAGTGTGATGTTTCCATGACTACACAGTCATCTTCATCTTATACCACAACCAGTAGAAGATTAGAGTGTGATGTTTCCATGACTACACGGTCACCTTCATCTTATACCACAACCAGTAGAAGATTAGAGTGTGATGTTTCCATGACTACACGGTCACCTTCATCTTATACCACAACCAGTAGAAGATTAGAGTGTGACGTTTCCATGACTACACGGTCATCTTCATCTTATAACACATCCAGTAGAAGATTAGAGTGTGATGTGACGTTTCCATGACAACACGGTCATCTTCATCTCATAACACAACCAGTAGAAGATTAGAGTGTGACGTTTCCATGACTACACGGTCACCTTCATCTTATAACACAACCAGTAGAAGATTAGAGTGTGACGTTTCCATGACTACACGGTCACCTTCATCCTATAACACAACCAGTAGAAGATTAGAGTGTGACGTTTCCATGACTACACGGTCACCTTCATCTTATAACACAACCAGTAGAAGATTAGAGTGTGACGTTTCCATGACTACACGGTCACCTTCATCTTATACCACAACCAGTAGAAGATTAGTGTGTGATGTTTCAGTGACTACACGTTCATCTTCATCAGACAACTGACCAGTGCGAAGCGTACTAGCACTGAAGTAGGTAGTGTAAGAGATGCTAAAAAATGTTTTTACTGTACTGTAGTCCCATGTAAACTTAGATAAAAAATATTGTGATGAGATGGTAAGCAGATTATAGACCAAAATACAGGAGATGGTAACAATGTACTATAGTTTCTTAGACTACGCTTTGTTTAACACTAGGTCATAGATGTGCGAAAGTCTGTTGCCCCCCTCATCCCTATTAAGTACTGGTCCACAACACTGTATCCAGATGGCTTGTATATTAATGTATAGTACATATGTTAAGCATGAACCAGACTATAATGATGTGATATATCTGTACTACAGGAATGTATAGGACGTATGTTAAGTATGAACCAGACTTTAGTTTACCTAGACGTCTCTAACAACAACCTCGGCATCGACTACTTCTCCAAATGTGTGGGTCCAACCCTGAAAACCAACAACACATTACAGACTCTTAGGTAAGTGATATCACCTGTCCCTCAGGTAAGAAATATCACCCGTCCCTCAGGTAAGAAATATCACCCGTCCCTCAGGTAAGAAGTATCACCCGTCCCTCACGTAAGAAATATCACCCGTCCCTCAGGTAAGAGATATCACCCGTCCCTCAGATAAGAAGTGTTGCCCTACCCTCAGACAAGAAGTGTTGCCCTACCCTCAGATTAGAGGCGTTGCCCTACCCTCAGATAAGAGGCGTTGCCCTACCCTCAGATAAGAAGCGTTGCCCTACCCTCAGACAAGAAGCGTTGCCCTACCCTCAGACAAGAAGTGTTGCCCTACCCTCAGACAAGAAGTGTTGCCCTACCCTCAGACAAGAAGTGTTGCCCTACCCTCAGACAAGAAGTGTTGCCCTACCCTCAGATGAGAAGTGTTGCCCTTCCCTCAGATAAGAAGTGTTTCCCTACCCTCAGACAAGAAGTGTTGCCCTACCCTCAGATGAGAAGTGTTGCCCTACCCTCAGACAAGAAGTGTTGCCCTACCCTCAGACAAGAAGTGTTGCCCTACCCTCAGATGAGAAGTGTTTCCCTACCCTCAGACAAGAAGTGTTGCCCTACCCTCAGACAAGAAGTGTTGCCCTACCCTCAGACAAGAAGTGTTGCCCTAACCTCAGATAAAAAGTGTTGCCCTACCTTCAGGTAAGATATGTTGCCCTACCCACAGGTGACCAGTTAAGTTATGTTGCTCCACTCTGCGGTAAGTGGTTTCTCCACTTTCTCCTAAGTAGTATTACATCATCATACAGAAAATTGACCTTGGCTGTTCATAGGAGATCTAGTTATCTGTGTTTGTATAGAAGTTTCATGTATATTTAAAGTAAAGTGTCATATTTCACTGCAAAACTATTTAAGGTGTGTTGAAAACTTCCAAGTAAATCTTTGTTACAATTTCCTTCAAATATTGGCTTTGAGATTGATATAAAAAAATCTGTGATAAGATGAAGTAGAATTATATTGTTATCTTTTTAGGGCCAAGAGTATAGGGATGAGGGACTTACGCGTGTTGATGGAGGGAGTGAAGGAAAACACAAGTCTAACAGAGATAGACTTCAGTACTAACTCTTTCTCTGATTCAGTTGGTGTCGCTACAGGCTTTGCACACATACTCAAGGTAGGTCCGTTAGGAATATCTGTTATTACCTCCCCTTGACATCAATGATTTAAAATGTTTTGATAAATATTTTGTTTTGTACATTTACTTCTGATGTGTTTTAATGCCTTTCTTACAATAAATTTTCAAACAGGCATATTCTCTTCCTTAAAAAATTAAATCTAAGAAATTAAAATACATAGCATGTGTAGATATGTGATTGCTTATGAAGTATGTGTTGTAGCGTGCTGACTGTGGACTTCGAACTCTGGCCTTGGGGAACTGTGAACTAAAGGAGTCGAGTATAGAAATTATCAGGGAAGGTTTAGAGAGTAATACATCTATGGCTGAACTCAACCTCAATGGAAACATGGTAGGTGTTTGTTTTTCTTGTGGATCACAAAAACAAAAGTCACATGATTAGTTTATTGTGGATTTGGAAGATGTCATCTTCAGATAGATTTTTGACAAAGAACTTAACCTATAATCTGAAATTTTCGGTTTTCCCAAATGGAGGATTTTTTCCTGGTCTGATTCTGAGAGTGGTTTTAATCAAATTTGGTCTTGAACATAAAATAACAATGGTTACAGTTTTTAGAGAAAACTATTAATGATCTGGACATTGATTCACTGCTGTATTGTATCTTAGTGGTGATCAAAACAACAAAAAACAATAAACAACAAAAAACAACAATAAACAACAATAAACATATATAAAGAATGATTATGTATATATATGATATAGGACTTCCTGATTAGTTTAAGATATTTTTCAATATAAAAATCATCTGATTTAAGACATATGTATTATAGTTTGGGAGCATGATGACCTTACTGAAGGTCGTAGTGACTGCCGCGACCCATCCTAGTATAACTAACCTCAGTCTAGACAACATCCAGATCCAGGATACAGCCTGTACTATAGAGGGTGAGTATACATACTTCACATTGTCACAGGGAGTCTAGCAAGGGGTATCAGTCACAGAGAGGGAAAGACTAGTTTTCTTTGAATGTATCAATTGCAGTTCAGAACTTTAGATAAAATGTCTAGAAATCAAGTTATGTCTAGAAAGTAAATACATACAGCTGAGTGTTTGTCTTATCTGTTGTCTTCTTACAGCTGTTAAATCTTGTGTCCGCCCGGAAGTGAAGCCAAACCTTCAATTTCTCAGCCTCAACAGCTCGAAAATCACGGATAACTTTTTATCTTCCATTGCTACTCTTCTCAAGGGCAGACAACTGCCACTTATTGACCTTGACATTGGTGCAAATGATGAACTGACACCAAAATGTCTGATGACAGTGGCTGAAATGACCTCAGGTAATAGAAAATCTCTTCCGTTTTAAAATCTAATAAAGTTTAAACCTAAGATAATTGATTGAGATATTGACATACTAGTGATGCACTGTTGTTGGGTATTAATTCTCTACTTACTAGCTGATGGAATCCCCAGTGTATTGCGAAAGTTGAAGTACAGTCTAATGAGGAACACAACTGGCCTTACAGAACAGTTGACCAGTGGTCAGTTTCCAAATCTTCACTACCTTAACGTGAGGAAGTCCAAATTGACCGATGTCCAACTGTTACCTAACCTCTATAAGGGTCAAGGAGGCAGCCTGACAACTCTGATTCTGGATGGTCAGAAGATTGCTAACACTGATATCCTACAGAAACTGCTGGGTAAGTGATTCATGAAAAGGATTATCTCCCTTTTACCAGGTAACAAATAGGTTTATCTCCCATCTACCAGGTAACAAATAGGTTTATCTCCCATCTACCAGGTAACAAATAGGTTTATCTCCCATCTACCAGATAACAAATAGGTTTATCTCCCATCTACCAGGTAACAAATAGGTTTATCTCCCATCTACCAGGTAACAAATAGGTTTATCTCCCATCTACCGGGTAATAAATAGGTTTATCTCCCATCTACCAGGTAACAAATGTGGAAGAAAGGATAGGGATATGGGGATAGGCAGATGTGAGAACATGGTGAGGATTTATCATTTGTAATTATAGAAAGTGATGTGTTGTTTGGTCTGATTAGTGAGTGAAATGGTCCACCAGTTTGCAATAGTATATGGACAGAAGTAGGATCATTTATACTTAAGATTACAAGTAATATTTTGTTATAATAGACCATATGTGTCCAAGTGGAATATTGATGATTGTTTCTAGCTGTCTTTCAATGATTCAACATTGCCCTCACTGTTGTATTGTAACTGTAGTTTGTATGAGAAATAGAATCTTTAAGCACAAACCACACCCATAGCAATGGTTTTCATACACTGTCCTCATGAGAAATAGAATATGTTAAGTCTTTTTTCTCACTTTTCTCTAACAGGGACAACCAAATAGTAGATTTGGGTCAATATTAATTTCGAATTTTTCTTCCTTAAAGAGGACTATAATCACTCTTTTACAACAGAGAGTTCTCCTGGCGGATCCCTGACGACCCTGAGTGTTGGAGCATGCTCCTTATCTGTCACAGATATTGCTCCTTTGTGTCAGGCCATTCAGAAGGGCCTCAAGCTACACATGCTAAAAGTCTCATCCAATCGGTTGGAGAACAAAGGCGTGACTGACTTGGTGGAGGCAGTACTTAGTAACAAGACACACCCCCTGGCAGTGCTGGACGTGTCTGACAATACAGTGAGTGCTGGGGCCCTTATGTGTCTCTCCTAGTGTACATATAGGTATACAGCTCCAAAGTCCTTCAAACATCAAAACTTCAGTTTTACCTTATTTCGTCCAAAGAACTAATATTCTACATAACAGTTCAGTACCTGATCAATAAGAATTTCTTCACCACAATTAGTCCACAACATAGGAATACATTTTAACCCAGTTTTTCATTATCAGTACATTTTCCTTCTGATCTTCAAACATTTTTGTTAAGGTTTTCCATGCTGTAGTTATTGTTAATTTTAAAGGGTCCTATTTTCGGGCTACTATTCCTCCCTACATACATTTTAATTTTTTTTTCTTGTTATTGATCTCATTCGCCTCCTCAGCTTCAAAATTTAGGCCCTGTACATCACAGAAGAAAGGACGAAACTGGTATATAATGCTGTTTGATTTTTTTTAATTGGTTCTACTATTCTAATACCAAGTTTGTATTTAAAGGTGTTGCTCACATGTGTGTCTTTTTTATAATAATTATCATCATTGGAGATGAAAAAAGGCGTGAAAATTAGACCCGTTGAAAAAAAAATATATAAATAACAGTGAAGTGTAAATAATTATTTCTTTGACAACTGCATTCTATTTGGCATTTGGTAAACCACAAAAATCTTAACCATTTGAAAAAAATTCCCAAAATTTTCAGTATTAACTGTTTTTCAGTCTTGTGTTAGTTTAATTCACTGAGTTATCTAGGAATTGTTGAAGTATTTTTTCCCTGAAGTGTATTTTAGATAGCCTTAAATAAATCAGTGTTTTTATACAGATGACAGATGAAGGAGCAGTGTCACTAGCCAAGCTGTTCAATACAAAAAGCCATACATCTCAACTACATAGCCTCAATGTCAGCTCCAATGACCTCGGTAAGAACTGACTTTGATAGAAACTTAACCTTTGAACTTTACACTTTGAATCTTGATTGCATGTTAACCTTTGAACTTTGCACTTTAAACCTATAGTGATCAATATAGTACTCTGTAAATAATTTCCTTATCTTGAAAATAACCATGGCAGGTTAAACTTCAGTGTTTAATGGCTTCATCACCTTCGTATTGTGAAGTTATCTAGATAAGGAACCACTAAGTGAAGGAAATTAGAAAGTTATTTTGATGAGTCAAGTCAGGTGAAATAAATTAAATTTGGTGAAGTCAAGTTCAGTTAGGAAATGTCAAGAACAGAAGGTCAATAAAGAGGACAGATAAAGTTACCTTGTATACGTCATGTTATACACTGTAAAGACAGAATAATAAGTAAGTCAATCAGGTAAGTCACATGTACAGTGTAAATCATGTTAAGTGTTGAAAGTTTGGAAAAGTCGGTTAAAGTTGGTTGTGGTTGGAAAAGTCAGTTAAATTTGGGTGTGGTTGGAAAAGCCAGGTAAAGTTGGTTGTAGTTGGAAAAGTCAGGTAAAGTTGGGTGTGGTTGGAAAAGCCAGGTAAAGTTGGTTGTAGTTGGAAAAGTCAGGTAAAGTTGGTTGTGGTTGGAAAAGTCAGTTAAATTTGGGTGTGGTTGGAAAAGCCGGGTAAAGTTGGTTGCAGTTGGAAAAGTCAGGTAAAGTTGGTTGTAGTTGGAAAAGCCAGGTAAAATTGGTTGTGGTTGGAAAAGTCAGGTAAAGTTGGGTGTGGTTGGAAAAGCCAGGTAAAGTTGGGTGTGGTTGAAAAAGCCAGGTAATGTTGGGTGTGGTTGGAAAAGCCAGGTAAAGTTGGTTGTAGTTGGAAAAGTCAGGTAAAGTTGGGTGTGGTTGGAAAAGCCAGGTAAAGTTGGTTGTAGTTGGAAAAGTCAGGTAAAGTTGGTTGTGGTTGGAAAAGTCAGTTAAATTTGGGTGTGGTTGGAAAAGCCGGGTAAAGTTGGTTGCAGTTGGAAAAGTCAGGTAAAGTTGGTTGTAGTTGGAAAAGCCAGGTAAAATTGGTTGTGGTTGGAAAAGTCAGGTAAAGTTGGGTGTGGTTGGAAAAGCCAGGTAAAGTTGGGTGTGGTTGGAAAAGCCAGGTAAAGTTGGGTGTGGTTGGAAAAGCCAGGTAAAGTTGGTTGTAGTTGGAAAAGTCAGGTAAAGTTGGGTGTGGTTGGAAAAGCCAGGTAAAGTTGGTTGTGGTTGGAAAAGCCAGGTAAAGTTGGGTGTGGTTGGAAAAGCCAGGTAAAGTTGGGTGTGGTTGGAAAAGCCAGGTAAAGTTGGTTGTGGTTGGAAAAGCCAGGTAAAGTTGGGTGTGGTTGGAAAAGCCAGGTAAAGTTGGTTGTGGTTGGAAAAGCCAGGTAAAGTTGGGTGTGGTTGGAAAAGCCAGGTAAAATTGGAAATTCAGGAAAATTTAGGTAATTACATTATTTGTAAATCAGGTTCAAGATTCTGCAGTAATTTTGTGATGTCAAAATAATCAGTCAAAGTAAATTTAATCACTGGTACAGTTGTACGTTAATTCAAGGTAGGAAAACCTAATGCCTGTTTATTATGTACAGTTGTACGTTAATTCAAGGTAGGAAAACCTAATGCCTGTTTATTATGTACAGTTGTACGTTAATTCAAGGTAGGAAAACCTAATGCCTGTTTATTATGTACAGTTGTACGTTAATTCAAGGTAGGAAAACCTAATGCCTGTTTATTATGTACAGTTGGGGTGATACCAGTAAAATTAACCAATATGTTTGTGTTTTAGGGAAAGCAGGTTTAGTGAGTCTGGCCTCTGTGATGGGAGGCAAGTCTCCACTACGAACTCTTTATCTACAAAATCAGAGTCGTGGGATGGACGAAGGAGATATGGATGAGGTCTTCAAAACACTTGCCAAGTCATTAGGTAAATATGTGGAGAAATTCAGTCATAACTTCATCTTTGTTTGTTGTTATTTTCACATTAGGGTTTTGTTTTTGGTAGTAATTTTCATTTGAGATGAAAGTTTCTATTGAAAATATTCTCTTAAACAAAGACTATTAAACTTATTTTCTTTGAACCTGGGGATACAATATGATTGCTAAATCTATGATAGATTTAATACAGAAATTGTTTTATATTATCTTGTAGAACCTTACTTATTTTACAACTATTTCTGAAGGATGTCAATATTTGCTTCAAACCCTTAATAAATCATGCGATTACATCATGTTCGTTGTGTTGGTGTAATGCTACTCCTAGCTAAGAAATCACATTTATTTAGTAAATAATAATCACTTATGTCCCTTTTCATCTCAAATTTCTTGTTCTAGGTTTTAAAGTGGAAATGAAGGACGGTGAAGTTGTCCAAAGCTGTTCTGATCGACCTAATTTACCTGAAGGACTTGTTGTTAAATTGTCTCCCCTTGGTGGGAACCCCGGTAGGTTCAAACTATTTCTGTGATCAGTCAGTGAATCAGTCAACTAGGTTTAGGACAGTATTTAAAAGCAGGTCTAATGACTATTATTTACAAGAATACTTGTTATAACCAAACATGCATTTCCAACTGGAATTTCAAGTCAAAGGCTATTGCAGACCTTCCAGATTTGTCAACAAGGTAATAAACATGTTGTATTGGATTTCTGATGCCTAAATCACAAGGGAGGTAACTTAATCAAGATGAAGACCTTACAACTTGAAAACTTTGACATAATTACTGTCTACCTGACATTCTAAGTTAATATCACATGTCTACCCGACATTCTAAGTTAATATCACATGTCTACCCGACATTCTAAGTTAATATCACTGTCTACCTGACATTCTAAGTTAATATCACTGTCTACCTGACATTCTAAGTTAATATCACTGTCTACCCGACATTCTAAGTTAATATCACATGTCTACCCGACATTCTAAGTTAATATCACTGTCTACCCGGGAGGGTAGGTGGGGGGTTGATTTAGTAAGTAAAGTTTATTTGTATTATAATAAAATGTTTACAAATATGATTTACATACCTTTGACATCAAACAGAACAAAAATACAAACCGGTCAAAATGTTAAGCTCATTAGAAAATATTTGTAATGTATATTTAATGACTTAAGTGTTTTGTGTCTGTGGATAGGTAAACTCGGATCTAGTCTGGACAGTCCACGGATACAGACAGATTATGCCAAGGAAAAACTGCCCAATCTCTCATTTGCTGACAGTCAGATCATCTCTGCTTTCCTGAAGGGAATAGGTAGGTTAAAACTGACACCAATAATGATAGACTGATTGATGGTGATTTTACATCACAAAGTCTAATGAAAGCATAGACAACAGTGTCTCCAGATAAAGTCAGTATTCAAGTACAACCATAATAACGTGACTCTGTTAGCAGTGAGCGTCTGTTAAGTAAAAGAAATTCAGTAAAAATGACAGAGAAATAACTTTTATCTTTTCCAACAACACATAAGTAAATATAAATACAGGTACCTTGTTTCTGGACTTCCTGTTTGGTGTTTTCTCTCAAAGCACATGTTTCAAGTTACATTCAGAAGCACGATAAACACACTTCTTATAAATACACTAATAGGTCTTAATGCTCAATATTACGCTTGAAGTAAGTGTTAAGTATTGTGTGACTGGATGGAATGTGTCTGTTGTCATATTGTGTGACAAGAGGGAATGTTATGTAACTTTGTCTGTTGTCATATTGTGTGACAAGAGGGAATGTTGTGTTAATGTAGTCTGTTGTCATATTGTGTGACTGGAGGGAATGTTGTGTTACTGTAGTCTGTTGTCAGTATTGTGTGACTGGAGGGAATGTTGTGTTACTGTATTCTGTTGTCAGTATTGTGTGACAAGAGGGAATGTTGTGTTACTGTAGTCTGTTGTCTGTATTGTGTGACAAGAGGGAATGTTGTGTTACTGTAGTCTGTTGTCAGTATTGTGTGACTGGAGGGAATGTGTTACTGTAGTCTGTTGTCAGTATTGTGTGACTGGAGGGAGTGTTGTGTTACTGTAGTCTGTTGTCAGTATTGTGTGACAAGAGGGAATGTTGTGTTACTGTAGTCTGTTGTCAGTATTGTGTGACTGGAGGGAGTGTTGTGTTACTGTAGTCTGTTGTCAGTATTGTGAGACTGGAGGGAATGTTGTGTAACTTTGTCTGTTGTCATATTGTGTGACTGGAGGGAATGTTGTGTTACTGTAGTCTGTTGTCAGTATTGTGTGACTGGAGGGAATCTTGTGTTACTGTAGTCTGTTGTCAGTATTGTGTGACTGGATGGAATGTGTTACTGTAGTCTTTTGTCAGTATTGTGTGACTGAAGGGAATGTGTTACTGTAGTCTGTTGTCAGTATTGTGTGACTGGATGGAATGTGTTACTGTAGTCTGTTGTCAGTATTGTGTGACTGGATGGAATGTGTTACTGTAGTCTGTTGTCAGTATTGTGTGACTGGAGGGAATGTTGTGTTACTGTAGTCTGTTGTCATATTGTGTGACTGGATGGAATGTGTTACTGTAGTCTGTTGTCAGTATTGTGTGACTGGAGGGAATCTTGTGTTACTGTAGTCTGTTGTCATATTGTGTGACTGGATGGAATGTGTTACTGTAGTCTGTTGTCAGTATTGTGTGACTGGAGGGAATCTTGTGTTACTGTAGTCTGTTGTCAGTATTGTGTGACTGGAGGGAATCTTGTGTTACTGTAGTCTGTTGTCAGTATTGTGTGACTGGATGGAATGTGTTACTGTAGTCTGTTGTCAGTATTGTGTGACTGGATGGAATGTGTTACTGTAGTCTGTTGTCAGTATTGTGTGACTGGATGGAATGTGTTACTGTAGTCTGTTGTCAGTATTGTGTGACTGGAGGGAATGTTGTGTTACTGTAGTCTGTTGTCAGTATTGTGTGACTGGAGGGAATGTTGTGTTACTGTAGTCAGGATTGTATGACTGGAGGGAATGTTGTGTTACTGTAGTCTGTTGTCAGTATTGTGTGACTGGAGGGAATGTTGTGTTACTGTAGTCTGTTGTCAGTATTGTGTGACTGGAGGGAATGTTGTGTTACTGTAGTCTGTTGTCAGTATTGTGTGACAAGAGGGAATGTTGTGTTACTGTAGTCTGTTGTCAGTATTGTGTGACAAGAGGGAATGTTGTGTTACTGTAGTCTGTTGTCATATTGTGTGACTGGATGGAATGTGTTACTGTAGTCTGTTGTCAGTATTGTGTGACTGGAGGGAATCTTGTGTTACTGTAGTCTGTTGTCATATTGTGTGACTGGATGGAATGTGTTACTGTAGTCTGTTGTCAGTATTGTGTGACTGGAGGGAATCTTGTGTTACTGTAGTCTGTTGTCAGTATTGTGTGACTGGATGGAATGTGTTACTGTAGTCTGTTGTCAGTATTGTGTGACTGGAGGCAATCTTGTGTTACTGTAGTCTGTTGTCAGTATTGTGTGACTGGATGGAATGTGTTACTGTAGTCTGTTGTCAGTATTGTGTGACTGGATGGAATGTGTTACTGTAGTCTGTTGTCATATTGTGTGACTGGAGGGAATGTTGTGTTACTGTAGTCTGTTGTCAGTATTGTGTGACAAGAGGGAATCTTGTGTTACTGTAGTCTGTTGTCATATTGTGTGACTGGATGGAATGTGTTACTGTAGTCTGTTGTCAGTATTGTGTGACAAGAGGGAATCTTGTGTTACTGTAGTCTGTTGTCATATTGTGTGACTGGATGGAATGTGTTACTGTAGTCTGTTGTCAGTATTGTGTGACAAGAGGGAATGTTGTGTTACTGTAGTCTGTTGTCATATTGTGTGACTGGATGGAATGTGTTACTGTAGTCTGTTGTCAGTATTGTGTGACTGGAGGGAATGTTGTGTTACTGTAGTCTGTTGTCATATTGTGTGACTGGATGGAATGTGTTACTGTAGTCTGTTGTCAGTATTGTGTGACTGGAGGGAATCTTGTGTTACTGTAGTCTGTTGTCAGTATTGTGTGACTGGATGGAATGTGTTACTGTAGTCTGTTGTCAGTATTGTGTGACTGGAGGGAATCTTGTGTTACTGTAGTCTGTTGTCAGTATTGTGTGACTGGATGGAATGTGTTACTGTAGTCTGTTGTCAGTATTGTGTGACTGGATGGAATGTGTTACTGTAGTCTGTTGTCAGTATTGTGTGACTGGATGGAATGTGTTCCTGTAGTCTGTTGTCATATTGTGTGACTGGAGGGAATGTTGTGTTACTGTAGTCTGTTGTCAGTATTGTGTGACTGGAGGGAATGTTGTGTTACTGTAGTCTGTTGTCAGTATTGTGTGACTGGATGGAATGTGTTACTGTAGTCTGTTGTCAGTATTGTGTGACTGGAGGGAATGTTGTGTTACTGTAGTCTGTTGTCAGTATTGTGTGACTGGAGGGAATGTTGTGTTACTGTAGTCTGTTGTCAGTATTGTGTGACAAGAGGGAATGTTGTGTTACTGTAGTCTGTTGTCAGTATTGTGTGACTGGAGGGAATGTTGTGTTACTGTAGTCTGTTGTCAGTATTGTGTGACAAGAGGGAATCTTGTGTTACTGTAGTCTGTTGTCAGTATTGTGTGACTGGAGGGAATGTGTTACTGTAGTCTGTTGTCAGTATTGTATGACTGGAGGGAATGTGTTACTGTAGTCTGTTGTCAGTATTGTGTGACAAGAGGGAATGTTGTGTTACTGTAGTCTGTTGTCAGTATTGTGTGACTGGAGGGAATGTTGTGTTACTGTAGTCAGGATTGTGTGAATGGAGATATTGTTACATTTCTGTTCTAGATTTGATGATAGGATGATGACATGATACATTGTCCCTAAGTGGTAATATTTTCTGTTGTCATTTTGTACAATAATTAAAAGCAAAGATGATAATGATGTAATATTGTTGTAGACAGTGATGTATGTGTCTGGTCCGGAGAGGAATGGAAGATGATTACCGGCTCAAACAAACCTACAACAGATGCCCCATCATGGCTACAGGTACACAACAAAATTTGTAACAGGGTAGTTATGTAATAGGTGTTATTACACTGATAACAGGGTAGTTATGTAATAGGTGTTATTACACTGATAACAGGGTAGTTATGTAATGGGTGTTATTACACTGATAACAGGGTAGTTATATCATGGGTGTTAATACACTGATAACGGGGTAGTATGTAATAGGTGTTATTACACTGATAACAGGGTAGTTATGAAATGGGTGTTGTAACACTGATAACAGGGTAGGTTTGTAATCGGTATTATTACACTGATAACAGGGTAGTTATGAAATGGGTGTTATAACACTGATAACAGGGTAGATAAATGATGGGTGTTGTTACACTGATAACAGGGTAGTTATGTAATGGGTGTTATTACACTGATAATAGTGTAGTTATGTTATGGGTGTTATAACACTGATAACAGGGTAGTTATGTTATGGGTGTTATTACACTGATAACAGGGTAGTTATGTAATGGGTGTTCTTACACTGATAACACTGTAGTTATATAATGGGTGTTATAACACTGATAACAGGGTAGTTATGTTATGGATGGTATTACAATGATAACAGGGTAGTTATGTAATGGGTGTTCTTACACTGATAACACTGTAGTTATGAAATGGGTGTTATAACACTGATAACAGGGTAGATAAATGATGGGTGTTGTTACACTGATAACAGGGTAGTTATGTAATGGGTGTTATTACACTGATAACAGGGTAGTTATGTTATGGATGTTATTACACTGATAACAGGGAAGTTATGTTATGGGTGTTATTACACTGATAACAGGGTAGCTATGTAATGGGTGTTATTACACTGATAACACTGTAGTTATATAATGGGTGTTATAACTCTGATAACAGGGTAGTTATGTTATGGATGTTATTACGCTGATAACAGGGTAGTAATGTAATGGGTGTTAATACACTGATAACGGGGTAGTAATGTAATGGGTGTTATTACACTGATAACAGAGTAGTTATGTAGTGGGTGTTATTACACTGATAACAGGGTAGTTATGTAATAAGGACTGTGATATATGGTGATATTTTTCCTTACAACATCAATAGAAAACATTCCTGACCGATTGTCCAGTTTCAATTTGTCTAAATGGAATTAAGATGGTTTGATTTCTATATTTTTCTGACATTTATCCCTGTAGGTGGCAAACAGCAGAGATTTGGTCACTTATCTCTGTAACTTACCAGGTAACACAACGAGACAGAAGGTCGAAGCACTACTTGAGATGGAGGCTGACTGTAACCTTGAGGAGGTCTGCCTCATGAAGGTCAGTTTAAGGTTGTAACAAATGGAAACTTTTAAGTCAGTGACTACTTAGCAAAAGGACATAATTAATGATTACTGTTATAACTTAATACTTATGTCTGTGAATACCTACAAAGGGACATAACCAATGATTATAACTTTCATTTCATTTCTTTTTTCCATTCATTTTCATAGTTAGTGATTGCAAATTATTCTTTTTTGTGTTGTGATGTTGATTATGTTTTGTTGATTAAAATAGTACACTGTTAACATGATTGTTATTTCAGGATCCTGTGACCAGAAGCATTAATGGAGTTGGTTGGGCTCTCCTTGGAGACAAGGAATCTGTCGCCAAGGCTCTCAAGTTCTTTGACTCTGGCATGGTAACTATACGCCAGTCAGCTGACACAACAACATTAGGTCACATATAACATCAGACATGGTAACTATACGCCAGTCAGCTGACACAACAACATTAGGTCACATATAACATCAGACATGGTAACTATACACCAGTTAGCTGACACAACAACATTAGGTCACATATAACATCAGACATGGTAACTATACACCAGTCAGCTGACACAACAACATTAGGTCACATATAACATCAGACATGGTAACTATACACCAGTCAGCTGACACAACAACATTAGGTCACATATAACATCAGACATGGTAACTATACACCAGTCAGCTGACCAAACAACATTAGGTCACATATAACATCAGACATGGTAACTATACACCAGTCAGCTGACACAACAACATTAGGTCACATATAACATCAGACATGGTAACTATACACCAGTCAGCTGTCACAACAACATTAGGTCACATATAACATCAGACATGGTAACTATACACCAGTCAGCTGTCACAACAACATTAGGTCACATATAACATCAGACATGGTAACTATACACCAGTCAGCTGACACAACAACATTAGGTCACATATGAAGCTCTTCTAGAAATTTCATGTTATATTAATTTACTATAATAGGGTCATATCTAATGTAAATTACACTTTCTATTAGTTTGTTTTGAATAGATACTTTAGTACTTTTTGTTAAATCAATACATGACCTCTATAAAATGAGTGAGATTTATTTTGTAGTCAGATTCTTTTCATGATACTTAAAAATCTTCAGAATATGGATTGTTTTTACGATGTCAATCTTCCTTTTTCAGGCCACCATATTTGGTCAGGCATTCTTGATATCTCCGGTGAAGGTGAACGTCGATGATGAAGCAAACACAGAATCGCAAGCTAAGGCTAGGTTAGTAAACACATGTTATAATAACTTTGATGCTTCTGTATAAGTCATGGTCAGTAGTTTGAAGAATGAATGGAACCCTGTATCATTAATTGAAAGTTTGTATCTGTTTGTGGTGTCATAAACCATTGTCTGTCTAACCTGTCTGGGCATGTTACATTAAATATCCAGGCAATATCATCTCCCAAACAATTTTGATCAAATGTCTACTTTGACAAAACATTGGATGATTTTCATATATTTACAAATTAATGAATACATTGTGTATTTATTTACCAATTGTTAAATATATATTTACATTTATTGTATAACTATAGAACATTGAACATAAAATTAAATATCAAGCACTGATATATAATGCTCAAACTTTCGTGTTCCATTGTAAGTTTTTAAAACTCATTCTTTGCAACTTTACATTTTGACATTCTACTTTAATTTAATTATATAATTGATTTCATTTCTCTGAAGTTCTATGAACTGAAAATTTAGAAGTTGGTCCCAAAAACAGCTTTTGGTTAATCCAAATCTCTGTTGACAGTGTCTGGTGTCATAAATTAAGTTAAAATTAACTTGTCTTACTTTTTCAGGGAGGACCTGGAAAATCGGCGCAAACTGCAGCAACAGGAAGACAAAGATCACAGACGACTTATTCAGCGAACGACAGACGAGTCATGGAAACGTCACGCTTACCGACTCGCACACCCTGCTTATGCTGACGGACGTATTTGGTAGTTTCCATGATATATACTTTACAGCATGTCTGATGCTGGAACTGCCATACTGAAATTTGGCTTAGGTCTTTGATAAAATGATACAAAGAGGTGTTGTGATAATGGTCAACATGGAATGTTGTCTTAAAATGATTAACTCCCAGCTCCTTCAATATAAAAAAATTTCTGTCAGTGAAGATCAACATTCTCATAGCAAGTAATCCCTAACCTGTTTATATTCAACAAAGTGAAGTAATTAAATCTAAGTGTAACAATAAGCTTTAACTCCAAAATAATGTATATAACTATATGTGTCCTTGGATACAGGTATTTCTGATACATGTCTGATACACCTGTCCTTGGATACAGGTATTTCTGATACATGTCTGATACACCTGTCCTTGGATACAGGTATTTCTGATACATGTCTGATACACCTGTCCTTGCATACATGTATTTATGATACTTGTCTGATACACCTGTCCTTGGATACAGGTATTTCTGATACATGTCCTTGGATACAGGTATTTCTGATACATGTCTGATACACCTGTCCTTGGATACAGGTATTTCTGATACATGTCTGATACACCTGTCCTTGGATACAGGTATTTCTGATACATGTCTGATACACCTGTCCTTGGATACAGGTATTTCTGATACATGTCTGATACACCTGTCCTTGGATACAGGTATTTCTGATACATGTCTGATACACCTGTCCTTGGATACAGGTATTTCTGATACATGTCTGATACACCTGTCCTTGCATACATGTATTTATGATACTTGTCTGATACACCTGTCCTTGGATACAGGTATTTCTGATACATGTCCTTGGATACAGGTATTTCTGATACATGTCTGATACACCTGTCCTTGGATACAGGTATTTCTGATACATGTCTGATACACCTGTCCTTGGATACAGGTATTTCTGATACATGTCTGATACACCTGTCCTTGCATACATGTATTTATGATACTTGTCTGATACACCTGTCCTTGGATACAGGTATTTCTGATACATGTCCTTGGATACAGGTATTTCTGATACATGTCTGATACACCTGTCCTTGGATACAGGTATTTCTGATACATGTCTGATACACCTGTCCTTGGATACAGATATTTCTGATACATGTCTGATACACCTGTCCTTGGATACAGGTATTTCTGATACATGTCTGATACACCTGTCCTTGGATACAGGTATTTCTGATACATGTCTGATACACCTGTCCTTGCATACATGTATTTATGATACTTGTCTGATACACCTGTCCTTGGATACAGGTATTTCTGATACATGTCCTTGGATACAGGTATTTCTGATACATGTCTGATACACCTGTCCTTGGATACAGGTATTTCTGATACATGTCTGATACACCTGTCCTTGGATACAGATATTTCTGATACATGTCTGATACACCTGTCCTTGGATACAGGTATTTCTGATACATGTCTGATGGTACAGATATTTCTGATACATGTCTGATACACCTGTCCTTGGATACAGGTATTTCTGATACATGTCTGATGGTACAGATATTTCTGATACATGTCTGATACACCTGTCCTTGGATACAGGTATTTCTGATACATGTCTGATACACCTGTCAGTGAGTACAGATATTTCTGATACATGTCTTTGGATACAAATATTTCTGATACATGTCTTATACACCTGTCCTTGGTACAAGTATTTCTGATACATGTCCTTGGATACATGTATTTCTGATACATGTCTGATACACCTGTCCTTGGATACATGTATTTCTGATACCTGTCCAATACACCTGTCCTTGGATACAGGCTTGTCTGATACACCTGTCCTTGGATACAGGCTTGTCTGATACATGTCTGATACACCTGTCCTTGGATACAGGTATTTCTGATACATGTCTGATACACCTGTCAGTGAGTACAGATATTTCTGATACATGTCTGATACACCTGTCCTTGGATACAGGTATTTCTGATACATGTCTGATGGTACAGATATTTCTGATACATGTCTGATACACCTGTCCTTGGATACAGGTATTTCTGATACATGTCTGATGGTACAGATATTTCTGATACATGTCTGATACACCTGTCCTTGGATACAGGTATTTCTGATACATGTCTGATACACCTGTCAGTGAGTACAGATATTTCTGATACATGTCTTTGGATACAAATATTTCTTATACATGTCTTATACACCTGTCCTTGGTACAAGTATTTCTGATACATGTCCTTGGATACAGGTATTTCTGATACATGTCCGATACACCTGTCCTTGGATACATGTATTTCTGATACTTGTCTGATACACCTGTCCTTGGATACATGTATTTCTGATACATGTCTGATACACCTGTCCTTGGATACAGGTATTTCTGATACCTGTCCTTGGATACAGGTATTTCTGATACATGTCTGATACACCTGCCTTGGATACAGGTATTTCTGATACATGTCCGATACACCTGTCCTTGGATACAGGTATTTCTGATACATGTCTTATACACCTGTCCTTGGATACAGGTATTTCTGATACATGTCTGATACACCTGTCAGTGAGTACAGATATTTCTGATACATGTCCAATACACCTGTCCTTTGATATAGGTATTTCTGATACATGTCTGGTACACCTGTCCTTGGATACAGGTATTTCTGATACATGTCTTTGGATACAAATATTTCTAATACATGTCTTATACACCTGTCCTTGGTACAAGTATTTCTGATACATGTCCTTGGATACATGTATTTCTGATACATGTCTGATACACCTGTCCTTGGATACAGGTATTTCTGATACATGTCTGATACACCTGTCCTTGGATACAGATATTTCTGATACATGTCTGATACACCTGTCCTTGGATACAGGTATTTCTGATACATGTCTGATGGTACAGATATTTCTGATACATGTCTGATACACCTGTCCTTGGATACAGGTATTTCTGATACATGTCTGATACACCTGTCCTTGGATACAAGTATTTCTGATACATGTCTGATACACCTGTCAGTGAGTACAGATATTTCTGATACATGTCTTTGGATACAAATATTTCTTATACATGTCTTATACACCTGTCCTTGGTACAAGTATTTCTGATACATGTCCTTGGATACAGGTATTTCTGATACATGTCCGATACACCTGTCCTTGGATACATGTATTTCTGATACTTGTCTGATACACCTGTCCTTGGATACATGTATTTCTGATACATGTCTGATACACCTGTCCTTGGATACAGGTATTTCTGATACCTGTCCTTGGATACAGGTATTTCTGATACTTGTCTTATACACCTGTCCTTGGATACAGGTATTTCTGATACATGTCTGATACACCTGCCTTGGATACAGGTATTTCTGATACATGTCTGATACACCTGTCCTTGGATACAGGTATTTCTGATACATGTCACACCTGCAGTAAGTTAGATTTTTATTTACTTATGTAATGCTAAATTCAACTGTTTTGGTATTGGAATTCCTGTGTGAAGGAACCAAAATTCTAAAATACTTATGACATTATAACAAAATCAGAAAACTGAAGATCAGAATTTTTTATTTTATTGTTTACATAGAGAAAAGGAAGAAAAGTCATTGATGATCTGGTTCATTTAGTATCTACTTTAAGTAAGTTTACTACATTGTATATTGTGTGAAAATGATAAATACCTATAAGATTAGTAAACATTACACTTTGTGATATATATTATAATGAATCATTGCACCTCGCTATAAAGTGGAAGTAATATATCTTAAGTATCATCAGTATAAATGACATACAGGCCTGTAATAACACAGCTACTCCTATATCACAGATCACTGTTAGTCAGGTATATGTTGTTATGTTTGACAGGGTAGACATACAAATGTACTTACATTAATTTATAAAATATGATACTATCCGTCCTAATAATGTGTTATTTTTGTTATAATAGCAGGTTTTATCTGCAATATTTGATGTCGTGTTTTCCCCATAAATTATTGTGTTGAACAATCAGTCTAGAAAATTCATGCGATCAAAATATCATTCTATATGTCTAGGGTTGCCAAGGTAACCTATAGCATTATGCGTTTGTATTTATTTAATACCTGGAATAATTTTGTTTGACGCATATTTCCTTGTTTATAAACAAAAAGATTGGACACAAGATGTATCAGCTCATTTAATCGTCTCTTAAGGAGTCTTCTTCTATAGAATATTAATCCCTTTATGTGGTGTATAAATGTCAGCACAACATTTTCCTGCGAGATATTTCCTACTTAAAGATTTTCATTCTGGCAAAGAATAAATCATAGCAAATAAAACCTTCCTATGTACAAAGGAGACAGGTACATATACAAGTAAATAAAGACAGTACAAAGGAGATAGGTACATATACAAGTAAATAAAGACAGTACAGAGGAGATAGGTACATATACAAGTAAACAAAGACAGTACAAAGGAGACAGGTACATATACAAGTAAATAAAGACAGTACAAAGGAGACAGGTACATATACAAGTAAACAAAGACAGTACAAAGGAGACAGGTACATATACAAGTAAATAAAGACAGCACAAAGGAGACCGGTACATATACAAGTAAATAAAGACAGTACAAAGGAGACAGGTACATATACAAGTAAAGAAAGTACAAAGGAGACAGGTACATATACAAGTAAATAAAGACAGTACAAAGGAGACAGGTACATATACAAGTAAATAAAGACAGTACAAAGGAGACAGGTACATATACAAGTAAATAAAGACAGTACAAAGGAGACAGGTACATATACAAGTAAATAAAGACAGTACAAAGGAGACAGGTACATATACAAGTAAAGAAAGTACAAAGGAGACAGGTACATATACAAGTAAAGACAGTACAAAGGAGACAGGTACATATACAAGTAAATAAAGACAGTACAAAGGAGACAGGTACATATACAAGTAAATAAAGACAGTACAAAGGAGACAGGTACATATACAAATAAAGACATTACAAAGGAGACAGGTACATATACAAGTAAATAAAGACAACACAAAGGAGACAGGTACATATACAAGTAAATAAAGACAGCACAACGGAGACAGGTACATATACAAGTAAATAAAGACAGTACAAAGGAGACAGGTACATATACAAGTAAATAAAGACAGTACAAAGGAGACAGGTACATATACAAGTAAATAAAGACAGTACCAAGGGGACAGGTACATATACAAGTAAATAAAGACAGTACAGAGGAGATAGGTACATATACAAGTAAATAAAGACAGTACAAAGGAGACAGGTACATATACAAGTAAATAAAGACAGTACAAAGGAGACCGGTACATATACAAGTAAATAAAGACAGTACAAAGGAGACCGGTACATATACAAGTAAATAAAGACAGTACAAAGGAGACAGGTACACATACAAGTAAAGACAGTACAAAGGAGACAGGTACATATACAAGTAAATAAAAACAGTACAAAGGAGACAGGTACATATACAAGTGAATGAAAGACAGCTGTTTTTGTTTACAACACCGCTATGATTACCTGATATATATAAATCAGTAATATTTCAGCGAGTTATAACAAGCCCAGTCCTTGATTTTGAGACAGATTGCATGATAATATTATCTGGACAAAAATTATTTGTCATGTCCACCAGTTCAGGTCCATTTTTTACTCTTGTCTACATTCATCAGTTAATATTCAACATGTGTTATCCCGCAAAATTAATTGATGATATTGATGAACTTCAAGTGATTGTATTTTGAATTAACTACTCATTACTGTAAACTAGCTACTTTAATTGATTTTGTTGTTACCGTTAATCAACAATGTGTATGTCCAAAAAATGTTAAAATCAGAGAGTTGATTAATTAATGCATTTATTTATTTAGCTATATTAATCCACAAAACCCAATTTTCAGGAAATAGTGATTTTTTGAAAAACCACAAAAATTGAGTCCTGTGAAAATATGAATTCACAGTATACAGTGTAGTGAAGTATGGAACAGCTATTTTGTTGGTGTACCTTTGTCATTTTGATCCTACAATGATGTCCTAATGTTCATGAGTTGAGCGTCACCTTTTATCCTTCATATTACACTTCTTTCTGGAATGTTTATATAACAGCATTAATGTGCAAATATAAATATTGTAAGAAGAACAAACGTCGACATTTCTGTCCATAGTGAAGTAAGTGTTGTGAAATCTGTGATATTATTTTTTTGTTGATAAAATAATTGTTTAATGTTTCTTTATAAAGTATTTTTGTAATCTGTTATTCTCAGCATTAAATCTGTTTTGTTCCCGAGTTGTTTGGTTTGTGCAGTTTTACATAGAGTTATTCCAATGATTAAAGTACCAATAATCATTACCGTATTTTACCGCAAATAAGCCCCCACCCAGTTCAAAAAAGACAAAAGAGGGGAGGGGCTTATTTGCGGGCAATCCACCTGTTCACGAAATATATGTGTGTCCGTCATCTTGGATTTTTCGTCATAAGGAACAATGACTTGGCCTATCTGTCATTAAAAATAACCCAAAGATGAAAATAGGATCAATAATTTTATTAACAATACAACAAAATATATTTTACTGAGGTCATTGTAACACATGTGCATATCTTTCTACCAATGTCACAGCGATACAGTTCTTTGTGACTTGCATGAGAGCACTAAACACATTATAATGTCTATTACAAGAACTAATACAGCACATTATATTGAAACACAGTAGGCCTACTCACAATCACTGAAACACTTTACATACCAGTCACTTTATAGTCTGGTCACCCTATGATAAACCCCAAACTAATTGCAACAGAAATAATTTCTATGCTAAACGTTACATCAACTAACCATAAACAACATATCAAAAATCGACAAAGGGGAAAAAGATGAAATCTTCATAATTACTAAGCAGCTGAACGTCGGAAATCGCGATGATCTTTCCAGCACGTATGGGCCACCGTATTAAAAAAGAGTTCCACAAGGTTGATAATCCCAATGCAGACGACGCATTGTATACTAGTGAATTTAGCTGTGATATGTATTACCGTATTTTACCGCAAATAAGCCCCCCCCCCACCTAGTTAAAAAAGACTGTCAAAAGAGGGGAGGGGGCTTATTTGCGGGCAACCCCCGTTCACGAGATGCACGTGTCTGCCATCTTGGATTTGTCGTCATAAGGAACGATGACGTGGACTATTTGTCATTAAAAATAACCCAAAGACGAAAATAGGATCAATAATCTTATTAACAATATAACAAAATATACTAAATAGCGTCCGTCCACCAGCATAGGCAACGTAAGAGTGAAGCCTATACTGGTAGCGTCACTTAGGTGGCGGGAAAGGGTGAAAGGGTAACATGCGTCCAATCACACGCTCACAGTACATATATCCCTATGTGCACTGGTGACCCTACGACCCGAATATATTTAACCCAGGTTACATACTCCCCCGCAGAAATAATTGTCTCAGGCATTTACCACGCTTAAATATATTCGCACTTACTACTGGAATAGGTAAGACAGCGGAACAACATAAGGTATGATTTGCCAAATCACCAATATTGTGCTAGCAACAATATTGTTGTTGCACAGGGTTAACAGATTCCTGATACTTATAGGGAAGATACTGCTAAACAAATCCCTGTTCATACTATCTAAGAGAACAGAACAGAAACTATACAAAGGTGACCCTCAGCAAAGCTCTTTTGAGCTAATTAAGGAGAAGTTGACGCAACCACCTGTATTAGCTTATGCTGATTACTCTAAACCTTTCATTCTCCATACAGATGCCTGTAGCACAGGTCTTGGGGCAGTACTTTACCAGATTCAGGATGGTAAAGAAAAGGTTATAGCATATGCTAGTAGAGGGCTGAGGCCGAGCGAGCGGAACTATCCGGCTCACAAGCTTGAATTTCTAGCACTCAAATGGGCGGTGACAGATAAACTTCACGACTATCTCTATGGTAATACGTTTGAGGTTGTGACTGATAATAACCCCCTAACCTATGTGCTGGGAAAAGCTAAGTTGGATGCTACCGGTCATCGGTGGGTTGCCGCTTTAGCTAATTATAACTTCACTTTGAAGTACAGAGCTGGGAGAAACAACGCTGATGCAGATGGTCTTTCTCGAATATCCTTTGCAAGCTCTGAAGTCATTAAGGCAGTTTGCCAGTCTATGTCTGTTGATATTCCACTTGTGGACAGTGTTGCCTCTTCCTGTGCACATCATGTGGCCAGTGAGCGTGCACAGACTGAGGGCAATTTTGTATCGATGGACTGGCCAACCAAACAGAGAGAGGACTTGGATATAGCAAGAGTTTGTGACCTCCTTGAAAGCGGTTTTCATCCCAGGGGGAAACCACTCCAACAGGAAACCCCGTATGTTCAGAAATGCTTAAGGGCTTGGAAGATGTTTCGTTTACATAACGGTGTCTTATATAGAACCACTTTTCTGGATGGTCAAGAGCTGAACCAGCTCGTCCTTCCAAAGAAGTACCATTCCCTCGCCTTAAAAGGGCTGCATGATGATTTCGGTCATCAGGGGAAAGAAAAGACGCTTTGGTTGGCGAGACAGCGTTTTTACTGGCCACATATGGAAAGGGATGTGAACGAAAGAGTTGAGACATGCGGTCGCTGCATCAGAAGAAAAGCCCCAATCAAACCAGTTGCTGAACTAGTGCCCATCAAGTCAACTCGTCCCATGGAGTTGGTTTGTGTCGATTTCCTGGGTCTCGAGCCTTCCAAGGGTGGTGTTGAAAACATTCTGGTTATCACCGACCATTTTACTCGGTACGCCCACACGGTCCCCTGTCGTAATCAAACAGCAAAGGCCACTGCAAAAGCTCTTTACGAACATTTCATAGTGTTCTATAGCTTTCCCGAGAGGCTTCACAGTGACCAGGGGCGTAATTTCGAAAGTAAGGTGATAAGGGAGCTGTGCAAGATAGCCCAAGTCCAGAAGACCAGAACCACCCCATATCATCCTATGGGGAATGGGTCAGCAGAAAGGTTTAACAGAACCTTGTTGGGGATGCTCGCCACTCTGGAGGCTGAGCAAAAGAAGGATTGGAAATCTTTTGTTGCGCCGCTAGTCCAATCTTACAATGCCACCGGTTTTTCCCCACATTTCCTTATGTTTGGGTGGCATCCACGTTTGTCTGTTGATGCATTCCTTAGAGGTTCCCATTGAGAGTGCTCACCGCAAGGTGAAACCATCTCAGCCTAAGTCTGTGAACATGAGGTCAGAGAGCGAGTCGGAGACAACAGACTCGGATAGTAGTGAGGGTATTACACCAGTTCCCCCACCTCGTCCAAGGAAGCATCAGAGGAAAAACAAGCTGGGTCCGGTTGTCACCCATCGGAACTCGCCCTCTGAGCTTAAAGTTATCAACCTGTCATCTTACGAACCTGTGACAATAGAGGGGCAATCAGAGTCCGATATTGGGATTGAGCCCCAGGAGGTGATGGAACCGGAACCGGAAGCAGTAGATCCGTGGGCGGAGGTGTCCACTAACCTTGGGTTACGACGTTCCACACGTAATCGTCGTCCTCCAAACAGGTTGGGTGAGTGGGCATATGCCCAGCAGACAAATCAGACCATCTATCGGGAAACTGTAGTGTAGTCTAAGTCCGTTATTCCCTGGCTGTCCAATTTGTTAGATATTTTTATATTGTGTGAATGTTTTTATCTGTTATAATTACCTACATTTTTATGGTTGTGAACTGTATGATCACCACTAGTAGGTCGGGACCTCCCCAACCACTAGTCATATACAGTAGTTGTTGAAATATTATTTTTAGTAAACCAGTTGTTTTACCTTTAATTTCGGGGCAGATGTCGATGAGTGGTTTAAGGTAGGGACCTCCCCAACCACCGTATCTTATCGATGTCTGACCTGGAAGCCTGTGCAACTTTATAGTGATGAAATGTCAAGTCATAAGCGGTATGTCTACTTGCAAACTGCAAAGATTGCAAGGTCAAATGATTGTGATTGTTTTACCTGGATTAAGATCTCATTTCTTCATTACTAAGGAGAATGGCACCCTGAAGGGAGTCCTGTGTATATGTCTCTCTGATAAGAGGTTCTCCAGAGCAAACTCAAGCTTAGCTGTAGAGTCAAACTTTGTATAGTTTCTGTTCTGTTCTCTTAGATAGTATGAACAGGGATTTGTTTAGCAGTATCTTCCCTATAAGTATCAGGAATCTGTTAACCCTGTGCAACAACAATATTGTTGCTAGCACAATATTGGTGATTTGGCAAATCATACCTTATGTTGTTCCGCTGTCTTACCTATTCCAGTAGTAAGTGCGAATATATTTAAGCGTGGTAAATGCCTGAGACATTTATTTCTGCGGGGGAGTATGTAACCTGGGTTAAATATATTCGGGTCGTAGGGTCACCAGTGCACATAGGGATGTATGTACTGTGAGCGTGTGATTGGACGCATGTTACCCTTTCACCCTTTCCCGCCACCTAAGTGATGCTACCAGTATAGGCTTCACTCTTACGTTGCCTATGCTGGTGGAAGGACGCGATCTGATATTTCTGGACCCCCAGCACAGACCCTGGTAAGTACACAGCAGAATTCTTACCTCGATTTTATCTGATCAGTGGTGCGAGATCTTGTGTGCAAGAACGAGTATGAACTGTATGGAAGTGATCGTAAGAAGTCTTTTATTTATATTATAGGTCTTTCTCCTCGGACCAATAAATTTCTAAACATACACCAAGAGTCTTTCATCTGTTGACCGGTGTTACACTGAGTTTTAGTTTTGTATCAAATTTTACGTTTATATTTCTTAGTTCATCTGATTTCTTACTTATTTCTGTAAACTTGAACTTATGTTCTAATCACCTCCCCAGAGGCGATACACTTAATTATTTCTGGTGCGAGTTGTTAAAAGATAATTAGCTTAATTAGTGATTAGCAACACAAAACGATGATAATGGTGTAAATATACAATTTATATAATATATTTCGCGCGTGATTTGGTATAGTTATGTTGTCTTATTCAAAGATTTAATTAGAATTATCGGCTTATTTTCGAGATGCAAAGACATCGAATTTTGAAATAATCGCTTATCAAACTAATCATCTTCTGAACAACTGCACCATCACTATAAACCTTTATTTTTCTACACATTAATGGCAAAAATCAATTTTTGGCTTTTTGGCAACAGGTTTAGGTAAAATGTGTTTTTCGTTGCAGCTTTTGATGGAAGCCTGTGTGATTTGCAAAAAACAAATTGATGAGAATGAGTCAAAGGCACAGCTTCGTCTGAAAGGATGTGAGGGTATAAACCTTGCTAGTCAGTTAAGAGGTGACAATATTACGGCTGTACCAGGTCAAAAGGTCCATCAAAGTTGTCGACGAGATTAGAAGCCTTAGATTGTCTACACCTGATTTCAACCTACGGGAACACTGCCTTTTCTGTAGTAGATAGCCAAACTGAACGAAAAAAGCGCGGCCATGATGTCTTCCCGGTCAGGAAGATACAGTTTAGGAGCAACTTCGAGAAAGCATGCATGTCAAGGAAAGATGAATGGTCGCAAGCAGTTCAGAGTAGGCTTCAAATGGCTCCTGCAAACCTTCATGCTGCCGATGCAGTATACCATCAACGCTGCGGTGTAAATTTCAGAACTGGAAAAATGATATCTTTATGTCAGGTCTCTGAAAATGATGAACACAAAAAAATGTACACCCGGACAACCCAAGAATTAATCCACAGTAAACGCCTTTCAGAAAGTGATCAAACTGATTGAGGAGGGAGATGAAGAGCAAATAACTATAAGCGACCTTGTTAAAGAAATGGAACGGATTTGTGGAAACGAGGCATACAGTTCCGTATATATGAAGAAGATAATTGACCACTTTGGGAAATCAGTTGTACGGAAAACCGAATGTTGTTACCATGGCACATAACGTCAGTACGATTCTACAAGAGTTCTATGATCGACCAAAGATTGCAAATGAAGAAGAAAAAAGCATGTGATTCTTATCGCAGCAAAATTAATAAAGGCGGATATCAAATCAATGGGTTTTAGCTTCAAAGTCAATTACCCATCCTCAGAGTTCTTGTCATCTCAACAGCAAAACTTGGATTTCGTGCCTGAAAGAGATTATTAGCCAGGTGGACGCCACTGTGAAATTATCGGCTGTTGGGCAAGCGTCAATTCAGGCGTGTAGACTGAAGTCACCCATAGCTCCCCTTTCAGAAGAAAGACTTCTGTCTATAAAAACAAACGAAGCTGCTGCACCCAAGCAACTACTGCGAATTATTCGATGTCAGTGCAAAACCAATTGTGAAACTAAGAGATGCAATTGCAAAAAACATGATATGGAATGTTCCGCAGCATGCAGTCAGGCAATAGTTGTTCTAATTCTCCCAAGCCGGAAATTGATGATGTGAATGACTAAATATGTTGAAGTGTTGTGGTTTCTTAAAAGAAAACATTACACAGTCCATTCTAAAGCAAATGAATTGTGTTAAATAAGAACACTGCTAAAAATGTCGACATTTACAAACATTGTAACATAATGCTGAATTTATTTGCCAGAAAATTCCATCAATTATTAATTAGTTATTGCTGACATCATCGATATCTCAACTGTTTTTGAATTCTGTAAAAATCTCAATAATGTTTTAGCCCTAGTAATAGTTCCTGTTAAGGAGACATTTTGTCTTCTTTATACTCATTTATTGTAGACTAGTGGTTGTATTAATGTTAATAGTGTTCAGTTAAAATCGCTATGATAGACATTAATATTGAGTACCCATGCATCCTTTCTGATGAAACTGTGTTAGTGTCACATGAACTGAGCCTGCTGTCCGAGGAGAAAGTGAAGCATCGTCAGAGGAAAGTGTATGCAAATATGCAAAGAAAATTATTTAGTGCATGGGACAATTACCTGGAGGGCGAAATCAGTTTGAGGAAACTTCACCGGATATGTGCCAACTTGGCTTGTCCAGTCCAGTAGTTTGTAGCAAAGCCAAAAGTGAAAAAGGCATCATGTTGGACATTAAGACAATCTAATTTATTAATATTGAACACTCCTGATGATAGATATAAATAACTGGTATTCATTGTTGTTCATAAATACATTCCATTAGATGAATTATACCTACAGGAAATACAGCAATAAAAAAATCAAACTCAACAAGACAAACCGCTATAATTACGGATATACGGTTTTGGTACATGTAGTTCAGCGTTCGTATGGTTTAATGTATAGCAAATTTAGTGCTTATTTATGTTATGTCCTTTGCTATCTCATTGTTTATTAGGTTGTATTTAGTGCTTTGTGTATTAATTTCATGGTTAATGTACATATTTGTCGCGGTATATAGTGCTTATATTTGCAAGTTTTAAATATAGTTCAAGAAAAAATATGACGTGTTGTTATTTTCTCGTTTGTCTACAAAATACAAAGATCTCATCAGTGATGAAGAAAGTAACGTAAATTTGAGGAAAGCGAACAAAATACACTAAATCTCATGCTTTGTTAGAAGATGTCAGAACATATGACACTTTCGACAGTTTCGACTGCCTCTGAACCAACGAAAAAGTCAAAAAGAAATAAAGCAGGAAGAGCTAAAGGAACACGAGGGTCCAAACCTAACTCCAGACGAGAATCACCCGTCGCTTCACCATTTTCAACGCCTTGGGGTAGTGATGTTGAAAATGAAGATGAAGCATGGAAGTGTGAAAGCTGCAAAATCGTATTTGACGACCCAGCAGCTATGATGCTAGAATGTCAACGATGCAAGCTTCATTATTGCATGAAATGCCTCAACAAAACTGAAGACGAGTGTAAATTTCTCCAAAGCACTGACGCAATGTGGTTCTGCGTGAAATGTAGGGGAGCTGTTGAAAAAAATATTGTCACTGACATTAAAATAGAGGAGAGATGCCAGGCCATCATGAGAGAATATGAAAGTAGACTGAGTACGCTGGAGTAGAAAGTGGAAACAAGGTGTGATGAAGCCAAAGTAAGAGAAATCATTACGGAGGAAATCAAACAGCCAGAACCAGAGAAATACGGAAACAGACAAAAGTAAATAAACACAAGGAGAGGACCAGGCTTTTGACTCGGTCATAGAAGAACTAAATGAGAGAAGGTCGAGAGAGAACAACACTGTTATCTATGGTGTGAACTAAATACAATCGTCAAAGAATGGAGGAAAAACCATGATACAGACTTTGTGAAAAATGTATTCAAGGTATGCAACGTTCGAGAGGAGGGAGCAGTAACAAAGGTAATAAGACTTTGCCGATACAAAGAAAATGGAAACCAACAGCAGGAAGATGGGAAAAAGACCTCCGGACCAATCCTAGCAACACTGTGTAACCAAGACACTAAAACAGAATTCAAAGAAACTACAGAAGGAAGAAATATACAGTAAGATTAGAGTGGCAAATGACCCGACTCTATCTGAAAGAAAAAAGGAAAAGGACTTGAAAGAATTGGCCAAAACAAATCAATGTACTGGTATGCTAAGACCATTAAAAAATAAATTCTTTGTTATTAGCTTGCTATATACTGATTGTATATTGTATTCTATATATAGATTGGCTGTAAATGACTGCAAAAGAGTGCCAATTTTCTAAAACAAACATGATTATGTCACCATAACTTAAAATAAAAGATGCCTATTCTTTCGGAACACCTGGTCTTATTCTCCTTGTACTTTTTCAGGGAATCTTCGAGTAGATATTGTCTTTGTTTCAATTTTACACTTGTTTTGCTGGCTCTAAAATTCTGTTGACATGTTTATATATTCTTTGTTCTCTAAAACTTGTCGCAAGATATTTTATTCCTCTTGTATTATCATTTTTTAACATCCTAACAGTAACCTTGAACCTTGAAATTTGCAAGATGTGAATATCTTTTAGGTTGTGAAATTTGATAGAAAAATGAGGGTAATGCAAAGAACATCCCAATGCATCTAGCCGTTTTTTGACTGTGACCTTGATCTTTGACATCTGACCCTGAATTTCTAAAGAAACCGACTTCTCATAAGGGATACATGTTCCAAATTTGATTAAGGTATACTGTCTTAGTCTCAATGCGTTTACAAGGTAATCATATAGTACTTATGCAAGTACTGTGACCTCTACATTCAATCCTCAAAATCATTACTATATCCTCTCCACATTGCCCAGGGATAACTGAAACTGTAATCCAAATGATAACTAATACCCCCAACACCCACAGCCTTAGCTATCTCCCCATGGTGAACTTTTGCACATAAACATCCTCTGAAACACAGCGGCATGTGCACGTTCCCTAACATTCCTGCAAATTTTTGTTGAAATTGGTCCACAGGTTTAGAAGTTGACCATGCACATCTACACATTGTCCTGAATATTACTGAAAAGTTTCATTGGAGTTGTCCAGACAAGGTGTGTCTACAGACAGACAAACAGATGGATGGACTGATAGACAACCCGATTCCAGTTTACCCACCCTTTTGGTGGTATAAGAATGCACAAGAGTGCTTACAATTTCCATGTGAACAGACATTATGGAAAAATAATAATAATAATAAAAAAAAACATGATACAGATGCTTATATCTTGTTTTATTCAGTTTTTAGATACAGTATTCTTTCCATGCTTTGATCAGCAATGTAATCTTGTCATGTCAATATCCTAGTACAAGATTGCATACACAAAATTGTTGTAGGTAGACTTTTAAGATACATAAAAAAATACATGCCTAAGTTTAAATGAAGGTTTTAAACAGAAGTCGTATTATGTTCAGTATACAGTGATTTTTCTAGACAATCGTACACTATAAACTTGGTATACAGCGATCTTTTCTACACATTTGTAAACAACAAACTCAGTATGCGGTGATCTTTTCTACAAAAAGTTTTTTTTTATATATTGTATACACTAAACTCAGAAAAAAAATATATTAAGTAAACCTTTCTATGTACACCACAAACTCAGTATACAGTGATCACACACTTGGTATAACTAGTGAATCTTTCTACTCAAGTAAATTGAAGATTGTATACAAATTTACTACAAATGCAGTATACAATGATCTTTTCCACATTTTTTTTAGTTTCCGCGATTTGTTGATTCTTCTTTTGTGATGGTAAATATACTGCCGCCTTTAGAGAGTACTGTGACATTAAAAGGCAACATGGTTGTTAGCATCTCCTCAAGTGATTAATCATCTTCAACATCTAATTGGAAGCCGGAAAGAAGGACATTTTTCTCCACCATAAGGTCCTCAAATCCATTGTTGGTCACCATGGCCAATTCCAAGTTAGAAGAATCAATAGAGATACCTTCTACCATTCCAGATTTCAGGGACATCCAATTGCTGAAAGAGAGTAAGGGAAATAAATAACTATATTTCATTATTGCTATGATTATGTGCAAGAAATATACACTTCTGTATAAGCTTATAGCCTTCCCAATAGGAGTCTATATTAAATATACTGTAATTAATTACTTTGACGTTCATGACTGTCAAATTATTAGGCGATGGACAGATAGCAAAATGATAATATCTTGACCATGGTCATACAGAGATTGAATCATAAAATTAAATTTGTGTGATAAATCAGTGCAGTATGATAATTTATTTTGACCCTTGTATTTCAAAAATCATTTTGACTTGAAAAGTAATGTGTAATTTAATTAATTACATTGGACCGTCATGTAATGGTTATTTAATTATTTTGAAAATACCTGTAATGGCAATCCTGTAATGGCAATGCCATTTTCATAATGTAATTGTAATTTAATTAATTACATCATCATGTAATTGAACCCATGCCTGTTACAAACAGTAGCTGTCCTAACTGATCCTAAAATTAACTTTGGCTCGTCTATCACAAAATTAACTTTGGCTATGTCTATTACAAATGCCACATTTAGCTACAGTAGAGGTATTTCAAAAATGTACGTCATTGTAGCTGAAAGGACATAATTAATGGTTACTTAACCAGAACTACAGTTCTGAACAAACCACTACAAAGCCTGGTTAACTGTACTAAGAAAATGTCCTCTCAATTAATCAATTTCATTGATAATCGACATCTTATTGTTGTACTTCCGGTCACTTGAGTTTCTTAAAGTTTCAATTTGACTTTTAATAAGGCCCAAAGTGATAATACTGCAATGTCTTAATAAGCTCTCGAGGGGTATTGGTTAGACTATTTATCCCATTTCATTCCATTCACCATGGAAACAAAACTCTAAAACGCTTAAAAACAGTCGACAATTAATGACAAATATTGAGCCTATGGCTGTGTAAAATTGATGAATCAAGTGTTGAACTGAAAGTGGACGCAGTTGACATAATACTGAAATTTCTGAGATGAACAAATACAGTACATATATTAAAAGTTCAGGCATAATAAGAATTGTACCAATTACACTTTACACATTCACACTGGGACCTTACACTTTACACATTCACACTGGGACCTAACACTTTGCTAGGTTTATCCTAATCTTCATTAAAACACTTTACAGGATTCAGATGTTAATCGACATCTTCATATTGTAATCGTTCACATGCATCACTCTTCAACAGAATCGAGACATCATGTCAGAAAGACAAAAACAAAATTCAAGCTAAAACTATATATATTAACTTCATATGTAGCTGTAGAGTTCCCGTACGATTTCATACCCTGGACTTGGGGTACTTATAAATTATCTCTGATCAGAAATTTGAAAGAGCTAGATCTACAAAAGCACGGACAGTGACCGATATTTTAAAGTAAAATCGATATATTACACAGATAGATTCCTAGATCTATTCACGGTAGCGTAAGTAGTACAGTACAATATTACGGATAAGTTTTTTTCTCTTTAATTTCCGATCTGTTGGGCCACTGACAGAAGTGACTGCGATGAGACCATTATGAAACGATCATTCAAAAATAAATACATTTCAAAATACTGAAACACTTTACGGAAGCAACAAAAATGTGCTAGATGCTTACATAACATTTTTCAAATGCATACTGCTTCAAAGGAAAAGTCTTGAAAATATTTTGAAAAAAGTGCCATAGCGGAAGTGCCCAGCTTGCGCGTCGCCGTCGAGCCTAAATTCAATACATGCGATAGCTCATTTCTAATGAGTATTTTGCAAAAAATGCAATTGCTAGTTCAGTATAAGTATTGACTTTAAATTCAGCTTATATATAAATAGTGATACTTACCTACATCAAATACCCGCCATCTTCTTTCTGCCACCGTCTTCTTTCAGGGTCTAGCGGCAAAGAGCGCCCCGGCTGTTTCTGTCAAAATGTTATGCTACTCTAAATCATTCTTATTTTAGTTTCATTCTTATTTTCAACAACATATTTCAGTATTTTCAAAAGTTTTCAACCGTATTAAACGGGATGAAAATTTTCGAAAAAGAAAGAAAGATATATGACACCCACAATGCATCGCGCGGAAAAGAAAGTTAAGCGGCCATATTGGCATCGCCTCGCAAAATTTACCACCATAAAACGTGAGTCTTTGTCATTGTATTTACAAATTTCGATGTCTGATTATCATTAATACACAACACAAAACGTTCTCTTGATGTACAAGTAATGAAGAAAATGTCGATAAGGTTGTTTCATTTCATGACTAGCATCAGCAACTTGTAGGGGCGATAATCCAATGATTACGGTAATGTCCGGCAGATGGAGTAGGAGTAAACTTTCGATTTATGAACCAATGAAAATGAAGTACAGATACTCAGGGCCAGGGGCGACAGCAACATGCTGAAGACCATTGAAAGCATAAAAACCAAAACTCGTTGGGGGAAGCCCTCTTTCCAGTCAGGGGGCCTCCATGGGCCAGGAAAATTGTGACAATCCAACCCAGAAAGTAAATAACCAAAAGAAAAGAAAAAATGTAAATATGTTACAAAGTTCATCGAGTTCTTTTAGTTCTTTTGTTATGTTTGAAAAACTGAGTTTTTTATACACAAATCGTTGCCCTTGAATCAAAATGTTTTTTTTTTTTAAAAAAAAAGACTTATTGGTACCGTTGGATTCGGAATTTAATGTTCTATCTCCCTATATCATTCATGTTTAGCAACTGTCGTTGATTTTTAAAATATTTGCAATGCAATTTTGTTCTATATCCATCCAAGCACTTTTCTTTAGAGTAGAAACGTTCTAAATCCATCCACCAATCAGTATTGGCCATATGAGTCACGTATATGATGGTGCAATGGATGCAGAGAAAACTATGCTGAGGAGGTAGGTGCATTTGCATGCCAAATATCACTGGTTTGTTTCATTTAAGAATCCTATTTTTTGTTTTAAACATAGGGTAAATATTTGTTAATGATAATTGATATAATTTAGAAGGTAGTCACTGCTTTTACAGAGAAATAGTAACAGTTTTGTTTTATTTAGGAATTAGAACATTTTGGCTCTGGAATATTTTCTTTTTCCATGGCGTAAGAACCTATGTCTCAAAAGACCCCTTACTACTAAATGCTTCTGAACGGATTTAGAGCATTATTGTCCGATATTGATAGATACATACGCGTAAAGCCAATAATTAAGTCAAATATATCCGAAAGTATCTTAAAACGTGATTAACAAATATATTGTTTTATTTCAGTTCACCTGCATCATCAATACTGAAATTCTCAAATATTTAGACTTCCCTCATCTTTTGCAACTTTCATTGCCAGATACTGTTAGTAAGGGATTGTTTCACAGGCAGATCGAAAGCAAATACGAACATGGCAAATTAAAAATACACTAGTCAAAATGAGTCTTATGAATACCACACAAGCACTGTTGTTGCTAGATACCCTTTGTGAAGCCGATACGATTGGAAGTAGCACCGAAACAATGGTAGAACCCATCATTTCGTTTTCGCTTGATTCTATACAAACAACTTTGAATGAGACAAACGGCATATTGGAATCGAACATTGCCACGCATACTCTTTTCGAAAACGCGCTACATGGAATTACTGGAGATTCTGTACTATCTCAATCGATTCAAAGATCGTCAGACAAATCTTCGGTCCCGGAACATGGTACTTCTTCCAAGAATATAACCTGCAACAGGCTGTCTGAACAGAGGAATCAAGATGATGTCTTTATGGTCACAAATGAAGGTTCTATTGTCGATAATGATACATTGAATAATGTTTCAACGGAAGAAGAAATTCCTGTAACCACAAATAGCACAAACGATGCCACAACTACCCAAGATGAGACACAACAGAATGAAACAATTGAACATGTTCTTAGATCCAGTAGGAAAAGAAAAAAGGACCCGGAGAATTGGAAACGAAATATACGAAAGAGACGGTGTGAACATGGACAGGAATACATTAACAGCGAGGGAATTAAGAAACCAGAACGCAAAATTAAGACAACAAAAGACTGTGAAGGAAAATGTAAATTCAGATGTTCTATGAATATTACAGCAAATGAAAGACATGTGTATTTCAGGGTATTCTGGGATCTATCCTATGCAGAAAAAAACGTTTTCTATTCAAGGACAACAGAGAAAAACGCAAAGGAACGGACAAGATCAAAGACAAATACAACAAGAAGAAATTTCAGCTACAGGTATTATTTCTGGAAAGGAGATCAGAGAATCCGTGCCTGTAAAGAATTTTATTTGGCTACACTTGATGTGAGTCAAAGAAGAATAGAGTGGTTTTATAAAAAGTAGAAGAAAAAACATACAACGATAAACGAGGAACGCGTACAGAATCAAGAATACCAAAGGAAGATTTGACGTACGTAAAGGAACACATTAATTCATTTCCCAGAATTCCAGGTCACTACTGCCGTCAGTCATCACAGAAAGAGTATTTTGAAGCAGATCTCAACCTTTCGAAAATGTATCGCCTGTATCAAGCAAAATGTGAAAGTGAAGGCCGCGCTCCACAAAAAGAATACCTTTACCGACACATTTTCAATAATGACTTCAATATAGGTTTCTATATTCCTAAAAAGGATAGATGTGATATTTGCGAGGAGTTCAAAGCCCGAGGCAACAACAATCAAACAGATGACAACTTGCGTGCCAAATATGAAAATCATTTTGACGACAAAATGAACACAAAAAAGGAAAGAGACAACGATAGACTAGACAAACAAAAACTTATTTGTTTTGATATGCAAAATGTAATGACATGTCCAAGGTCAAATGTGTCTAACTTCTTCTACAAAAGAAAACTAAATGTTTTCAATTTGACAGCGCATTGTTCAATGAACAGAAAAAATTACAATGCGATGTGGCATGAAGGGATCGCAGGGAGAGGAGGCAATGAAATAGCCAGTGCTTTAGTTGCTATTCTGGATGTAATTTGTGTAGAGTATAGTAATGTCAACCATATAACACTTTGGTCAGATTCCTGTGTGCCCCAAAACCGCAATTCAATTATGTGTTTTGCATTGAAACGTTTCCTTTTTGATCATGCAAACATCGAAACAAATGTGTATTAATACAATTTGTAATACATGTGTAATTATATTTATATTTTTATTTACACAACAAAATGCAAATAGCATTTGTTTTTTATCGTTAAAATTACAGTTTGTATTATTTATTTAATAAAACTCTTTCCGAAAAATAAGCGTAATTAATTGTATTTTAGAAAACTGAGTGTTGTGTGGTATATATTGAATTAACTAAAACTACGACACTTAGGTGTGTGAAAGGAAAACAACTGTCCGTCATCTATAATAGAGAAATCGTTATAATCAATCAAACTTGACAAAATCATGTAAACATTGTCAAGTTTGAGACAGCACGGACACTCGAACAATTAAAGAATGACGATTGGTTGCCAGAAAAAAACAATCGTCCTGTTGTGGTCATGCATCCGCCGTGCAGTCTCAAAAACTCAACCACTTAACTCTTAACATTTATGTTCTATGTCCAAGCACATTTTGATTCTAAAATATTTTGAAAAAATAATCAGAACTAAAATGTTCTATCTCCAAATTGAAATGTCTATTTTACCACGTTTAAATTGTTTTCAGACATCCAAATGATACAATTAATCATTTTTTGATTAAAAATGAGCATATACGTAAAGGTAAAACAATGGCTCTAAAAACAATGCATGATCACATGTCCTGAATATTCAACTTTGATTTTCTCGAAACAGAGTTGTGGGTCTTTAGAACATTTTGATTCTAGGGCGACGAGTTGTCTGCTGTTTAAATAATTTTAAACTAGTAACAATTGTAATGGAATCAGTAATTTAAGCCCCCAAAACTGTTGTGATATTTTTGCCCACAATGGAATATAGAAGCCATTTAATTTCTTGTATTCAAATCTCCCTATACCGAATTGTAAAATGGATATAGCCTGCATAGTAAGTTTCATAGAAATCAGTCAATATTTTCTAAAGTTAATGTGTTCAAAAGGTTCTTTATCATGATATATTTCATTATACAACAAATGGCAATAAGGTATCGCAAAGTATACAAATTCTCTCTTGGCTGAAAAATAAAGTTGCTAGAGTGATGACAACAATTTTCTATAAATAGTAACTATGACCTTGACCTTGGCATGCTAAAACGCAAACCTGTTTGAGGTACATGTACTATGATACTTAAGCAACAAATACATGTAGATGAAAATCGGTTGAGAAATAAAGTTGTTAGTGAAATGACAAAGATTTTCTACAAATAGAAACATTGACCTTGACCCTGGCATTTAATAGAATTGGTCTAGTTTTCAAACTCAGCCAAGATCTTGTGACTATAAGCTAAACAAAGTTTTATCAAAATAATTCAATATTTACTATAATAGTTGTGTTCACAAGGAAAAGTTAACGCATGACGGACGACGACGGACAAAAGGCGATTGCAGTAGGTCACCTTGAGCCTTCAGTTGACCTACGTTGACCTATCATTACGTTAAATTCCATATTCCTTTACACTTATAATTAGTAACAGTCATCACAGGTACAGAAACGATTATTTCAATCCTCTTTAAAGTGAGTTACTTTGGTGTGACTAAGATTCCCACAGATGCCACATTTCAAAATTATCTCTGGTTTTCTCTTGTGATCCTCTAACAGAGTGATCCGGTTCTGCTTTTCAAGAACTTGCTTCATAGCTGAATTTCCACCAACTTTATGGTTGCTTCCTCTAAAATATTGTTTGGTGACATTGTCGTTCAATTTTTCAAGGCCTTGCTGATTAAATCGAGAAATATTACCATAGTTGCGGACAAGTTCATGTACATGATACCGCATGATGTGGATATAAGGGGTTACATCTCTTGACTGAAATGTGTCAACAAATCTGGAGCACCAAACTTTCACTTTCTCCTCAATAAGATCAGGGTCTGGATTTTCTGATCGAAACATTTTGTTAAGTTCCCTGAAGTTATCCCGAATGGATTGAATTGCATTTGCTCTTTCTTAATCATCCATCAAATCTACAGCTTTTAAATTGTTCATGAGGATATGCTTTTCTGGACCAGTCAAACCTCTGTATTGTAGCCTCTTTGTCTCCCGATCAACAGTTAATTCAAAGTTAATACCATGTTTGTTCAACGTCCCTTCCAGCTTAACTACATGCTTACATTTGTCTCTGTCAAGCACACCAGAGGTCACAGTTGATGCTATGTTATCAAGAGTTCGCAGTTCCATGACCAGGAGGTTGAACAACTTGTCACTTATTCTGAGAAACATGTGAAGTTGATCGATAACTACTTCATGTGGTTGTACTTTGAAAAGTGGTTCATGTGTGATGGAATAAAATTCAACATTTTTGTCTCTCTTTGATTTACGTTTTCTTGATCCTTCATCATAAAGATATTTCAATCTTGCTCCATGCTCAACAGAAGTCATAGACCAATCATTGTCCTGGTTGCCCTTGTCAGATTTGCTGCATTTACAGTACACAGAAAAACTTAGCCATAATTCCTGGTGTTCCGACAGACACCAACAGAAACTTGTAGTCCCCTCCTAACACAATCTTTATCTCAAATTCTCTGCCATCGACATCAAGTTTGCTGCCCTGTAAATCTCTTACTTCTCTTCTAATATCAGCTAATCCCTTTAACAGTCCTTCATAATTCTCTTTGCAGCGCAGAAAACACAGAAGATAATTTCCTTGAGCAGAGATGCATTTTTTCTCATTAATTACTGTAAAAGTCACATTAACAAAATGTAACCTTTTGCCAACATTAGTACCATCATCATATACTTTAACAGTGATTACATCACCATTATTCACTGTCGTCATAGATCTCAGAACGTTGATCCGCTGATCTTTAAAGGATAAGCCATCAGGTGTATCAGTAATTTTGAAATTTGAATTTAAGTTTGAAATATATTTCTGTACTATATGTCGTCTAGGTATAGTTTGGTATAACATGCTTAGGTTTCCGTACAATTCCCTAAACACATTGGAAACATCTAGAATATACACCAACATATTCAGTTCATCAATCTCTACTTGACCAAGATTTTCGACTTCAGGCAAGGAATCACTTTCATCTTTCTCATAAATTTTTATTATTTCTTGTTTTTCTCCACGCTTGACTATGACGGAGACCGGTTTAATTCCAAAGGAATTTTCTAAGGAGCTCAATGCAAAAGTCTCTCTCTACCTTTCGACGTTTTGACTGCGATGAATTTGCTAAATCATTAAATGATTTTCTTTTCACTGGTGTTGATATTTCTTTGCACAAAAAATTGCGAAATTTTTCTTCAACTTCTTTCTTTTCATTTTCTTTATCTTTTATTACAGATACAAAATGATTCTTTTGTTCCTGTAATTTAAAATCACATACCTTTTCACATTCAGCCTTTTGTCTTTGGAGTTGTTTTTCTGTTTCATGAGGAGACAAGCCAACTTGCCATGTATAGTATGACTGAGAAAGTCTACTCAAGAATTTTGAAAACTGTATACCGCCTTTCTTTCTGCATTCTTTTGCTGAATTTCTTAACCTGTACAGATATGCTTTGAATATTTTTAATGCAGAACTGTCTGCTTCAATGCCCGTAAAGGAAATATTTTCTAAAACACATTTGATTTCTAGAACAATATCATCTGTAAGTGGCACATCTTTAAATTGAGTGTCTAGTATTTCAAATAATTTTGATCTGAGAATTTTCATGCTGTTTTGGAAAAATCAAATGCAGATAAATCCTTTAGTATATCAATGTCCACACTGACCTGAACTGTCAAAGGTTACAAGTTTGAACAAACTTGTAATCTCAGATCAACAGAAATTAAATACAATGAAAGCAGTCAAAATGCCGTTATGTAGAAGGACTTGATAATGTATATTTATAATTAAGACACATGACCTACTATTAGCCTACATATTGTTAAAATTATCACAATCTGACTAAACTTTTGGCATTCCATGATTCCTGACCACTGAAACAGTGTCAAACTATAACATATCAGCATTTAACAGTTTTTTGAAAACTGTTTTGTTGCCGGAGACCTTTACAAAGTTGAACACAAGCTGATATCCTCTGCTCAGGTAGTTCTCGTGCACATGATCTGGAAATACCAAGAAATCTACCAAATCTGTTCTCTTGTTTAACCAAAACCGTATTGTTTCTGTGCTAATGAAGAAATTATCTCCTTGTGTATTAAAAACACGGTAGTCCCAGCCAACTCCCAGTAACCGTTCAGGATCTTGCCTCATTCTAACTTTGTACACAGTTTTTGACCTTGTGATGCGATGTTGAAATCCAACATCTTTAAGGGATTCAAAGTCTTTTACATCAACTGGAATCCGGATGTTTATCTTTGAGTCAGTTGAACCTGGTTTCAAAGCTTCTTTGATTAATGTTTTCAGCATATGAAGCCATGGCTCAAGTGGCTCCACAATAGATTTAATGGCATCCTTCTTGATTCTTTCGTCATATTTTCTAGGCCAGCCTGGTAAGTATAAAACAAAAATCAGTTCCAGTTTCATAACTGATCACTGAATACACAACAGCAATTAACTATCAATTATAATTGGTTTCATGTATTAATTGCGATATAGTGAATGTTATGTAAGATCAAGAATTTTAAAGCTCTGAATTTGTATTTCTTTGTATGAACTATCAATAATATAAGCTTTCATTGGCTGCTACTAGTAAATATCATTAAAAATAAAATTAAATAAAGAATCACATTTGATTGATGCATTTCTGGAGTAAGAAAAGGCTATGTTAAGCCCTTCCTGAATATTTTCGGTTAATCAGTTTTGCAATGTTATCATCCGTAAATTGGTTTCTTTCTTAAAATAATTATTTTCAATTATCAGGCCTACACTAATTCCTATTGCATTTCATATATTTTTGTTGGGTTAGATCAGTAACATTCACTCACACACACACACACACACACACATAAATAACAACAAAAAACCTTGATGTATGTCTAAAGCCTTGACAATATATAATGCACCTTCCAATATCCATCCTCATCAGAATCAGTCAGAATTTCTATCGAGTAAAGCCCTGATTTCCAGGTTTTGTATGTTCTATGTGACAATCTTGGGTCAGCTGGGACACTTTTGCTACTGGGACGGATTAGTTCACGGCAAAATATTAAAAAATAATCATTCAACTGTACAAAATTTGCCAACTAAATGCAATATGTAAAACAATCACAAGCCGTTATTGACAGACTGTATCTTTGACCTTTGATCCCTAAAAATCTAATCATACATAGAATATTAAAACAGATTTGACATGTGGTGGTTTTCTAAAATCAATTAAGAAATCATGATACTTTCATAGATTTGTTAGTTATTTATCATTTTGAGACGAGTTGACAGCTCCGTAAAATATCGTCTGCTCCTCGGGGTGTATAGTAAATTGAGTAGCAGTTCATTATTTCACATCGTCCTGTACTTTTACAATTATTAATTAAATTTCTAATCTGTAAAATTCACAACAGGTTTGGCAGTTTTTAAAAAATCTTTTCAAGTTTGTAATGTTGAAAAAAATGAGTTGGGTTTCAGTTTAAATCAAAATCAAATAAATTAGCCCCTTCAACACCTGGTGCAGAGCCTGCAAATCAGTCTGTTGTAAATAAAAATCAACAGTACGATAGTACTAAACAAAAAAGATCTTTCCAAGCACACTGGAAAAAAACTTGGCCATGGGTTAATGCCTCAGAAGATGGTAGCTCTATGTTCTGCACATGGTGCAGAAAATGTCCAGCTGTTGCAGACAAAAGTAGTGCTCTTTTTGTGGGAACTTCAAATTTTAGGACTGATTCCTTGAATTCTCACGAATCTTCCACTTCACATAAGTCATGTGCCATGCGTCACTTGGCAGCACTTAAAGGTACAGAAAGTGGCAAGACACTAGCTACACTGAACAAATCTTCAGAATCTGTGAAATCTTGTGTTTCCATAGTGTCTGCCTTAAATAAACTATCCACAGAGCAAATGTCCAGGATGAAGTGTCTCTTCAACACAGCATTTGCTATAGCAAAGGCTGGTAAACCTGCAAGTGATTTTGAACTTGTTTGTTCTATCCAGTTGAAAAATGGTTTGGACCTTGGCCAAAATTATTTGAATCGTGCAGGATATGCGGAGTTTATTAATGCAATATCAAGCACTGTGTTGAAGGACATCATAAAGCGAATCATGGCTTCTGCGTTTGTTAGCATTATGTCAGATGGTAGCACTGACAAGTCCGTTGTGGAGCAGCAAATAGTTTATCTCCGTTACTGTTGTCCAAAACCCGTGACAAGAATGCTAAAGATTGTTCCCCTGGTTTCTGGCAGTGCTGAAAGTGTGTTTGATGCCATCTCCACTGCACTTGATGCAGTAGGGTTGTCTTTTGAAAAGCTAACGTAATTGTCGCCAGACGGCCCAAGCTTAGCAAGTGTCAATTTTGATGGTGCTTCGGTTAATTTTGGTTGCAAAAATGGAGTAGCCACACGAATAAAAGCAGTGTTGCCAAACACATTAGCCATTCACTGTGTGGCCCACAACCTTGAGTTGGCAATACTTGATGCCAACAAGACAGTGAAAAGTATGGCACAATTTGAAGCTACAATCAAAGGTGTTTATAGTTTTTACCACTTTAGCCCAAAGCGACGCCGCGAGTTGGCAGATATAGCTGCACTGCTTGATTCATCACTGTCTCACATGAGTAGTGTCAAACAAGTACGCTGGCTGTCCAGCAAGTCCGGGGCTATTGAAGCTGTTCAAAAGAATCTTTGCTCAATTGCGTCACACTTGGAGCACGATGCTGCTGCTGGCAATAGAACTGACGACAGCAACAAAGCAAAGGGGTATCTGAAACAGATAACTTCATACACATTCTTGAGAATGCTGTACTTTCTTCTGGACTACTTGCCAATAGTCTCCGAACTCTCAAAGGCCTTCCAGAAAGAAGATATTCTTATCATTGTGTAACGTTATCCGTAAATTATGACACAGTTATCATTAATAGTAAAAGTTTGTGCACGGATAGTTGTGACATCATCAATCTCTGTTGTATGCTCGTGTTATGGAATACAGTGATGGCTGCTTCTGAGTTGTGTGTCGGAGTTGTCTATGTAAACAAGTTAGGACAGGGAACGATACATGGTGTCAGAAGTGGTAAGACTAAGACTGTGTTAAACTTATCGAACCACATTACCAGATATAATGGCTGAAGATACTGCGGCCGCAGTGCCACAAGTGCAAACGCAAGTAAACAACATACCGTTCCCGCCAAAACTCGATATAAAAGCAAACCTAGCTCAGTCCTTGAAGAGATTTAACAGAAAGGTCATAAAAGAGGGAGAAGGACTTGTGAATCAAGTAAGTGACAGGAAAACACCTGCTACAAAGTCTGACATTATTGAGAGCTACCCTGAAGTTTTCAACGGAGAAGGAAAACTACCTGGGAAATTACACTTGGAAATTGATGAGAGTGTACAGCCTACAAAGATACCGACAAGGAAAGTACCAGTTGCTCTTAAAGATAAAGTAAGAATAGAGCTTGATAGGCTAGAGAAAAAGAACATTATAACAAAAGTCAACAGTCCAATTGACTGGATATCAGCAATGGTCGTGGTGTCAAAACCCTCTGGGAAGATACGCCTCTGTATAGACCCACAGCCACTCAACAAGGCCCTCAGACGTAATCATTATCCAACACCAACTATTGACGACATGCTACATGACCTACAGCAGGCACGCTTGTTTACAGTCCTTGATGCAAAAAATGGATTCTGGCAAATTGAATTGGATGAACAGAGGAGTCTGCTTACTACCTTCAGTACACCCTGGGGTCGCTATCGATGGAACAGGATGCCATTTGGCATAAGTCCTGCCCCTGAAGAGTTTCAGAGGAGACTTGACCAAGCTCTAGAAGGGCTAGCTGGAGTCAAGGCAATACATGATGACATCCTGGTGTATGGGTGTGACAGTGATGACTCACAAGCTCTCCAGGATCATGACCGTAAACTAGGACAGCTTCTCCAACGCTGTAAGGAGAAAGGAATTTGCATAAACAGAGACAAGATGAAACTTAGAATGACCGAGGTGACGTACATGGGTCATATAATTTCAAAGGAAGATCTCCATGTAGATCCGTCTCTCACCCAATCAGCGACTGTTTGGCCGTCGTACAAAATCACTTCTACCAATGTCGACGTCACTTCTCACACCAACCACAACCCGAGTCACGAAGGCTCTAAATCAACGGAAGGAGAAGAAAGCCAGATACTATAACCGAAACGCAAAAAACTTGCCTCCTTTGAGCAAACAAGACACTGTTAGAATCAAGCCCACTAAGTTCAACAATGACTGGCAACGAGGAAAAGTAGTTGAATCTTTAAGGAAGAGGTCATACAGAGTAGAAACAGAACCTGGGACAATCCTGCGAAGGAACCGAAAGTACCTGCGAAGGACAAACGAATCATTTACACCAGCAATCGGTAACTCTGTCCAGACTGCTCCAAAACAGGAAGTCCCAAAACCGGAAGTTCAGAAACTGGAAGTCCCGAGACCGGAAGTGGTATACCAGCGACCACAAACATGTGCTCCTGTTGAAAGACCCAGTTCAAGTCCAACCATTAGGGTGTCCACCAGGCAGAAGAGACAACCAAAATATCTGGAAGACTTTGTATCCTACGTGTCCACGTTGTGGTAGTGACTGTACATATGTTGCGAACAGACAGTGTTCTAATCTAGTCTTCAGTTGAAAATTTGTACAATACGTTGACTGACGTGTTAGTTATTGGTTCAGTTTAGTTAAGGAGCAGTACTGAGACTGGTTTACAAAATTCAAAGCATAAAAGCAAATTTGGAACATGAACTTTAATTTTAGGAATACATAATTGTAAATCAATCATTGACATTGATGCAGACATTCATAAGTGTGTTATGAACAGCATACTATCAATCAAACAGTGTCTATAATGCTCAAGAGAAAAAAAAAACAAAAAACAAAAAAACAAAAAAAAAAATGGATGTAACGTTATCCGTAAATTATGACACAGTTATCCTTAATAGTAAAAGTTTGTGCACGGATAGTTGTGACATCATCAATCTCTGTTGTATGCTCTTGTTATGGAATACAGTGATGAGCTGTGTGTCGGAGTTGTCTATGTAAACAAGTTAGGACAGGGAACGATACACATTGAACTGCGTCTTCTTATTGAAAAGGCAGTAGTGAAACTTCAAGCCCTTAAAATACAGCCAGGAAAAAAACATCAAGAACCTGTACGACAGTTCTGCGAGGATGTTTGGAGATGTCAAATTGTCCACTCCACACTGTGAGCCATTTGATTATCAGATGTGTGAGGACATGATGGCTCTCCTGGACAATACCATAAGGTATATCAAAAAGCGGTTCAGAGACCTTGAAGAAGCCCCGTTCAGCCAATTTCAGATTTTTGATTTTCGATCCTGGCCTCTGGACTATGATGAGTTGTACCAATTTGGTAACAGTCAGCTGGAAGAGCTCCTCACTAGCACTCAGGTCTCGGCATTCTTCAATGACTGGATTTCTCTGAAACTTCATTTGAGGTCCTTCAGGGGAAATCCTTTTCTTCAGGTGTATAACCTAGTGCTGCAGAATGCTGCTTTTAAGAACTCATTTATTGGAAAACTGGTCAACTTCATGCTGACCATATCACCATTTACAGCTGCTTGTGAGAGAGGTTTTTCAAAAATCAATGTCGTCAAAACCTCTCTCCGAGCCACTATCACAGAGGCCAATCTGCAAAATCTGCTTTTCATCATGAATGAGGGTCCTGAGATATGTGAATTCGATCCTGCACCATGTATTGTGCAGTGGTTAAATATGGGCAGTAGTACCAGACACGCCCAGGGGCACAAGCTTTATGAGGAAAAGGGTCAGTCTGGCACAGGGCAGCAACTCAAGATGTCTGGAAAATAGTCTCTGAAAACACAGTCAGTAGTGTACACTTATATAAAAAAAATAAACCAAAAAAAAAAATGATAAAATGATTTAACTAAAAAATAAAATAAAAGTTTTTTTTATATGTTAATTCATTGTTAATAACTTAACTCCGTCAATGGCAAGAAAACAATACATTTTTCATTTAGCCTAGCCGGTCCCAAGCCCGGATAAAGGTGGGTTCGGACGATTCAAACTGATAAAGTTTTGTAAAACGTTATGATTATGTATTTGAGGTTTTCCCTTAATCTGTGTTATACCTTATATTTCTGTGAAAATCGACAAATTGATTTGAGATGCTTCATAAGGTATACTTGTTATGTATGATACAATGACAACAAAGCAAATAATGATTCCCAGATTCCCGGGCTAGTGAAAATCAGATCAGGGCTAGTGAAAAAAATGGCTCTACTAGCCCTGGGCGAGTGACATCAAAATTTTTTTTACACCCCTGTATACTTTATAGGTTTTCTTCTTGTGTTAGGATGTTTTTATTATGAAAAAGTTAATTATTAGTATTTCCCTTCTTATTTTTTTAGAATTCTTACCAGTATGGCTGTGGGGTTGTTTAGAGCTAGCACTGCAGGCACTTGATGAATTTTTGATGGCTATATTAATAATTTTGGTGTCTGTAGTGTTAGCTCACTTTCCACTTACATACAGACAACACCACATAGACATCTACCTCCACCACCACAACCTGGACAAGGACGGTACAATTTAAGACCAAGACGAAGATAGGCTACTTTAGGTACAAACATAATTCTTTTGGTTACATGTAATAAGAAGATATGAATTAAACTACGGCGTATATGATGAGACTTTTAGCTGCTAACTATACACATATTCATTGTTGGGTAGAGTATTACAAGCGTCTATATGTAACGTCTAAACTGATTCAGTGAATAATCCTAATTTCCTATTACATTGTATATTGATTTCTTTTTAGCAAAGTCTAATGTTTATTATTTTGAATTTATTTCAGTTAGACAACGTCGATTGTGAGAGGAGGAGCATAGAATGACATCTATAGAGTGTCCATCCATCCGCTCATCCGTCCTTTCATAAACTTTTATTGGCAATTGTGAACTGTTTTATAGCTTTTATTTTTACAATAAAAAACTCAGGTAGTATGACAATGTTTACTATGTACATTTTTTCAATGTGATTAAAAAAAAACTCAGGTAGTATGATCTCTGAAATTGGACTATTTAAAATGTAAATGTCTTTTCATTATGATAGCTTTTATTTTTACAATGTGATTAAAACAAAAATTCAGATAGTATGCCAATGTGATAAAAAAAAAAAAAACTCAGGTAGTTCGATTCCTGAAATTGAACTATTTAAAATGTCTTTAAATGTCTTCATTTTTATAGCTTTTATTTCTACAATGTGATTAAAAAAAACTCAGGTAGTATGATTTCTGAAATTGAACTATTTAAAATGTTTTTTTCATTTTTATAGCTTCTATATTTACAATGTGATTAAAAAAAACCTCAGATAGTATGCCAATGTTTAATATGTACATTTTTTTCAATGTGATTAAATTGTTATTTTAATATTTTCGTGTTTTGTTTTCACTTACCTAATGAAGCCAGATCGATTCTGTTCATTGACATAAAATGAAGTCGTGTGTGTGTGTGTGTGTGTGTGTGTGTGTGACGCATTACAATATTTGTATATGGTATCAGGTGTCGTATTGACTATTTTGACATTATATAGATGTCTTGACTTACTTTATCACATTCCTTTGTCAAAAACGAGCTCTTTGTTCAGTGATGGAGACATATTGTGCCAACTACAATATTCCCATAGCTCCTTTACGATCTCATCTTCATCTTTAGTAGATCCAGCCCTTATTGTCCATAATGTAAATATGTACACATGCAAATCTAAAATTTGTTTCACTTCTTTGTTCACTTCTTTCTCTTTGACTTTCATTTCTTAATTTATGATAATGTTCTGGATTTATGATAATTTTATTACTTTATGATAATGTTATCTGACATTGATGAATCACCTTCTGTCCCCCATTCTCTTCTGACCTGCAGGACATTCCCCATTGACCTCCTGTCCTCCAGGACATTACCTGTAAAACACTACTACTTAAGGAGTTGATTACAGATACCCCTAGACGCACGTGCCCTTTAAATTATATGCACAATGGGCGTGATGATAGGAAATTTGTAAAACTTAAGTATAGGGGATATTAGGTATTGCGAGAGAGTTGAAGCAGGGACACTGGGCAGAGAGCAGAGCAGAGTAATGTTTGGGTCCAAGTTAGAGAGCGGGGAAACATCTTGGATGGTTTTGTTAATCTACTACAATGAGATAAGGGAGATAATGCTTACTATGTTCCATTTAGTTATTACCTCCCCTGTACATCACTAACTGATTGAAGCTAACTTTGTCTCCAGCAGTCTGTGAATAAAATGGAGGACAAATAGAAGCGTGTGTTTTTCACAGTATTATAAGCTTAATGTTATCAAATACATTTGTAATTTTGGTGCTGTGACCTGGATGATGAACCAGACTTTCACCTGAAAAAATTGACTGGGATTTCCGAGGATCATAATGAGGACTTTTAAAACGTTCAAAAATTTTTACTAGGATGACACTATTTATGACTGTTTTATACTCTGGAAAGGAGTTGCTGAATCTTACTTGGATGACAATTGGTGTTTGGTGACTAAATATTGTCGGTATGATGCCATTAAAACATGCATTATCAATTGTCAATTTGTTGAACCTGTACATTGCCCCAGGAAACCATATCCCAACTTAGGGTTAGAATATTTGGATGCAGTTCACAACTCGGTAAGAGAAGGATTTATTGAAGTTAAAACCATGAATAACAGGTATAAGCTTACCGCCTATAGCAGGGTAGGTGTTGAGACTTCTATTTAGTATAGTATCCGAAGATGACATTGGCACCATCCAACAAGGGTCGATACTTTGGCAAAGAACCAAAAGCATATCGCACATGTAGTCACGGAAAGCCTGTCAATCATCAATCTCACACGAGTTCAAGTAGCAGAAAATAGACACAATTACGCAACTGGCTGCAAATGTCCTTGAACTTGAAGCCAAAACAGTTGATGTTGCTGAAGCATTAGAACAGCACTATTGAAAAAGATTATTGTACCTGGAGGAAGGTCAAGACAGTGAACTGACCAGAGGTGTTTTTGTGGTCCCACTTGAAAGTGTTTTCATAGCGTAAATACTTATTCAAACAGAATGATATTTGCACAGATGATGTTTAAGGCACCTCAGACTGCAAAGGTGGACTTTTGGAACACAATTTTCTGTCTTTGGTGACTTTTGAAGAAGACAAACTTTTTAAGCTAGACCAGAACTCATCATGGTTCAGTGAACACTCTAGTGGCCACTATCACCTGTACTCTACTCAGTGACATAGGTAATTTTACCTGTGTATACACCAGTGTGAGCTCCTGCTTATACTTCTATAGACTGTGCTGTATAGCTGTTTTTTCTTTGTTTGGATTGGTCTTTACTTGTATGTACATTAATATAAGATGGCCTCCACCAGAAGTTCCAGTACCAGTTCTAACAAAGACAAATCCAAAGGATTCCAGTCTTGACGATTGAGTGATATTATGAACAGATCAGGGAAAATGTCTACAGATGAAAAACTGGACAACATATTTACTATTGTCTCCACATTGAAGGAGGATATTGGTCTACAGATGAAAGGCCTTCGAGAGGAAATTATTATAGAAAATAGGGATCTCGTAGAACGACTGAAATCCCAGGTCTTTGAGTTAGAGGGGCAAAATCAGCAGCTGAAACAATCGGTAACTAGGCTGGAGAAAAAATTAGCGGAGTCGGTGGATAAACAGTATGAACTAGAAAACAGGTATAATGACCTGGAGAAACATGGTAGAAAGAATTCTATCAGGATCGTAGGACTTGTGGATAAAAATGAAAGCGCTGAAGACTGTGCGGGAAAAATTGTGAATTTTGTGAAAGACAAATTGAAAGTTGGAATCTGTAAAGGAGATATTGACATTGCCCATAGATCAGGAGCTTTCCATAGAGGTAAATCACGCAACATCATCTGCAAGTTTACCCATAGAACGAAAAAGGCAGAAATTATTCAGAAAAGGAAAATCTTGAGGGGTTCGAAGATCTTCATCTCCGAGGACTTGACACGAATTAATCAGCAGAAGTTGAAAACCGCTTTTGAACTTCCATGTGTTGAACGTTCCTGGAGCTATGACGGAAAACTTTTTGTCCTTTTGAAAAATGGAAAAAAAGGAGACTTTTCCCAGACTGTATTCTGTCTGATGATTTCTAAATGAAGACGAAAATTTCTCACGCAAATGAATCATATCTGTGAAATCGGCGACTCTTATATGTACAAAAACAGTGGACCTTTATGACTATATGGAAAAATACTAAAATATTTTGTGCATTTTGATGGATCGGATATTGATTGACTTTCTTTTCCCCTGGAAACGGTATGTAACACAAAATGAAATTATTTCCCCTTGAAATGACATAGAATGCAATGGTAACAGCAATTATGTTGTTAGTTTAAATATACATGTAAATACCCTAAGTTGATTATTATGTATATACAATTGTACAGACATAGATATATGTAATAATACACCTGAAAAGGTAACATTATATTTATAATTTCCAATTATAACAAATGTGTTAAATACTTCTGAAAGTGGATGAATGTTTTATTATATATAGACAATATAGTCTTCTGATTACACATGACATCGTATCTACATTACAATATATACATTTAGTACTACAGTACCTGCTCAATATACAATAATTCAGCGTTAATAATAACAACGTAGATTAGAGTCAATACTATATTTACATATAATTCTTCTCTAGTTCAACTTGGCCACTAATAGCCATTAATTGTAAGAATACATGTACCTTCTTAATAGAAAAGTTGAAGGACGGTTGTTGATGAACCCGTCCATCGCCGACCATTATTTGTTGACATTAGTGTTGTCATCTTGGTCTTTCAGACACTTAACAGGAAGTTAGGAAAATTTCAAGCATTATATTGATAGAGATCATTTTATCATTTGTTATTTCACAATTCACAAACTGACAGCTCATTAAAAAGTAAATAAAAGTAAGTTAAATTTTAGCAGTGCTTTTGATAATTATCTATGTTCTGAGAACGGTATTTGGGTTGCTTTGTGAATTCCGAGTTCGTTTTCCTTAGTTTTTTTTCTCTGGATATTAAGGATGCTTGAAGTTGACTTCCGCTTCCGCTAATTAATGTCTGAAAGGCAGGCATCGCACACGTGTGTGTGATCTGAATGACGTACGTTGCTTATAGTGCAGGTCCTTGAATAGTTTGATAGTTGCGTATAGGTGATAATGTGCCAGTATTTCTATATTAATATTCAAATATGTCCCTATGTGTATGGTATGTGCTCTTCTCTCTGTCTATCTCTCCCCTCCCCTACTCAGCTTCTTCGCTAGCAGATCCTACACCTCGGCATCGTTTCTTTCTCATCTGTTACTTCTCTACTTTACCTTAAAATTTACCACCAGATTCTTTTCTTCTGCAAAATTTTGTAGTCGGTGCATGGAGATGGTTAAAAGCTATTTTGTTGATTATAATTTAATACTATCGTAGAACCCATTAAGATAATATCGGCGAACTGTCAAGGTATCTGAGATAAAGTTAAGCGAAAAGACGTTTTTTCATATTTTAGAAGTCAGAAAAATAATATATGTTGTCTTCAAGACACTCATTTCACTGAAGATATAGAAAATATTGTAAGGTCCGAATGGGGATTTAAATGTTATTTTAGCTCTTTTAGGTCAAACTGTAGAGGTGTTGCAATTTTAATAAACAATAATTTTGAGATTAAAATTCTACGTGAAAGGAAAGATAATGAAGGTAATTTCATTGCTTAAGATATATTGTTAGATGATAAAAAAGTAACTTTAATAACACTTTATGGTCCAAACTTAGACACACCTGGTTTCTATCAGCAAGTAGTAGATGTAGTAGCAGAATTTGACAATGAATTTTGTATAGTATGTGGTGATTTTAATTTAGTATTAAACCCAGATCTTAAATATGATAAATCATATAAGCAAATAAATAACCCTAAGGCGAGGGATAGAGTTATAGAAATAATAGATGAATTGAATTTAGTAGATATATATATAGAGAACAACACTTAGACTGTAAGAGATACACCTGGAGAAGATGTAATCCTATTAAACAAGCCCGTTTAGACTTCTTTCTTGTTTCCGAAAATATGTTAAGTAATGTTCAGAAATCTGATATAGAATCTAGTTATAGGTCAGATCATTCTGCTCCGACTATTACAATAAAATTTACTGAATTTAAAAGGGGTAGAGGCCTCTGGAAATTTAATAACTCGTTACTACATGATGCAGACTATGTCGAAGTTATAAAGAATCTTATTGTAGATATTAAAAAACAATATGCCGTTCTAGTGTATGATCCAAACTCTATTGATACTATTCCATATAAAGAAATTGAACTTCAGATAAATGACCAATTATTTCTAGAGACATTACTTTTCGAAATAAGAGGCAAAACTATTTCATATTCTTCCTACACAAAGAAGTGTCAGAATAAGAAAGAATCCATACTTACTGAGAATATACAAACACTAGAAAATTCCCAAAACATGGATTTTGATGAACTAGACAGGAAAAAGAAAAAACTAGAAAAGATCAGACAGTCCAAGATGAAAGGAAAGATTTTAAGGTCAAAGTCAAAATGGATTGAAGAAGGTGAGAAACCAACTAAATATTTTTTGAATCTTGAAAACCGAAATTTTACGTCTAAGATTATCCCAATGGTTGAAAAAGAAAATGGAGAGGTTATAAGGAAGCAAGAAGACATTTTACATGAGATAAAATTATTTTAGTAACTGTAATATTGAAGATGTAGATCTAAATAACCTTTTGCTAAACTATAATGTTCCAAAGTTAACAGATGTTGAATCATTATCTTTAGAGCGAAGTATTTCATACTTTGAAGCATCAGACACTTTAAAACAAATGAAAAATAATAAAAGTCCAGGATCTGATGGATAAACAGTTGAATTTTTTTAAGTTTTTCTGGAAACAATTAGGGAACTTTGTTGTAAGGTCTATAAATTATGCATATACACATGGGATATTATCTGTTACTCAAAGACAGGGGATAATTACATGTCTACCAAAAGGGGATAAACCAAGGCAGTTTTTGAAAAATTGGAGACCCATTTGTCTTTTAAATATTGTATACAAAATTGCATCGGGTACCATTGCTAATAGAGTTAAAACAGTTTTAGAAAAATTAATCAATACAGACCAGACAGGATTTATTTCGGGCAGATTTATAGGTGAAAATTCAAGATTAATATATGATATCATGCAATATGCAGAAGAAAGTAATATACCAGGGATGCTTCTAATTATTGATTTTGAAAAGGCATTTGATTCTGTTCGTTGGAGTTTTATTGATAAAGTTCTGAGTTATTTTAACTTTGGTCATGATATTAGAAGTTGGGTCAAAATATTTCAAAACGAGTCTATGTCTGCAGTTAATCAAGGGGGCAATCTTTCATCTTTCTTCGGAATTAAGAGGGGCTGTTGTCAAGGGGACCCAATCGCCCCGTATATTTTCATACTATGTGCTGAGATACTGGCAATCAAACTCAGAAATAACAAAGGTATAAAAGGTATAAAGGTAGATAACTCTCCACTTTTGCTATCACAATATGCTGATGATACTACACTTATCTTAGATGGAACCAAAAATTCTTAAAAAAGAATCTTTAGTTGAACTAGAAAATTTGCAAAAATTTCAGGCCTGAAAATAAATAAAAGTAAGAAACAAGTCATATGGATAGGGGACAATAAATATAGTGAGGAGAGATTTTTTTCCTGAAATGAACTTGCAGTGGGGAAGATGTAAATTTGTTCTATTAGGTCTAGATTTTCATGTTGATTTACATTTGATTTTTCAAATTAAACTATGACAAAAAGTTAGTGAAGCTGAAGGCAATATTAAAAAACTGGAGTAGAAGAATTTTAACACAAATTGGGAGAATACATGTCATCAAGTCTTTACTGATATCCCAGTTAAACCACTTGTTTATTTCATTACCAAATCCTGATGATAGTTTTATCTCAAAATTGAACTCAGAATTATATAGCTTCCTCTGGAAAAGTAAAGTGGACAAAATAAAAAGAGATATTGTAATTAAAAACTATATTGAGGGGGGTCTCAAAATGGTTCATCTAAAGTCTTTTATAACTTCATTGAAACTCACATGGGTTCGTAGACTTTTCACTTCAGAAGGCAAATGGCAAATATTGTTTAACACTTATGTAGATAGGAATGTCCTGATAAACTGTGGTTTGGAATATTTAGCAACTGTACAACAGCGGTGTAAAAACTTATTCTGGAAAGACGTATTTCAGTCTTGGAGAACTTTAATTAGTAAGCAATGTATGTTAAATGAAACGGTTGATATGCTAAAAACACCTATTTGGTACAACATCTTAAGATAGGTAACAGGACTATTTTTTTTATAGAGATTGGTTTTGTAAAGGTTTTGTTATTATTAATGACTTAATAAAAGAACATGATTCTAACACTCTTTACACCTATAATGAATTTGTGCAAAAATTCCAAATTAATTCAGATTTCATAACATACCAAGGTGTTGTGTCTGTTATAAAAAAATATATGCCACGTGATATCCGCAATGTAGTGATAAATTACCCATATATACCGAAAATCTTAGAAATTTTTTTAAGCATAAAAGGGGTGTGAAAGATTTTTAGAACATACTCTGTAAAAATAGCTCTACAGCCACAGGGAGAAACAAGTGGAATGAACTTTTTGAATTAAATGATGAAACCTGGAAATCAATATACATTAGTCCTTTTCAAGCTACTACAGACACAAAATTACTATGGCTGCAATACAGAATTAATCATAACATATTGAACACAAATTCACATCTATTTAGATTAGGCCTTGTTGACAACCCTTCTTGCCACTTCTGTAAAACTGAAAGAGAAACAATAGTTCATACATTACGGGATTGTACTGAAATCCAAAACTTTGAATTTCTACTAGATGCACTGTTCATCCCATTTGCATTTAATAAGGAAACCTTCATTTTTGGGCTTTTTAATCAAAATAGTTGTAGTAGCAAAGTAGATAATACTATCATTCTGTGAAATACTATATATATAGATCAAGATGTTTGCAAACAACACTTTCTGTAACAGCAATGAAAAGTCTAATTAAAGATACTTACTTTTCTCAGAGATATTCAGCGATAGGGAAGGGAGACACTTTTGTACATAAACTTAATAATGAGTGGAAAAAATGGGACAGACTACTTACATCTACATAACCTTGACATTTTCGTCTTGTCAGGAAAAAAGTTACATTGTATCACCTTTATCTTTGTTTTAGAAATCTTTTATTGTATGTTAATAGCTTAAACCATCTCCATGCTTCTGGTAATTTATTTCCACATTCTTTTCTTGCTCTCTTTTTCTCCTCCCTTTTCTTGCTATTTTTTTTTTTAGTTTTACTAGTATCTCCTTTCTTCTCTTTCTGATAATAAACAATGCACTAGTTCCCCCCCTTAAATGAAATTACAAAATGTATACATGCAAAAGCTAAGTTTGATGAATGAGTGGTATAGTATGCAAGTTATACATGGTAATATCTGTTGTATATTATATTTATGCATTGTTTGAAAATTGGAAAAAAATAAAAAGTTACAACAAAAAAAAAGAACAGCACTATTTGGAATTTGAACAATTCGTGCAAGTATACTTTTTTTGGCCCAGCTTAAATCTCTTTGTGATGCCGGAATGTTTATCTTGAGAACTTTAAAGTTACAATTCAACATGCTATCACTCATTTGTCGCTAAGCATTATTCTGTTACTACAGACTGACGATCAAATACCATCGCATTTTAAATTACCATATGATCCGTGGAAAGAACTCTGAAAGTTCTATAATTCACTAACGTGTTCGACCATTCTCAATGACCGCAATATTGTTAGTCAGTGTTCCATTGCTTGATGCTGTAACAAAATGAGTAAAAAATGGATTTAATAGTAACTTTGGAATGGTGTGTATCGTATAGAGCAGCATCTTAGTTTAAAGTACATCAGGTCAAAAGTCCGTCAATGCTAGACAGCGGTAAAAATCCCTCGAGTGACAGGTAGTGATGCACGCCTGATAACGGGCGGGGTGTGTACCCCAGTGTTGAAGCACCGTGGCAGAATATCGCCAGTATGATTGATCAGGACAGATATATGCTCTCTTTTGTATGTCTCGCGCTGGCGAACATATTTGTAAGTAAACAAGATAAGAAACAATGTATAAGGTAGATCAAAGATGGGAGTTGATAACAGGTACTCCTAGTCGCACGTGCCTTCATAATTAGATGTTCCAGGGGTTGGGTTATTGTTGTCCAATAAGGACTAGGCTGAAATTAATTATTTGGGTATTATTTATACTAAGACAATAGCTAGCGGAGTTAAGAGTTTAGAGTCTGGGATCGAGTAGCTAGAGAGAGTTGGGAGTCAGACGTGGAGACGGGCCCTTGACAAATTGGCCCATGGACATTTGTATTGAACTCTTTGATATGGACGGGCAGGTGTTTATTTTTTGTCTGCCTTACACAGGTATTTATTTTTGGTGCCACGACATGCTGCTCTATGTTGTAATGGATATTAACGCAAAGTATTAACTATGGAAAACCACTATACGATGAAATAAACGTTTCGGTCAACCCAAGTAAATACCGTGTTTAGTCATTTTGTTACAATGCGGATGGTTATTATGACGTGTATAAAGTACACCATGTCAATTCGACGAGGGCAGGCATTAAGCATCAGGACTCCACTAGTGAAAGAGACTATAAATTTCCTTCGAAAGATTTATCTCCGAGCATCATACTTACCTGTTAGAGTATTAACGATAGCTACTCATTGTTGTGTATTTGTTACCATCGCCGAGTCAAAAATTAGACACTCCCCACCGCAACGCCACCTACTTCCGGTGAGCACATGTTACCTCATCTTCATTCGAGTAACTTTCAAATATATATACGAAGTGGGGAGGATGGGAGGGAGTCCAACAGGTAAGTATGATGCTCGGAGATAAATCTTTCGAAGGAAAGTTATAATCTCCTTCGCACCATACTTACCTGTTAGAGTATTAACGATAGCTACAGATTTTGAAGCTAAACAGGAGGTGGGCAAACAAGTACCCAAATAAAACGTAATAAAGTAAATTAAGTATTGTTTTAATTACCTGTCACAATGACTAACTCTGACTCGAAGACAGCACTGACTTTCCAAACGCAGTTTTACTGCACATATCTTTCATGTAAAACGATGTAAACGTGCTCTCTGTCTTCCAAGATGCGGCCTCCAAAATATCCTGGATAGCTATTCCTTTCAATAAAGCCCAAGACGAAATTAGGCTCCGGACATCATGTGCTCTGACTCCCTCCAAATTATGATTGGAATATGCCAACTTAATGGTTTTGACAATCTAGTTTGAAATCGTCTCCTTAGATGCTGGAGTATGCTGATTGTCTTTATTTGACCCGGCTCTTATATGTTTTGATACCTTGAGATAAACTTTTAAAGCTCGCACAGGGCAAAGTATTTCATCTTCCACTATAGAAGAAAATTTTGACATTTAAGGAAGTGTTATTTTGTTTGTCATGTAATTCAATAAATCATTTTTAGCGAGAAACTCAGGAGATGGAATAATAGAAACACAGTCTCTGTCCCATCTGATATGTCCATCTGCTATGGACATGGCATGTAAACAGCTGACTCTTCTACCTGAAGCAGCAGCAATCAAGAATAGGGTTTTTAAAGTTAAATGTTTTAAGTCTGTCTGACCTAAAGGTTCATAAGGATATTTACAAAGTGAATGTAAAACAATACTAATATCCCAAGAAGGAACTAGTCTCCTCTTTGGAGGATGGGAAATGAAAAATGCTTTTAACAATTTCTCCAAACTCGGAGAGTGACCAACCTTAACTCCATCCCAGCCGGGATGAACAGCAGAAATAGCGGATTTATATCCTGCAATAGTTCTAACTTGTAACTTCTTGATCGAAAACAAGTACTCTAAGAAATCAGCTATCTCCAGTTCAGATGCTTGCAAGGGATCAATATATTTTTCTCTGGCCCCGTTAAAATAAATTCTGAGTCTATTATTGTAAGTTCTGTTTGTGCTGTTTCGTCTGCACAGTGCTGCTCTCTTGGACACTGATCGAGAAAACCCTTTCTCCATGTATTGTTTGCAGATAATCTCCGCGCTGTTAACTTTAACATATCTGGGTGTGGGTGGAGAAAGCGTCCCCTTTTTTGACTTATGAGATCTGTAATGTTTGTAGAATCATACTAGTCTGGGGCGGTTGCTGTTTCTATCCAACAGTGTTTAGTGTTACCAATTTGTATGTGTATTGCGCATGCTCATTATTGTTGTTGATGACTGCCCGCCGTTTTGGAATAAACATGAAACCATGTGCTCCTCGTTTGTTCCTGTAAATCAGCTAATACAAGCCTTGCCTCGGACATTTCAGTGGCGACGAGGATTTCCGGTGCATCGAAGCTGAAGATAACGGCAGTACGGTAAACCAAAAACTCTGTAATTATACTAGAAAGCCATTATTCACCGACAGCCAAGTGGCGAAAGTTTTCACGCACAGGGGCACGTAAACTCGATCATGGCAGTGTACGGTAAAATTGAATCATTCGATTTTGAAATGAACTGGGATGAGTATGTAGAGAGAGTAGAGCAGTATTTTATAGCTAATGGAGTGGAGGAAGCACACAAACAACGGTCGATATTGTTGACGGTTATGGGTCAGAAAATGTATGGACTAGTGCGAAACCTCACATCTCCCGCAAAGCCCTCCGCCAAAACATATGATGAATTGAAGACACTCATTTCTCAGCATTTAAAGCCGAAACCTCTCATTATAGCAGAACGCTTTAAATTTTATCAACGAAATCAACATTCGAATGAAACTGTATGTCAATATGTGGCTGGATTGAGACGGCTCAGTGAACATTGTGAATTTGGTGCATTTCTAGATGATGCATTGAGAGACAGGTTTGTGTCGGGTTTGTCTTCCATCCCTACACAACGGAAACTCCTAACCGAAGCTACACTGACAATGACTAAAGCAAGAGAGATAGCAGTGAGTATGGAAATGGCTGAAAATGAGGCCCGGAAGTTAAAGGGTGACAGAGTGGATAAAGCTGAAAATGTTCACAAATTTCAAGCGTCAAAAGAATGTTTCCGCTGCGGTAAGTCTAATCATAGCGCAGACAGATGTTTCTACAAGAACAGTAAGTGTCATACATGTAAGGAAGTAGGACATTTACACAAGAGATGCCCAAAATCCAAAACCTCTAGAGATAAACCTGGTAACTCCAAAAATCAAGGTACTGGTGGTACTAGATGTAATACTGATTCAGCCAGGCCAACAAAGGGGGACTCAAAGAAACATAAGAAGAGTTCGAAGATTCATTTCATTGAGGATTCAGACCAGGAGGATGTTTCGGAAGTATGGCCGATATTCTCTATAAAGTCCACAGGGCAAAAGGAAATAAGAATTTCTGTTGACATCGAAAAGATAGCTCAAACGATGGAGCTTGACACCGGTTCACCAGTTTCATTGATATCTGATAAGGATTTCGGAGCTAAATTCCAGGGAAAATTCAACCTACAAAACAGCTCGACAATGTTGAAAACATATACTGGTGAAGTATTACCAGTGTTGGGTGAGGCTAACGTCAAAGTGTCTTATGAGGGACAGACCAAACTTTTACCATTGCTTGTTGTGGAAGGTGATGGACCAGCATTATTTGGAAGGAATTGGTTAGGACAACTTCGACTTAACTGGAAAACAATAAACATGATGTCTATCAACGAACAGAAATATTCAGTGTTTGAGGACAAGTTAGGCACGGTCAAGGGGATCACAGCATCAATCAAGCTCAAGGACAATGCCCAACCTAAGTTTTTCAAGGCCAGAACTGTACCTTATGCGCTGAAAGACCAGATAGGTGCAGAACTTCTCAGTTTAGAGAATGCAGGCATAGTGGAAAAGGTGGACAGTTCAGAGTGGGCAACACCCATTGTGCCAGTCATGAAACCAGACGGTTCAGTTAGAATTTGTGGTGATTTCAAGATTACCATAAATCCGGTGCTAGAAGTACCCGAATATCCCCTGCCAACAAGTGAAGAGCTATTCACAAAGCTTAACGGAGGACAAAAATTCTCAAAGTTGGATTTAACTCAAGCTTACAACCAGGTACTACTTGATGAAGAGTCTAGAAAATATGTGACCATCAACACCCATCTTGGATTGTACAGGTACACCAGACCATTTGGTGTAGCATCTGCGCCAGCTATATTTCAGCGTACCATGGAAACTGTACTACAGGGATTGGATGGTGTCGGTTGTATCCTGGATGATGTTCTTGTAACCGGGAAAGATGATGTTACCCATCAGCAAAATCTGGATGCTTCACTCAAGCGTTTAGATGACTATGAAGTCAAACTAAAGAAAACTAAGTGTTTCTTCATGAAAGAGGAGGTGGAATATTTTGCTTTTGTAGTGAACAAAGAAGGGATCCACCCATCACCACAAAAAATTGAGGCTATTCTACAGTTAAAAGATCCTCAAAACAAGAAGGAGCTTCAGGCATGGTTAGGGATTGTTAACTATTACCGGAAGTTTATACCTGACATGTCTACCATTGTACAACTACTCACAAAACTACTGGCTGACAAAATTGAATGGAATTGGACAGTAGATTGTCATTCAGCATGTGTGAAAATCAAAGAACTGTTAGTCTCATCAGAGGTATTGATTCACTATGACCCAGAAAAGCCTGTAACATTGGCAGTTGATGCATCTTCGTATGGCCTAGGAGCAGTGATCTCTCACACAATTGGGAACGATGACCGACCGATCGCATACGCATCACGCACACTCACTTCTGCTGAGAAAAACTATTCTCAAATTGAGAAGGAAGCATTAGCGATTATATACGGGGTCCGCAAGTTTCATCAGTATCTCTATGGCCGAAAGTTCACATTGTTGACGGACCATAAACCTTTGACATTGATACTAGGTCCAAAGAAGGGTATTCCTGTGCTAGCAACTTCACGATTGCAACGGTGGTCTATCCAGTTGTCTTCATATCAGTTTGACATCAAGTATAGATCAACAACTCAGAACGGGAATGCTGACACCTTATCCCGTTTCCCTATCGATTCGGAGGATTGTACGGAATTGGACCAGGAAGCCGCAAAGGTGAACAAAATTCAGTTGAACAAATTACCTATCACGGCAGCTCAGATTGCTATGGCAACGAAAAATGATCCTGTTTTGTCAAGAGTGATGTATTTTGTCACTAATGGATGGTCACATGAAAGCCAGAAAATGAGTTACTTCCCTTTTACCGCGTTCAGGAGGAAATGACGGTAGAGGAAGGGTGTTTATTAAGAGGAATCCGAGTGATTGTTCCTGATCGATACCGGGATGACATTTTGAATGAGTTACATGTTAATCATCCTGGAATGGTTAGGATGAAGGCATTGGCTAGATTGTTTGTGTGGTGGCCAAACTTAGATATGGACATAGAAACAAGGGTGGCAAAGTGTGAAAGTTGTAGGAAACAATTACCAAACATGCCACAGTCACGCTCAAACCCATGGTTATGGCCGAACAAGCCTTGGGAACGTGTACATATTGACTACGCAGGACCATTCTTAAACAACATGTTCTTAGTCGTTGTGGATGCCCATTCCAAATGGCTGGATGTTGTAAGAATGTCGTCAACGAGCGCTGAGAGCACCATCAACGCGCTTCGATACATGTTTTCCTCATATGGACTACCGAAAGAGGTAGTATCAGACAATGGACCTCAGTTTGTCGCGGCTGAGTTTGAATCTTTCATAAAGAAAAACGGTATTAAGCATACCAAATCAGCGCCATACCACCCAAGTTCAAATGGTGAAGCCGAACGTGCAGTTAGAACCTTTAAGACTGGTATGAAAAACTTGGAAGATGAGGAAGGAACATTAAACCAGAAGCTGGCATCATTCCTATTGTCATACAGGACAACTCCTCATACTTTGACCAAGGTCACACCAGCTGAGTTATTCATGGGCAGGAAGCTCAGAACTCGTTTGGACATTATAAGACCAAATTTGAAACAGTCAGTTCAATTACGAACTCAACAACATGTCAAGAAAGATTGCACAATGGAGGTTGGAGACTTGGTTATGGTACATGACTACAGAGGTCAAAAACGGAAACCATCATGGGTTCGTGGACTTATTCTGCAGAAGCTAGGACCAGTTACCTACACCGTACAGTGTAACAAAATGGGTAGTAGAAATACAATTTAGAGAATATAATTTAAAACAGAAATTTAAAGTACAACAGGTTCTCTGGAAACAATAACAACAGGTGTCAAAAGTCAGGCACTGGACCAGGGTTAACGTCCTGTGATGGACAGGCAGTTTGGTAGCCCTTAGATATCAAGGGTGTGCCTCACGCACCTAGCCACTGTAGCGAGATAGCTGGGGAGGGATCGTCGATCAGAGTAGATAGCATACTGGACGGTAAAGTACATCGGGATCCCTGAGATAAGGTTACATGAGCTTGCACGTGCCTTGATAATTATATGCCTCGCGGGGTGGGGTATTGTCATCCAATCGGGGCTTAGTTAGAATTGAAGTGTTTTGGTATTATTAATACTAAGACAATAGACAGTAGCAGGAGAGTAGCGGGAGAAGAGCATGAGAGTGGTTGGAGACTAGAGCTCGGGAGCTAGACAAGGCAGTGCAGGCCTGTAGAGGGGAGTAGGAACTTAAGCGGGAGATGGGGGTGGACTTGAACAGGATCTTGTGTAACCACGGCAAGAAATAAAATTTAACTCAAATACCACGTGTCGGAGTAATTATTGTGTAACACACGTGGATATTTTTGGTGCCGTGACCAGGATTTCGAACCTGGGAGAACACAGGAAAAAGAGGTCATAGGAAACAAAATAATGTGTGTCCATGGATTTATGAACTTTACCAACATCTTGAAAGGGATATATAACAGGACAGATTCTCTATAAAGGTGAGTGATTAATTGGGATAGACCTATTCTAACAAATTTAGTAAATTAATTATGGCAGAAAATGTTGGTGTTTTAATAGAAAACTTGACAGCCCAATTAACTGGACTCACGTCGGCCATCAACACCCAGGGGATTGCAGGCGCAGTAGACAGCTATGAGGGGGACCCGAAGAAATTTAAAGAGTGGGTAGGATCGATAGAAAAATATGCTACGTTAACCGGGATAGCTGCTGATAGAATAAAATTAGTAGCGTACCAAGCTAGTAAGGGCCCAGTGGGAGATTTTGTGAAACGTTACGTTGAAGAAAACCCCCAGGGAACTTGGGCAGAGCTTAAGGCAGAGCTTGCCTCCCGATTTTCGGAGATAACCGATCCACAGCATGCTTTTGTTCTGCTGCGGAAAGCCAAGCAGAAATCGGACGACAGCGTCCAGATTTTTGCCGAAAAACTGTTGGCTTTGGCCGATGAGGCCTATGCTAACATGCAAAGGGGCAATCCAGCCGTAGAGCAGCAACTGGTCGGATTCTTTGTAGATGGGCTACTTAATGATAGCTTAAAGATGAAGGTAATGCGAGAAAATCCGCCAACATTACGGGAAGCGGTGAACGTAGCTATGGCCGAACAAAATTTGCGACGGCGATTCCAGCTCCGTACTAATACCGTAACCAAGGGTAGGCATGTGGAACCCATGGACACTAGCCTTGCGGCAGTGCCAATGGATGTAGGACATAGCAGAGCTACCCGTAAATGCCACAACTGCGACAGGACGGGGCACATTGCTAAGGAATGTAGGTCGAAAACACGTCGAACTGGGGCTGGTCCGCGCCAATATCAGCAGCTCTGTTGGGCTTGTGGGAATCGGGGCCATTTTCAACGAGAGTGCCCTCAATATAGACAAAGAAAAAACTAGGTAGCTCTCCCTTGAATGAAACCGCTGGGGAGAGTAAAGTTTGCAAGATACATTTGGCAGGGAGTCCGAGTTCATGTGTAATAAAAATTGGGAAACAGCGATATAGGTCTTTAGTTGACTCGGGGGCAGAGGTCTCGCTAGTACATAAGCGCGTTTTGGGGCATTTACAGCCATTCCCTGTTATTAGGAAGCCAAAAATTCAGCTACAATCGGTAAATGGGGACACATTGCCGGTAGAAGGTTGTGTTGATATAAAATTTAAATTAGGAGATACCACGGTAACCCAGTTATTTCATGTGGTCACAGACATGAATCGAAATTTTATCTTAGGCAGAGACTGGTTGACAGACAATGGCGTGAGGTTGTATTTTGATCTAGGTTCCTTACGATTCCGGAATCAATACATCCCACTAGAGGAAGATATCCATATTGCATCACTTGTGCGCCTAAGGCAAAATGTTGGTCTGAAACCACAAACAGCTACCTTATGTCTTGGTAGGGTAGGACCAGCAAACCGTAGAACTGCAGAGCTACTGCAGGTAAAACCTGTGGATTCAGGTTACATCAGCACCGAACCTGGCCTCATGGTCGGTAATGCCGTGACAAAAGTGTCGAGCCGTGGACACTTGGCCATTATGATTGTTAATAATACCAACAAATATTATAAACTAAAACGCGGTTGTGTAATTGGCAGGACTGAATCCCTAGGTCAAGCTAATCTCGTTGAGACTCATACTAGGTCAACAAAATCTGTGGCGGCTACCGTAACTAAGGACAACTTAGGGGAAATTAAAGTAACACGAGAGCATAGGGGCGTACTCACAGAGTTGATTCACACCAATAGGGACCTTTTTGTAGACAGTGACAGAGACTTGAGCCATACAGACACAGTGACCATGAAAATAGACACGGGAAGTAAGGGGCCCATCAAACTAAAACCTTACAGGACCCCCCTGCGTAAACGGGAGGTAGTTGACAAAGCCGTAGAGGATATGTTAGAGGCAAACATTATTAGGAGGTCGAAGTCGCCATGGTCATTTCCCATAGTTATCGTAGACAAAAAGGACGGTACAAAACGGTTTTGCGTCGACTTTAGGCAGCTTAATAAAATAACCAAACCCTTTTCTTATGCATTACCGCTTATAGACGATATTTTGGCCCTGCTAGGTAAGGCACATTACTTTACCACTCTAGACTTAAAATCGGGCTATTGGCAAGTACTAATGGACGAAAAAGACCGAGAGAAAAACTGCATTCGTTTGCCATAAAGGCTTGTTTGAATTTAACGTTATGCCATTCGGACTGAGTAATGCACCCGCGGTGTTCTCCGAACTTATGTCAATAGTTCTTCGAGGGTTAGACCATATGGCCATAGCGTATTTGGACGACATACTAATATTTTCCCCCACAATAGAGGAACATCTGGAACATATTAGGATTGTCTTTAATAGACTCCGTCAGCATGACTTGCGACTTAAGCTGAAGAAATGTTTTTTTGCCCAGACCGAAACGAAATATTTAGGATTTACTATCAACAAAGGTGGTGTTATGCCGGATATGCAAAAGGTTGAGGCTATAAGAGCAATGGCTGCACCAACAAACGTACGGGAAGTACGAGGATTTATTGGGTGCACTAGCTACTACCGCAGATTTATCCCTAACTTTTCATACATCGCGGAGCCACTGATAGCTTTAACAAGGAAATACGCGAAATTTAAGTGGACTCAGGAATGTGAAAAAGCTTTTATATATTTAAAGGATAGTCTCACGGCAATACCTTATCTTGCTTATCCTGATATCAATCAACCATACATTCTGTACACAGATGCTAGTGACAGATGCATCGGCGCGTGTCTCACACAGTCGGCAATAGGGGAAAAGGCCTTCTTGCCAAACATTAAGAATGAAAGGCCAATTTACTTTCTGTCTCACAAACTGAGCGATACACAGACTAGATGGTCCACCATAGAAAAGGAGGCCTATGCCATTCATTACGCCTTGCAAAAATTAGACCATTATTTACACAACGCGGAATTTGTTATTCGAACGGACCATAAACCCTTAAAGTACATATTAGACTCTCCAATGCAAAATAGGAAGATCCAACTTTGGGCGTTAAGTTTATCAGGCTACAACTGTCGAGTAGAGTATATCCCCGGGACAGAAAATACTTGTGCTGATCTCTTATCAAGGTCCCCAGGACAGACCACCACAGAGGACGATACAAACCCCAACGATGACTGCCCCGACATTACGGATAAAACTTTTGAAATAGCGGTCTTGAATTCCAATCAGTTCGATCCCAAGGATTTTGCTAGTTGTGAGATAGCGGGTGACGCTGACATTGACATCCAGAGCCCGACCTTGCTAGATCTCGATATGAGACAGGAACAGCCAAAGGACGAGACAATAGCTGATTTAATACAAAAACTGACTGAAGCTGATGACAGTAAGGCGATACATAGGAAATACATGCTAGTAGAGGGAGTACTGTATTACATAACTGACCCAGATAATAAGACAACCTTGAGGTTATATGTTCCGGAGCACTTGCGTGGCAAGGTAGTTACACAGTATCATGATGAAAACGGGCATATGGGCATAGATAAAACTTATGAGGCAATTAAACAAAAATATTTCTGGCCAAACCTGTACAAAAAGCTCTATTCCTACATATCTGATTGTGTTCCATGCCAAAAAAAGAAGCCTACAGAAACGAAAACCCCCCCCATTACAGGAAACAGATATACCGCCGTTTCCTTTTGCAAAGGTAGGACTAGATCTATCAGGTCCTTACCCCAGGTCGTTATCGGGAAACAAATACATTGTCAGTTTTGTAGACTGGTATAGCGGTTGGCCCGAAGCCTTTGCCGTACCTGACAAAAGCGCGGAAACTATCGCCCATCTTTTAATTGAAGAAATATTTCCACGATATGGGGCACCATTACAAATTGTTACTGATAACGGGACGGAAAATGAAAATAGGGTTATGAGAGAAACTTTAGCAGTATTGAATATCAGCCACCTAACGACGGCATTTTATCATCCGCAAAGTAATGCCAAGGTAGAACGCTTCCACCGAACGTTACATGATATTTTGGCAAAAAAACTTGACGATGACACGACGGCATGGGACGTATATCTCAATCAGACGCTGGCAGCTGTCCGCTTTAACATCAGTGAATCCTCCAAATTCTCACCATTTTTCTTGTTATATAACAGAGACGTAGTCCTGCCAGTTGATAACCTGTTACAACCGCGACGAAAGTATGTTGGAGAGGAACTCCATCAAATTGCGCTTGAACAGCAGCACAAGTCATTTATGTTAGTCCATAAAAATCTCAAAAGGGCCAAACAACGACAAGAACGCTATGCTAATAGACATACTAAACCCGTTGAATTTAAAGTCGGTGACCCCGTGCATTATCGTAACCATCTCCGAAAAAATAAACTGGATAACAAATGGGCATTGTACTATAGAATTATATCCCAAACGACACCTGTAAGCTTTGTAATTAGAAATCAATTAGATGGAACCGTTACTAAGGCCCACGCCGAACACCTTCGCCTTGCTAAAATTGATGAATGGGAGATTCCCCACAAACCGACAGGTCGTCCACCACGTCGGGCGAAGTTTGTTGTCCCGCCAACCGATAGTGCGGACGCTGATTCGGAAAGTTCCGACTCTGATATACCGCTAGCCGATATTGCCCGTCGTTTCCGTCGGGAAAGGTCTTCTTCATCGGGGGAGGACAACATCCCCCTGATGGAATTGACAAAACGTTGGAAACGAGCCCAAATTTCTAATAGCCCCCCCGATCGTTCCAGTCACTCCGCCTCCGACTCAAACGGGAGTACCGTAAACCCTGTGGAGGCCCCAAGTTCCAATAGCGCAAGTGACAATGTCGATAGCGACCACGAATCTATGTCTGTCAATCAAGTTTCTCGGTTCCTAAATTCTCAAGATAAAACAAAAAAGGGTGAACGCAAAGTAGCTATAGCGGAATCCTTGTTAGATGTGTTGAGCAAACTTATATAAGGTTTCGTGTCAATAAGGTTAATAAGTCATTTAATTGACCATTGTAAATAGATTGTAAATATATATTAATTGTTTTGTAATTGCAGATATTGAATTGGGATCTGTGACCTGCATTGATCGTAAAATTTTCTGTGATCTCCACCCGTTAACAATTAAGCACCATGAAGCTGATACATGCACTGACAATTGCCGTAGGTTTGGTAGGTTGTTGGGTTCCACACGTGAGATCATCCCTACTTGTACACGAAAATGTTATCTTTAATAAGATCCATGAGCTATCATTTACCCGCTCCCGATGGCTTGTAACGGCCGTGATTGACTTTCGAACTTTCGAGAACTTCCAAATAAAGCTAAATCTTGATCTAGCCGAAGCGTCGCGCATAAATGCGCGGGTTCAACAACAATTCACATTACATACAAAGGGCGAGTATCAAGAGACTATAACCGCAGTCAAAAGAGAGTTAGAATATTTAAATGTCAGTTACAGTTCTGTTAAAGATGGATTTCTGGAATATAAGACCATGAATAATCGGTATAAACGCAGTTTACTTCCAATAGTAGGGAAGGCATTGAGCTTCCTATTTGGTACTGTATCAGAAGATGACCTTGACTCTATTCACCAGGGTATTAACACCTTGGCAAGGAATCAAGAACATATCGCCCATGTTGTCGAAGACAGCATGTCGATAATAAACATTACAAGAGTTCAGGTATCTGAAAATAGACAAGCAATCAACAAACTGATCCTGAATGTCCTTGAGCTGGACCATAAAATAGCGAATGCCACAAAAGTGTTGGAAGGGCAGTTTCGGGAATTCGAACACTTTGTACAGATACATGCTCAGCTTAAATCGGTCCTTGCCGAGCTCAAATATTTATGCGATGCAGGAATGTTTTATCTTGAAAATTTGAAGTTACAGCTGAACATGCTCTCACTAGGTCATTTATCACCAAGTGTCATCTCTCCAACGAAACTGAGTTCGTTATTGCTCCAAATTGACGCTCATTTGCCATCACACTTCAAATTACCTTATGATCCTATGCGAGAATTATGGAATTTCTATAAGTCGCTGACGTGTACAACCGTACTCGATGAAAACAAGATCGTCATAATAATTAGTGTTCCGCTACTAGACTCTGATAGTTTATATGATATGTATGAAGTTCACAATATTCCTTCCCCAATGGTGGGTATAAAGTATCATGAACCTGCGAGGAAAGGGGACATGGTTGCTCATTATGATCTAGAGGCGACCACGTTAGCAGTTAACGCTGACCGTACTCGCTTCTTGTTGTTGAATACGGAAGAGCAAACCAGATGCGGTAACTCTCGCTTTAGCTATTGTGAAGTTAAGAGCCCGATCTACCCCACAAACATAAACCGGCTATGTGTTGTTGCCCTATTTCTGGACCACAAAAGTAGCATAAAAGAACGCTGTAAGACGGTGGTAATACCAGAATCAATATTACCGAAGGCTAGGTATATTGTAGATGGAAGATGGGTGGTTTGCTGTAGTTTGTCCAAATACCAAAACGGGTAATCACAAGGTAATAGTTAAGCCCCCGATGGGCGTCATCCAATTACAGATGACATGCTCCGCATCAAGTGACTATTTAATATTACCCCCATACTACTTCCGGGAGAGCAGGTATAACATTACCGAGACACAGATACTGGCTTACAATGATACCTTTATTAATCTTCGGTTATGGGAACCATTTAAACGGGCTGTACCACAGTTTAAGGCCATTGAAATACCAAAAAGGCTTAGAGAAATCGATCGGATTCCAATGAATCATCTTATCACTGAGATAAGGGGGATGCGCAAAATACCTACGGGAAGTAAATGGTCTGCATGGGTCTTTGTATGTATTGGGCTGTCCTTCATTGTGTTAGCTGGCGGGTTCGCCATACTGTTTTGGAGAATTAAATTGAAAAGCAAAATTTTATTACTATTACGTAAGAGGTCAGATCCCAAGGTCACAAATTCACCAGACATGGAGATGATGCCGGTTAACCCGAGAAGCGTAGACAACGCTACAGGACACGCGGATGCCACGTCCTCATCATCAGAAAGGGACAAGCCAGGTCCCTCAGTGAAAGAAACCAGCGCGCTGTGGACATCGATGCAGCGAACTAGGCTGTGATAAGCCAGTGCTAATGGGACATTACGTACTCAAGCCGTTACGACGTCGCAACCTGTATTGTATTAACAATTGTGTTGTACTGTAAATAAGTATTTAAGTCCAAGTATACTCCCCAGGATAATGTGAATTATTATCTGGCTCAATGGACATAAAATAAACTCCCGTGTGTTTTTATATGGTACTGCAATGAACAGCTGATGTTCGTTGCACTGCATATACTGCCTTCAGGAACCATTAAGTACACTCCTGTTATACTACAACTCATGTACCACACATAACGGACATAACATGCAACGTCCATGAATTATAACTTAATTATTAGTCCTTCACATGAATGAGGACTGTGCGAAAAGGATGCTATGAGGACAAATGTAGAGGACACGTCTGCGTATAAGGACGGTGGCATTCACGGACTATAATTATAGCCATTCCGAAAACCTTTATATTCAGTACATATATGATGCACGGAGTATGTTACTCGTGGGAACAAATGGACACAGGACGAATTACAGCTGTTGAGTGATAGTCAGCTATCATCCTGTGTGATTAACCTGATGGATTCCTAAACAGTGATCATGGACCGTGATTACAAACCATGGATTTTTAAACCTGATGGATTATTAATAGGAACAAGCAGGATTGGCAGTGTCTTAGTAAAGGAATTCTATGTGTACTCCTGGATTATTGCCATTAACATGAGTGACATGTACTGTTGGCACGTCGGTGTTGTGGATGATTATGTGGAAATATTAACTTTGGAATTATTACTGACTGGTGAAAGATTTTGCATGCTTGTTATTCGTTAGAATAGGACACTGAGAAGAAAGACGAACTGGGCTAAACTAATTATCACTTAACCTTCCAGGATAAAGTGTGGATCGGGAGTTAACTGGTTTTCACATTTTGTTTAATTAATTTTAGGAATATTGGTTAATATTCTTTGTGGGGAAGGTATGTAACAAAATGGGTAGTAGAAATACAATTTAGAGAATTTAATTTAAAACAGAAATTTAAAGTACAACAGGTTCTCTGGAAACAATAACAACAGGTGTCAAAAGTCAGGCACTGGACCAGGGTTAACGTCCTGTGATGGACAGGCAGTTTGGTAGCCCTTAGATATCAAGGGTGTGCCTCACGCACCTAGCCACTGTAGCGAGATAGCTGGGGATGGATCGTCGATCAGAGTAGATAGCATACTGGACGGTAAAGTACATCGGGATCCCTGAGATAAGGTTACATGAGCTTGCACGTGCCTTGATAATTATATGCCTCGCGGGGTGGGGTATTGTCATCCAATCGGGGCTTAGTTAGAATTGAAGTGTTTTGGTATTATTAATACTAAGACAATAGACAGTAGCAGGAGAGTAGCGGGAGAAGAGCATGAGAGTGGTTGGAGACTAGAGCTCGGGAGCTAGACAAGGCAGTGCGGGCCTGTAGAGGGGAGTAGGAACTTAAGCGGGAGATGGGGGTGGACTTGAACAGGATCTTGTGTAACCACGGCAAGAAATAAAATTTAACTCAAATACCACGTGTCGGAGTAATTATTGTGTAACAACAGGTTGGAGAATTACAGTGGAAAAGACATATTGATCAGATGAGAGCATGTCATCCAGATCGTGTTGTGGATGATTATCAAAACAAGTCGCATTTGCAGGATATCATTGACTTACCATCTTATTTTCCTCGCGAAGAGATAACACGTGCACCTATGGTTCCTTCAAGCGAGTCGATCACTCCATCTATGATTTCATCTCCAACTCTCAAACGCTCTATTACAAATGAGAGTCGCGAAACCATGCCAAAGACTGTGGAATCTATTCCTTCATGTGATAAATCTGGATCCATGGCAACAGAGTCGCGATTTCCGCGTCGTGAACGTTCAAAACCAAACAGGTTAATAGAAACCATGTGACAGTTAAAAGTTGAACTTGAACTGTTATATTGTGCAACTGTAGTGATTTAATGACAGTTAAAATTATACCGAAAGTATAATTATGTTAAATTGTGTTCAGATTTTGAAAGACTGATTTTCATGAACTGTGTGAAAAACATGTTTTGTTCTAGTGAAATTACCTTTAAATACTAATTACAGCCAGTAATTATATTCTTAAAGGGGGGAAAAGTGTAATGTTTGTAGAATCATACTAGTCTGGGGCGGTTGCTGTTTCTATCCAACAGTGTTTAGTGTTACCAATTTGTATGTGTATTGCGCATGCTCATTATTGTTGTTGATGACTGCCCGCCATTTTGAAATAAACATGAAACCATGTGCTCCTCGTTTGTTCCCGTAAATCAGCTAATACAAGCCTTGCCTCGGACATTTCAAGATCTGGCCGATTTGGAAGTCTTACGGGGTAATCTATCAGTAACTGAACAAGCGTTGGGAACCATGGTTGTTTCATCCAGAATGGTGCTATTAGAATTATTATGCAATTCTCTGCTTGAATTTTCTGGAGAGCTTTTGGAATTAAGACCACTGGAGGGTAGGCTTAACCCACTATCCCCTGCCAACTGAGACTCAGAGCATCTACTGAGAATGCTAGTGGGAACGGGGACACAAAGGTTTGAACCTGATTGTTCCAACGTGTTGCAAACAGATCTATCTGTGGATGTTCCCACATGTTGAAAACTGTCTGAGTAACGATTCTGTTCAACATCCACTCTGTCGGCAGGGTCCTGGACCGCCGAGAGAGAAGATCTGCCAATATGTTGGTCTTGCCTTTCTGCAATGTGTTGAGCTGTTAATGTGATATTGTTGCTGATAGTCCATTGATAAATTCTCAATGTTAAAATACAAAGAGACGGGGAGTGAGTTCCCCCTTGCTTGTTTATGTAAGTCATAACAGTTGTGTTGTCGGTTTTCATCAACACTTTCTGATTCTTGAGCACCGTGCAAAAATGCTGGAGTGCTAGAAAAACAGCCATCATTTCTAAATAATTTATGTGTTGATTGCTCAGATCCCCTGACCAAACACCTGATACCTGTAACTGATCCAGGTGTGCTCCCCAACCTGTCATGGACGCATCTGTTACCAATACAACTGGAACAGTATGGTCTGTCAGAGGTACCCCCCTGAAGTAGTTGTTTTGGTTTACCCACGAATTGAGATGAGACTTCACGTGGTGAGTGAGTGGTATCTCTAGAAAGATGTCCCTTTCCATTGTCTTCCAAAAATACAGAAGGTGCAGTTGTAACGTTGAATCCCAAATGATGTATTTGTTTCAAGATATAAGACCGTTGTTCTGCCAGTAGGTGATACGATTGATTTCTGACCAACCAATCGTCCAGATACGCATGAGGGTGTAGTGACCTTTGACGCAGGTGTCCCAATAGAACCGAAACTATCTTTGTAAAAAGACGGGGAGCCACAGAAATTCCGAACGGAAGAGCGCGAAATTGATAAACTATGCCTTCGATTGCGAAGCGTAAAAACTTTCTGCTTCTTAAATGGATAGGAATATGCAGATAGGCGTCGGAATGATCCAGAGAAAAAACCCAGTCCCCTATATTTAGAGACTGTATGACTGATCTGAAAGTTTCCATTTTGAAGTGCTGGTTTTTTATGAACCGATACAGTTTTCTTAGATTTAACACCATGCGAAAACCGCCTGATTCTTTTGGCACTAAGAACACAGTTGAATAAAAACCTGTGTTTATGTCTTTTTCCTCCACAATTTCTATTGCATTCTTTTCCAGAAGAGAGTTTACCTCGTGCAGTGTTGAATTTCTCGGCATTCTAAAAAAAGATGGCCACCAGGGGGAGATAACACAAAAAAGAGGAACATCATCTGATTTCTACATAATTTGGTACTTGTGGGTTTTAAGACATAAGGAAGACAATGGTTACCTCTGTTTTTCAAAAAGACCAAATGTCCACCATGGAAGATAACCCTCTACCATGGGGAGATAACTCTTACACCAAAAATTTAATTATTGTCCTATTTACACCAAAAATGGAATTATTGTCTTATTTTGCAGAAAATTGGTAAAAGGGGGTTTGGTGCCATTACAAACTGCATAGTGATGTCTGTTTTGTAAATAGAAAACAAATTCCCCACCAGGGGGAGATAACTGCAAACATCATGAACATTATCCGAGTTATACGATATTTGGTATATAGAGTTTTTTTGGACACAAAGAAGCTAGTTCTTCGATGGATTTATGTTATTGGTGAAGTGGTCAGAGTTACTGCTTTAGAGAACGGTAAGTAACAATAAGATTTCTACTGAAATTTTAGTGTGTATTAAAAATATTTGCATGACTTCACTTCCCCTTTGGCACCATCAAATCATGTGTAACTATGGTAATTAATAAGAGACATATACTACCATATATATTTTTGTGTAATTTATCAAATTCGAAGCTCTGCATAGTCTGTATAGGAATATCATGTCAGTGAAAACCTATTACATACATGTTTTGGCTATAAACACAAACTTCATTTCCCATTCTAATGCTGAATTTCATTCCCAAAAATTCTTGTAAATAATCAACAGTTACACATGGTTTGATCATAGCTTGCGTCCTCGTCGCGGTGCTGGACATCACAGCATAGCACAGTAGTTTAATATTTTAATCCTTATATAAGCCATATACATCTTGTGATGTGTTACCCACATATCTTAGTTCTTCACCTAGCATGTTACCTAGCCATTGCTTGCTTATATAGCTATTGCTCTATCTCGGTAAAGTCAGGAGTGTGGAACCTTGATTGTGTGGTAAACTCTACATTTTTATATTTATGTTCTGATGATATTCTGGAACTCCGAACTCTACTAGCAACCGGTATTATTAGGTGATTAACTGAGTGGTAGACTTCTTCGCCAAGACACGAGTGTAGCCTGGAACTTTACACGTTTGCCTTATTATCTCGAGGAAACTGACGGGAGAACTTAACCACTATACAGTGAAAGCTATTAATTATTACAGTGTATGCAGTTGTTATAGGAAATCTGAACTTTATATTGAAACATAAACTTTGAAATTATAGTATACTAGTCGTATGCACTGTACGGTGGAAATCGGTATTCACAGGTTACATTAATAGTGTGTATGTTGTAGACGGTTATTACTTATACAGATTTCAGGTTGTAACATACGGTTAGTGTTACTACGGTCTCTGAATGTATTGTCTGTTGTGTAGTAATACCAGCAACCTATTGTAACCACGGTTGTGTATTTTTCCGGTTTACGAGGGCAGTGTCGATGGAGCTTAGTATTTTTTTCTTGTTTTGTTGTACATTTTTTTCCTTTGTTGAAGTAGTAAATTGTTAAATTTGCATTTATTGGTTGAGTATTTCCATACACAAGACCGTAGGGCATTCGCGACAATGTACGTTAAATCAACTTGTCAATTTAAGTATGAAACTAAAGTTGTACATAGTTGCATACAAATTAACATTATATAAAAGAATCGATGTACCGAATTTTATGGGTATGTTCAATTTAAACACTTTAAAATCTAGTTTTACTGTATTATATATTTATATATCAAAACTGAAGTCTTGGAAAAAACAAAAGGAATTAAGATCAATAAATGAGCAATTAAGTGATTATTTTGTGCAATATGTAATTACTAGTATAATTTTTCTGACAGATGAAATGGATCACGAACACCTGTCCAAACTTACCGACACAGATACAGCTGACAAAGACGAGCCAGAAAGTAAGTTGAACCATTTCTATAATTCTTAGTAATACACACCTGTTAGTCATACTAATAGATTTACTATTCTGCAGACATAAGACATTAAAATATTAAATGCAAATCATAGAAACAGTGACTTAGCATATAACTAAATATAACTCTTTTACATTCTCAATTTTGGTTCCTTGATGCCTATATGAAAAATTAATTCAATTGAATTCATCGATAAAATAAAGGCCTGATGAAATATGCCGACATCGTGCAGACTCTGTCCAGAAGGTCTGGTTTTGCTGCGGCGTTATATTATGATATTAATTTTCGTCGTTGGCATCAATTATTTCCCCAAACTGCTTGGGGAAATGTCCATTCTGAATTCTACTTGGAGGCTACAGCCATTGGATTAAGGAACTCTCCCCGTCCCCATTCCTTTCAGCAGCCCTTTCTTTCAAAATCAACTACTTTTGCAAAGGGGGTTTGTTGGCCCTTTAACAAATCAGGAACATGTAAGAAAGGGCCCCGATGCAAATTTCCCCACATCTGCTCAGCCTGTGGAGGGGGGCATTCCTTCAAGCAGTGTAAAACACAACCCTCTTCTCCCCCAGGGATAGTTCCTTTGGAGGAGGACATAATAGTCAATCATCAAGCAATAATTCACAACGCGGGCAACACAAATCCCAACAAAAAATTTAAACTCCCAACGCCTGTAAAGGTTGAAGTTTTCCTCTATTATTTGACAGGATACCACCCAGATAAATTTCAGTTTTTACGGAAAGGCTTTACCGAGGGTTTTACTTTACAGTTTACTGGAGTTAGGCAATTTAGAATTTCAAAAAATCTTTAATCCGCTACAGATAATCTCTCCGCTCTCAAACAAAAAATTGCAAAAGAACTTAGGTTGGGTCGCGTACAAGGTCCATTTCTTAACCCCCCATTCACTAATATACAGGTTTCTCCATTAGGACTGGTTCCAAAGAAGGAGCCCAATGAATTCCGAGTTATTCATCATTTGTCCTACCCTCATGAATCATCTATCAATGACGGTATTGATCCGGTAGAGGCAACTGTGGCCTATCAAACCATTGATGATGCAGTGCGCCTGGTCAAACGTTTTGGAAAGGGGGCGCTTATGGCAAAAACAGACATTGAGTCTGCTTTTCGTCTAATTCCCATTCATCCCTCTGACTACGAGTTGTTAGGTTTTCAGATCGAAAAAAAAAATATTTTGACAAAGTGTTACCCATGGGATGTTCCATTTCTTGCCGACTCTTTGAAGGATTTAGCTCCGCTATTCATTGGATTATGGAGGTTAAATATCAAGCGGCAGGGGTCGTGCATATTTTGGATGATTTTCTTTTTGTAGCCCCTCCCAATAATTCCAAATGTAGCGAAGATCTATCAAACTTTCTTGGTTTTTGCCAAGACAAGCAAATTCCTATTAAACAAAGTAAAACTGTTCACCCTTGTACTTGTCTAACCATTTTAGGCATAGAGTTAGATAGTTCCCAAATGGAGGCTAGATTGCCAGAAGACAAGATCGTCAAAGCCCGTCAGCTTTTGGCCCATTTTGCTCGTCGCAAGAAAGTTACGTTGAAGGAATTGCAGTCTTTGATTGGTTTGTTAAATTTTGCATGCAGAGTTATCTCTCCTGGTAGAACTTTTTTGCGACGCTTGATCAATTTGACCCGTGGCTTACAGAAACCTCATCATCATGTACGTCTAGATCGCGAGGCTAGAGCCGACATTTCCGCCTGGAAAGTTTTCTTAGACTCTTACAATGGGGTTTCCATGTTCCTAGATGATCGTTGGGTTACAACTAATCAGATTCAGCTCTTCACTGACGCAAGTAATTTGGGTTTTGGGGCTATTTTCAACAACTCCTGGTTTTATGGTACTTGGCCTTCACCATTTACTTCCCACCATATTACTGTAAAAGAGTTTTTCGCAATTATACTTGCTTTTGAAGTTTGGGGCCCCAACCTGTGGAACAAATGTATAACGGTTTTCTGTGACAACATGGCGGTGGTTGATATAATCAACATGCAAACCTGTAAGGATGACACTCTTATGGTCTTGACACGGCGCTTTGTCGTTACTTCTTTACGTTTAAATATTCTTTTCTCAGCTCGCCATATCCCTGGAAAAAGTAATGTTCTTGCAGACCATCTGTCTCGTTTACAGGTGGACTTGTTTCGAGAGCAGGCGCCTCACATGGCACGGCACCCGACGCCAATTCCGGATCATCTCCTATCCATTTAAATGTATTAATTGTGAAACTTTTGGAGACTGCAACATCTCCTCAGACCAAGCGTACCTATGCTAGGGCTTATAAATTGTATCAGGAATTCATGGTCGCCAATCGTCCATCGCTTCTGGTTCCGCCTACTAATATGGGTATGCTAGCATATTTCATAGCTCACCTCCATAATGTTAATTTCGCTTCATCCACAATAGCAACTTATGTTGCAGCTATTGGATATTTGAATAAGATTGCGGGTTTTCCTGACCCTTCCCAGTCCTTTCTTATAAAAAAGTTATTGGGATCTATTCATAGAAATTCTGCACGCGCTGATGGCCGTCTGCCAATTACACCCACAATTTTGGGAAAACTAGTGGCATCCTTACCTTTTGTATGTCAATCGGCGTACCAACAGTGTTTATTGAACACCTATTCTCCATTAAAGTGTCCATATGACATATTTGTGTGTCTTTGTGTTGTACCTACAGCATCTGAACAAATGTATACATTCCGTACTTTTTCTTCTTAAATATAAACCATAATTGATCAAATCATTGGGTATAATAATTGGTTTTCAGAAAATTGTGCTGACAGCAGGCACCCAAAAATTGTTTATTTGACAAATTATGCTTGTCGCTTGACTACAACGGCATATTAGCACATTAATAAAATAAGTTTCCATATTGTCGGAGTGTCTATTACACGTGTATAATATAAACCAGTACTTCAACTGCTGATGGAAGAAATTTCAAGAAGATATCTGTTAATATGACGAAGATATGCACGTTTTGATAATGTCGCCAAAAAAAACGTAATCTACGTTACCTCACAAAGGTATAGTATTACACAAACTTTTTACTTTTCTTCAAATTGATTAAAAAGCTTCCATAAACTGCCTTCGTACCTTTCTCCTTGAAAAACATTTCAATTAAGTCATACATATTACGGAAAAAATATTATCAAACAATTTTGATTGGACATTTTAGCGTATTTTTAAGAGCGTAAGCTACGTTCCTCTTTGTGTAAGAAAAATAGTTGGAATATAATCGAGTGGCATTACGAATTGAACATTCTCTATGGTAAAATACATTTAGGAATAAAAAGAAAGTTTGAAGGTTATTTATCAAGACAGAAATTGTTTGGACATAACTGTCAGTAAGTTACGTTATGTAAGCTACATTGACAATATCTTTCATTTTCAAATTTTATCTGTGAACAATTTGTGATTTCGGAATCATGAGTTTATCCCAAACCGTCCTACGTTTCATCTCATATTATGTGTGCATCATTTCCGCCTGACTGAAGTTTAAGGGTGTCCAAGTTCAAATTATACTTGAATTATTCCACTGATTTAACGACGAAAATAAAGGTAAATATCTCAACTCTAAGATATATAACTAATATAAGAGTTAATGAATAATGTATTCATTTAATTAATGACCAATTATGATACATTGGACTGTGAAAATCACTGTGATATGGCACCCACGTGGTGTGGATGCAACATTCAAGGACGAATCAAAGTGGTTTTTTTTTTCGTTTAACTACACAAAGTTTGCGATGATATTTCAATCAACTGAGATATATACAAACAAATACCAGTGTATACGTTGATTAATACGTTCTTTATTTATATGAAATCGAACGCATTATAAGATATTTATAAATATTTGTAGTCATTTGTTTCAATGAAATATTACATAACGTAGCTTACTTAAAAAGCATCAAATAAATTTTGATGAAGGATTTTTTTGTTTACAATATTGTATGCCGGATTTTTCTTTTGTTCCCCTTTTTAAAATCGATTGAACAAATATTTAGATACAGAAAAGGATGTTGACCTGGACTCTATTGTGAACAAGACCGTTACAATAATAGATAACGTAGATTACATAAAATATAACGTAGATTACAAAACAAGTATTTGTTCTTTTAGGCATGCCAAAGTCAAAAGCGGAAATACAGAAGGCGTACCGGGAAAGAAAAAAACTTCAGGAGGGAGAAGAATACTTACAAAAAGAACGAGACCGAGTAAAAGGCTATTATGTACCCATATCAGAAAGACCCAAGAAACAACAAAAAACAAGACGAGAAAATGTAAAAAAGTGGGTTAAACTACACAGAGAACGGAAAAAGAAACAAAAGGACAATGTGTCCACTCTTCAAAGTCAAGCTCAAAACAATGATGACAAGGATCAATGTGATGAAATCAGTTCAACATCCGACACATTGCCAAACAATGACTTGCTGATAGTCAGACTTCCCTGTCAACAACCTAAAAAAAGAACACGCACACGGATAAGTAGGGCCGTTTCAAAATCCAGACGAGAAATTAAAAAACTAACGGATCAGAACAAAACCATAGAACGGAAATATAAAAGAGTATCAAAGAGGTTAGAGCGTCTAATGAAAAAGTCTCAGCCACAGACAGTTATTGGCAGCAACACTAGTTGTACCAATGATGACACTACGGAAACCAATACAGGTATTACAGTTAATGCTGATGTCCACATGTCCGCCGCAATGACTCCCCGAAAAAGAACATACACAGAACTGAGAGCTGAAGGTGTCACACCAAGTAAATTACCAAAGGTTGTCACAGAACAATTAGTGTTTGCAAATGTGCTAGTAGAAGAAATTAAAGATGCCTGGAAGAAAAACGACACAGATGGAAAGACCATTATTTCTAATGTAGTTTCTGGAAAGTTGCTGGAAAGGTATCGTTTGAAAAGTAAACTGAGCATAAAGGCAGGAATAAGGCGTCATAACTTTAAAACTGAAACAAAACAATGTAATGGAATTGTAAAGAAAATGCGAAACTTCAGGAGAAGGGAACAATTACGTAAACATGTACATAACTTCCTGGAGAAAGATGAGAACAGCAGGATGATGCCAGGGAAGAATGACAAGGTCAAAAATACAAAAGGTAATTACGTACAGAAACGAGTTTTGAATGATAGTTTGGTTTATCTGCACATAAAATATAAACTAGAAAACACAAGTAACATTTCTTTCTCCACATTCTGCAAACTTAGGCCGAAACATATTGCATTGACTAAATATCTAAGTAGGAACAAATGCCTCTGTCAGAAGCACCAAAATATGGCTTTGGCATTAAAATCAATTAAGAATGCAGGCGCAAACATACCGATAAACCCGGACGATTTCTTAAGGCTATTGAAAGACAAAAATGTAGACGATTTTCTTGGTGATATTAAAGATCAAGAGGTGTCGTATTCACAATGAAAAGAGTTGAAATGCAAGATGGAAAAACAAAAACAAAAATTGTCGAAACAAAAATCAGTACGAATGATTTCATAGCAATTGCAAAAAAGCAAATTTGTGAATTTCAGCAACACGTACAACGAGTGAAAACACAATATAAGGCCATCAATGAGCTCAAAGAAAATCTTCCTTCAGGTCAAGCAATAGTTCAAATGGACTTTGCGGAAAATTTTAGTTGCAATTCAGCAGATGAGGTACAGAGTGCATATTGGAACAGCACATCAGTTACACTCCACCCCGTTGTAGCTTATTTTAAATGTGATGCGGGATCTCTGAAACACAAGAACTTTGTGTATGTTTCAGACGATTTGGGACATAACTTTGGAGCAGTTCTTGCCTTTCTCAAACAGTTGGTACCGGATTTGAAACGTGAGGTAGCTAACCTTGAATGGATTCACTATTGGACAGATAGTCCAAGCTCGCAATATCGGAATAAGTCAGCGTTCTATGTAGTATCAGATCACAAGAATCTGTTTGGTGTGAATGGGGCCTGGAATTATTTTGAAACGGGGCACGGGAAAGGCCCATGCGACGGGATTGGAGGGACATCCAAACGCACAGCGGACCTTGCCATCAAACAAGGGAAAATTACTGTTCAGGATGCAGAAGAATTCTTCCAAAATGTACAGAAATTACACACGAGTGCAGAATATCGTTATGTATCCTCCACAGAAATGAAAGTTGTACGGTCAGAACTAGTAGAACTTAACAAGTCGTTGGTGCCAGTTAAAGGTACTATGCAGATCCATCAAGTTTTGCCTTCATCTGAAGGAAAGGTGAAAACATTTATAACATCATGCTATTGTTCTGAATGTCTTAAGGGCAATGTCCATAATTACTCTGAGGTGGTTATCCGTAAACCCATCACAACTAACAACACCAATCAGCAAAATCAAAGCCCGATTAGCGAGATTAGTAGCACAAACGAGAGTGTAGCTGAAGAAACAGTCAGCATCGAAATAAACGAGCAAAATCTACAAGTTATTAAGGAGGTACATAGCACAATTGAGGCCGTTGACCAATCTGTAGAAATAAGGCAGGATTTTGATGGTGGAAATACCATAACTCAAGCAGAGGAAATTGTAAACAAAGACGACTGGGTTGCCGTGCTATATGATAAAGAATGGTATGTCGGAAAGGTACTCAAAGATATTGACGAGGATGGTGAACTCGAAGTGTCGTTTCTTAGGTCGACTAAATCATTCGCGGACAAAACAGACTTGTACAAGTGGCCGGCATCAGTAGACATCTTGAATGTAAAGCGGAGAGACATTTTCTTCAAAATAAAGAAACTAGAACCTGTAGGCCGCAGCGGGAGAAGTTATCGCTTATCGTCGGACGATTCTGAGGAAATCAGAAGGCTTTTTAAGAATTTGTGAGTGTGTTATGATAGAAACGAACAGTGTTTGAAGTGTGTTAGTTACGTTATCCAATAATTATGAGTTATTTTATAAATGTTAGATAGATATCATATAATCTACAGTTGTTTATTTGTACAGTATACTACCTTTGTGTTAATGTTGGTTGGTTTAATTCAGTCAATGTGTACAAATTATTGTACTGTAATCTACGTTATTGAATCTCAGTTGCGTTGATACAAGTTTAATCCCTGAGTAAAAAGTTGTTTATTTGTTTTTGAATTATGTTATATGATTGTTGTACATACGTTTTATGGTTTGGGAATTATTCTCGTTAAAAGCAATGTTTAAAATTGGTTTAAATAACATTTGATGCACGCAAATGGTATTTTTGAGAAAAAATATGTATTTTTTCAAGTATAACGACTAAGTTTACTCTTTTTAATACACTGGAGAATGTACTTTACTTCTTTATTCGTTATCTGCTGCATTAATGTTCATGTCAAAAACATAATTTTAATTTAATTATTTGAAACCATCAATGTAATCTACGTTATGAACAATGTAATTTACGTTATCAGGAATCAATTTTGTATATAAAATAACGTTCTATGTAAACACTAACAAGACAACAAGGATGTTATCTAATGATATCCATTGCATCTTATTATCGAGAGAAACATTCCCTTTGTAAACGTAGAAGGTTATATACAACAAAGTTACGTTGACATTATGAGGAACAATTGTCACAATTTGTATAATCATTCGTTGGTGCCTGATGGATAAAATATAACTATGTTCATCAGATGAAAACGTATTTTATTTCATAATGCATATATCAAATAATCATCCAATACAATAATGCTTAGCAAATTCCTTAATATGACTATATTTACAACCGCCATTGATATTATACCTAAATGTCTCGTAGATTACATAGAACATTTCAGTCTCGATATTAAACTGTGTGTAATTTTGTTATCTGTAAAGCCTGAGTTATGAAATTTCACAGAAATATTTTCTCGAGTGTAAGTTTTCATATTAAAATGTTTTGAATTATAATGTTTGTTCCTTTTTTTTCCAATACCTCGTATCATTTGGACAGTTTAATGGAGAATAGGTGTGAAGGCGATGTATCTTTTGGCTTTTCATGCATTTTTACGCGTTGGGGAGATGACTGTAAACAAATCTACATCACACGTGCTGGACAGTTTAATGGAGCTAACTTTTCGTTCATTCAAAGGCCATTATAATATCCGGCCTATCACTTTGTCATTGCAGCGTAAACCTAGTCAGGCTGCCACCTGCCCAGTGTTGGCATTACATCAATACCTTCTGGTGCGGGGTAACAAGGCTGGCCCTCTTTTTTGTTTTCCAAACTGCATACCAGTGACTTATGATTATTTTAGTTCTTCTCTAAAAAGCTCACTTGCCTGGGCGGGCATGGCACATTTGCCTTACACCAGTCATAGCTTTCGGATCGGTGCTGCTAGCCATGCAGCTACCGTTGGTATTGCAGATGTGGAAATCCAACAGATGGGTAGGTGGCATTCATTGGCTTTCAAACGATACATTAGATTACCAACCTTTTATGATATATAAAGGTACCTTTTCAGTTTTCGTTGGGCATTGGGTCGAAAGGTAGCTGTTATGGGCATCACTATATCATACACATAAACCATTTATTATTAGTTATGTTTTCGTTTATGGGTTTCATAGTCGTTCGTAACCCCTCTTCTGGGCATAGGGTCGAGAAGTTTGGGCGGCAGTACACAACTGCTTTTGTATTGATATTGTCAGTTTTTATATAACTTTCCTGTGGCTTGTTAGTTTCTTCATTTATATATAATTGTGGTATATTTCTCTTTTATTTTGGTATCTGCCGGGCATAGGGTCGGGCTAGATACTTTCCAGGTAGTTGGCATTAATTGTTGTGTATGGCTTTTGTTTAACACATAAACCAATGTGGCACTGTTTGTAGTACACAAATTTTTATCCTTTTACATTTTCTTGTTATTCTAAAATTTTATTCTCCGAGCTTCCACCATGGCTTCGGATGGGGGATGATTTTTGCATCAATTTTGCTTTACTTTATTTATGCATAAGTTGTGCAGAAATCATTGTGGCTGATTGTGAGCCCCATCTAAGACTTGTTTATTAAATTTAAATGATAAACTTTGAACCAAATAACAAATCTCGTTTACTAAAATAAACGGCCAGATTCAATTCACATCTTGTGTTCTAGTTGTTATTTCTATGACTGTCTTACTAGCTTGCCATGGTGGAGGTCCGGTATAAATGCAAATTAAAACTAGTTTTAATGTTATTTATACAGGATGATTGTGATTATATACAAGGATTAAATTATTAGCGGAAGGAGGTAATTTGGGGGTGGAGCAAGGTGGTCCAACTGTCGCCCGTGCGCACTAATTCGTTGGCTATTTTTAGACCGCTATAAATATAAATGACGCAGCATTTTCTATTCAGAAGCTGACAGCAGAATATGGCGGAACAAGGTTCGTACGGTCAAGGCCAGTTTATTTAATTTATATTAGTCTACTTATATCATTGGTAAACTAAAACATTTTCATTCAATTTTAGCCCACCACCATCCCCTACTTTCCTTCTTTCTTTTCTTGAGCCTTTATATATTGTTCATTTCTTTTAAATTGTTCCAGACTTGGATGATGAGAATTTTTCATTAGTTTCAATTTTCCATCAAATATGAATAGGAAGTGTCCTTCATATATATATATATATTTTTTTTCTCCAAGCGTTTATGCTATGTACATGACTCGTCATATCCGCTGTGTTAAGTTTGTAATTTCATAAAGTCATTACCTAAGCTTGAGTTGTTGATTAGGTCATTTAGAGATGTATATATATGTCTCTGGGTTACTGAACTTGTACCATTCAATAATTCACAATTAATGTTAAATTGTCTACCCTTTAGTATAACATCCAGGTATGTCATGTTCTGTTATATTCTGTAAAGTTTTCCTTAATATCTGATAAATTTGTACAATGTTTGTTTTCTTGACTTGTATTAACTGTATTGCCTTATGTTTATGTATGGTGAGGTGGTGGCAGATTATGAGCCCCATCTAAGACTTGTTTATTAAATTTAAATGATAAACTTTGAACCAAATAACAAATGTCGTTTACTAAAATAAACGGCCAGCTTCAATTCTAAGACTTGTTTATTAATTTTAAATGATAAACTTTGAACCAAATAACAAATGTCGTTTACTAAAATAAACGGCCAGATTCAATTCACATCTTGTGTTCTAGTTGTTATTTCTATGACTGTCTTACTAGCTTGCCATGGTGGAGGTCTGGGATAAAATGAAAATAATTCAAAGTCATTTTATATAACTTATGTTGTACCAAATGTATTTTCTCAATTAAATCCCTGTAAACACACAAGTAGTTAAGCTACATTGTATGCATTTAATCCATGAAACATTGCCATTTTTTCTTTTAAAGATTTATGCTCTCAATGCGTTTGATGTAAAAATTAAGAAGCCAAATAAAATATTGTGACGATGAAAATATTACAACATAACATAAAATGATGTGCACCTTTTCTTCTCATTTATAACAACAATTAAAGTAAAAAAAATAATTCTAATCCTAAAAAAACAGGAAGAGCATTTTTATCGAGATGATTGCAGATACGTACATATCTTTCTATTAAATTTGATATTGTCAATATTATAAAATATACCCGTCGCATAATGTTGTTTTGTTACTAGATTTTAAGACCGATTGCATCAATTTATCGGGACAAGGTAAAACATCAAGGAAAAAACGGTAACAAATGTATTTCAAAATCCAACCGTCGCAAACATGTAAGTAGTAAAACTGCATTACAGGAAGTCATACTGTTGATATCTCAAGATTAAAAAGAACATACATGTACCAGTGATTGTTCGATAAAAACAATATTTTGCATTATTCTTATGGATTATGTTCTCAATGCAATCGCACTTCAAACTAAGTAAAAAACTAAATACATTGACGTCTATTTCTCCTAATATCAATAATAGAAAAAATGTATACAGCACTAATTATATCGATTAGACACTGCTCCTTATTTTTTATCAATAAAATTGTATTTCAAGTTAATTGCTGTAACCAATAGTAGAAAAATGCATATATATTATACCATGTCGTTATTATCATTATAAATATAACATCATCATTTAAAAAACAGTATTGATATATCAGAAGTCATCCGGATAAAAAGCAATAATGTGACTTATTGTATCAAAATTTATTTTATCACTGAAATAGCTCTGAATATTTAAGTAGCAAAACTACATTATATAAAGTAACGTGATATCAAGATTGAAAAAAAAATCATACGCAAATCAACAAATTTCTTGATAAAAGGCATATCTTACCTACTTTTATAGATTATGTTGTCTATGCAATCGCTCTTAAAAGTCGCAAACATTTAAGTAGCAAAACCGCATTATATGACATTTTTTTAAATTAATAAGTTGACATCGAGATTGAAAATGCTAAATAAAAAACTATATTTTACATTGCTTTTGAAAGATAAATAATTGATCAATTATTTAAGAACAAAATCTATAAAAAGTAGGAGAATTTTGGCTTTTTATCGAGAAAATTGGTAATACTTGTATGATTTTTTTTCAATCTTGATATCAAATTATTATAAAAAAACATGACGTCATATTTTATAGTTTTGCTTCATTGTTTATAACAATTTAACATTTTCATATAAAAAATCACAATATGGTTTTTGATTGAGATGATTTTAGATACATTAATGCTGGTTTTATTACATCATGATGCTATATTTATTATCAAAGTAAGACGAGAGAGTATAATGCATATGTAGTTTTCCTACCATTTTTACAGTAATTTTCTATGATTTTTTCTATTGATATACAATAATAAGGAACAAATACGGTCTGATATAATTGGTGTTAAAAGTTTTTTCCAATATTGCATTCAGACATATTACAAAAATTAGACGTTATTGTATGTTGTTTTGCTACTTAATTTTAAGAGCGATTACATTGAGAACATAAAAAGTAGGTAAAATATTATTTTTATGAAGAAAATCGTTAGATATGCCATTTTCAATCGAAATAATATAAAAAAAGATAAAATTTAATTCGTTACAAAATTGCAAATCAATAGGGTTAGGTTTCAAAAATTATATAATCACATAATCTACTGTCAATCATCTTAAAACACATAACTAAACATTTCTTGATCACTGACTAAATAAAACAATTAAGCACCGACCCTAGTTGCAAGGGGTTGCAATTATGTAACGAATTTAATTGCAAAATATCAGAGGTTAGAGCGAAAAAGATCAATTTCGTGCAAATTGGAATTTTAAAATTAAATAAAACAACTTAAAACGATAGCATGTTTTTCTGTTCAAACAATTTTCAACTAAATAAGTCTAACCATGAGACATTGCAATTTTGTAACGAATTATGCAATTATGTAACGTAATTGGCGGTTAAAGTGAAATTTTGGACTTCCGGTGACAAGTGGGAAGCACGCACTGTTCAGCTCCCGGTATAAGAATGTGATTTTCCTCCTTTTGGAATCAGCGGGGACCATATGAGTTCGTTGGTGTGTATAGTTATATCATGTGAACGTATGTGTCTTTGAACTGGTATCTCTCAATATGTAACTTTGATGCTTTACATACAAGATATCTTCCTATTTGTAATCGTGTGTTCATTCAACCATGAAATGACTGACATTCCAATCGTTTTCACCTGTACGTGCTAGATACTGACCTTTTCACTTGTCCGCGTATGCTCTGTGACACACACACTTTGAACACTGTGGTTTGTTTACGTACGTGGCATTGCTATACATGTATAGTAACAATAAATTCAAGAGAGGACGTTCCATAAGTTCTTCGTCAACTCCATCCCCTGTAATTAGATCAGCTAAAAAGGTCAAAGCCCTTTGTGATTCTCCTGTTATGAAAGATTCCTTTTCTATGACAACCTCTCCTATGGCTGAAGGAAGCAGTCCCAACCTATCCACCCCTCACCACTCTCTACCTGCCCCACCCCCGGGGGTCTCTCAGCAATTTGCACCACAAATGATGCCGATGTTCCCCACTATCCAGCAGGCTGGGTACGGCGTCGGAGGTATTTCTGACATCGATATACAACGCATTGCTAGTGGTGTGCGGAATCTGCTATTAGATGATTTTAACGCAATTGTGGAAAAAAAGATGGCACCAGTTCTTAATCGTATAACTACGTTGGAGGCCGAAAACGCTGAGCTGCGGCTCAAACTTGATGACCTAGAGCAATATAGTCGAAGGTCTTTGGTGCGTTTCTCGGGTGTTTCCGAATCTGAAGGTGAGGATACTACCAACAAAATCCTCGACGCGGTTACCGCCTGTGGAATTGATCTTACTCCGGACGAGATCGAAAGATCTCACCGTGTTGGAAAGCCGCGCAACGGTAAACCCCGTCAGATTATAATGAGACTCAAATCCGTGGACACAAAATTCAAGCTGTTGAAGTCCGGCCGTGAATTTCGAAACAAACCAGCGTATAGCCACATTTCAGTCAATGAAGATCTGACTAAATATCGAAATACTCTTGCGTATCATGCCAGGCAACTCGTCAAGAACAGGCTAATTCTACAAACCTGGACCACTAACGGCAAGATAATGGTAAAGGACAAGTCGTCCAAGATCTTCCAAATTAAGTTGGAAAGTGATTTGGTTCCATTTGGGCATGCAATGGAAATCTCCGGTGACCAGCCTATATAATCTTCTGGCGGCACGAAAGAGCCTGGGGGTATCCATGGACTCACCACCCCCTCCTTTGTATCCGTCAACTGTTTACCTCGTACTTATGTACATACACTACTTCTGCGGTCACACGACTTAACGTAAATTTATCTAAACAGTGCTTGGTTTTGTTTTGTCCTAACCCGGCGTCTAATACGATTGAATTCTTCATAGCAGATATAAGCTTGCTGATCAATATTTTGAATCTGAATATTTATAAAGTAAACTAGTTGTTTTACTACTTGTGTTTAGTCCCTCGGCTGTACTCAAAACATTGAGGTGTGAGAAAAAAAATCACAATGAGTATCGATTTATATATAATTTCATTATGAGACAGTAATATGTCGAGATTTATCTTGTAGTTTTGATATCACGATTTATGTATGAATGATTATGAATTTCAGTTTACACAAATAATAATGAAATACATATGTACTCTATATCTCACGACTTAGACCACTTATGAGGTATTTCTTATCTCAAGATTTATATCAAATAAGTTGGAATTATTCTTTATCTCATGAGTTGGACAATTTTGAAGTGTTAATTATCGTATTCGTTATCTCAACATATATATACAAAAAATTATGAGGTGTTCATTATCTCATGATTTCTATAATGATGAGGCATTCAATATCTCAACATTTATATACAAATAATTATGAGGTGTTCATTATCTCATGATTTCTATAATGATGAGGTATTCGTTATCTCAACATTTATATACAAATAATTATGAGGTGTTTCATTATCTCATGGTTTCTATAATGATGAGGTATTCGTTATCTCAACATTTATATACAAATAAATATGAGGTGTTCATTATCTCATTATTTCTATAATTATGAGGTATTCGTTATCTCAACATTTATATACAAATAATTATGATGTGTCCATTATCTCATGATCTTTATATCTCAACATTTATATACAAATAATTATGATGTGTCCGTTATCTCACGATTTCTATAATTATGAGGTATTCTTTATCTCAACATTTATATAATGAGGTGTTTCATTATATGGTTTCTATAATGATGAGGTTTTTTATATACAAATAAATATGAGGTGTTCATTATTTTATAATTATGAGGTATTCGTTATCTCAACATTTATATACAAATTTATATGTCCATTATCTCATGATTTCTATAAAAGGTATTCGTTATCTCAACATTTATATACAAATGAGGTGTTTCATTATCTCATGATTTCTATAATTATGAGTTATTCTTTATCTAACGACTTAGACAATTATAAGGTGTTTTTTTACGATTTCTATACAAATATTATGTGGTTATTTATCTCACAATTTAGATAATTATAATGTATTCTTTACATCATCACTTATAACAAATAATTATGAGGTGTCCATTATCTCATGATTTAGAAAATTATGAGGTATTCCTTATCTCATCACTTATATACAAAAAATATTAGGTGTTCTTTATCTCATGAATTACATATGCATGAGATGTTTATTTCACGATTTCTATAGAGATAATTATGAAGCACTATTTATCTAACAATTGAGATAATCATGAGGTTTTTCTTTATTCCACGATTTAGACAATTCATGAGGTGTTCTTTTTTTATGAGGTATTATTTATCTCACAATTCAGATAATAATGAAGTTTTCATTATCTCATGATTTAGATTATTTTGGGGTGTTCTTTATCTCTCGATTTCATTACAAATAATGAGGAATTCTTTAACTAACAATTTATATAATTATACGATGTTTTTTATCTCACGATTTTGAGAACTATGAGGTGCTCCTTATCTCACGATTTATATTAAAAGATGTTCTTTATCTCTCGATTAAGATATTATTTAGGTGTCCTTTATCTCATGATTTAGATAATTATGAGGTTATGGATTATTCCTTATCTAACAATTTAAATAATTATGAGGTGTTCCTTCAGTAATTGAGAACACCTCATGTTTCATGTTTTTGTGTTTTTACTTGTATGTACTGTACATGTTCCTTAATTTTGATTAATGTAATATGTCATACATCCTGATTTCTTTCGGCTCATGATTCTTATTTCGAAAAATATATTTAGCTTACTTAGGTGATTATGAAAATATAATTTCTTTTTCCAGTTATATGGATATATGGTCTTCCCCTGATTCTCCCATTCCAAGTACTATGATTTCAATCATAATGTTATTACTCTTTCTTAAACTCCTCCTCTTTTTCTCAAACTTCTCTGTTTTTTCTACCATGCCATTATCTTTTGCTCAAGCTGTGATACCTATTCTTGCATGTTTACCCAATATGTACTTTGCTTGTTTTGGCATAACATAATACCAGTCAGTCTATCGTTATACCGTGCTCGAATCGGTGCCTTTAACAACTGTGTAATGTCATCCAATTTTGTTATCTTTCTGACCGTCAATGACATTTTATCTTTAGTGTTACTACTATGGTTTATTCATTGTTTTGTATTATATGTTACCCAGTCCATTTCGTCTCTTCACAAATATTGTCAACATATATATAAGTCATCTTATGGTTCTATTTATGGATTGATAGAAGTTATTAGTCTTCTTTCGATTTCATTGCTATCATCCGGTATCAACTAATATTATCTGGTGATATTGAATTAAATCCAGGTCCGTCGTCTTTGAGTACATCGGATACATCATTGTTGTCTGACTTCAGTGACCAGATTTGCTCAGACAGCCATTATTCTTTTGTTCATCTAAATGTTCAAAGTTTGAAGCATAAGCTCGACCTACTCTATTCTGAACTTAATACCATTTCCATTCTATCTTTCACCGAGACATGGCTAAGTGAGAGTGATATTTCACCTGATCTGAACTTGCCTGGTTACTCTGACCCATTCTGTTACTGTAGGCCTGATCGTATTGGTGGTGGTATTTCTGTCTATGTTAAAGACTATATTTCTGCGAAAAGAAGGCGAGATCTAGAATTGCCAACCATAGAATGTGTATGGCTGGAATTAGCTCTCGGTACAGAGAAATGTCTCTATGGCACTTTCTATAGGCCTCCCAACTCTCCAGTTCCTTTATGGTCTCATATCTCTCAGTCTATTGAAAATGCCTTTAACACTGGTATGTCTAATATTGTTATAACAGGTGATTTTAACGCGAATCTTCTTGTCGATAACCTCTCTTCCCAATTGCGTTCTTTGCTTCTATTATTTGATCTTTCTCAGTTAGTCGATTCCCCAACATTCTATACTGAAGCTTCCTCCTCACTTATTGATATAGTTTGCACAAACAATCCAAATTTCATTAGCAAATGCTTCGTTGGTGAAAATTTTCTTGACCAACCCCTAAGGTATCATTGTCCAACTTACTCCTCGCTTAATATCTCCAGGCCCATGCAGCAATGTTTCAAGCGCAACGTCTGGCTGTTTGATTTAGGTAATTACGATCTATTTAGAGAAAAACTTAATTCTGTCAACTGGAATTCATTAATCCATGTTGATGATATAAATATTTCTGTTCACAATTTTGCAGATAAATTACTTGACATTGCAAGATTATGCATTCCAAACAAAACCGTGAATTTTAGATCTCATGAACCCCCGTGGATGTCAAATGAAATTCGTAGGTTAATTATGAAACGCAAACGTGTACATAAACATGCCAAACGTAGCCCTACTATTGCTCACTGGTCCAAATTTCGTCAAATCCGTAACAAATGTATTAATAAAATTAAACAGGCTAAAGACAAATATATCCAAAATCTGTGTGAATCCCTGAATAAACCTTCTAATCTCTGTGTTAAGAAATGGTGGAAGACTGTGTATTCATTACTTCCAAACAATAGGAAATCTTATATACCACCTCTCTCTCACAATGATACTGTTATCTCTGATGATTCTGAAAAGGCGTCTTTATTCAATGATTTCTTCTGTGCTCAATCCACTATTGATGATTCTAACGCTAACCTTCCACCAATTGACAACAATTATAACTATTCTCTTTCTAGTATAACAATAAGCGCTTCTGATGTCAAAGATGCAATACTAATGCTTGACTGTTCTAAAGCAATCGGTCCCGATCTTATAAACCCTCGTCTGCTTAAGGAATCTGTTGATATTTTATGTAACCCTTTAAGTTTACTTTTTAACAAATCTCTTACCTCTTGTGTGTTTCCTTCCGATTGGAAGTCTGCCAATGTAACTCCGGTTTTCAAAAAAGGTGACAAGTCCACATTAACTAATTATAGACCTATCTCCCTATTATCAATTGTAGGAAAACTGATGGAAAGATGTGTTTTTAAATATGTTTACAATTTTCTGCATGCTAACTCCTTACTTTCTCCCCACCAATCTGGATTTAGACAAGGTGATTCACCTGTTAATCAACTTCTTTCTATCACTCATGATATTTACTCTGCCTTAGATACTGGTAAAGAAATACGAATGGTCTTTTGCGACATCAGTAAAGCGTTCGATCGTGTTTGGCATAGGGGACTCCTACTTAAACTTTCTAGCTTTGGAATTCAAGGTTCACTTCTAAATTGGTTCACTAATTATCTTCAAAATCGTAAACAAAGAGTTGTCATTAATGGGAAATTTTCTAACTGGTCAACTATTAATGCTGGAGTTCCACAAGGTTCGATATTAGGCCCTCTCTTGTTCCTTTTATTTATAAATGACATAGTAATTGGTATACAAGCTAATATTAAATTATTCGCTGATGACACTTCTTTGTATGTGATTGTTGATTCTCCTCTGGCTAGTGCAGATGTTTTAAACAATGACCTTGATAAAATTCATAGATGGTCTGAATTATGGTTGGTAAATTTTAACCCTTCTAAAACTGACACTTTGCTAATATCCAAAAAAATTAACATGCCAGTACATCCTAATTTAATTATGAATAACACCTTTCTTTCTGATGTGAGTTCACATAAGCATCTCGGTCTTTTTTTATCTAACAACGGTGGTTGGACCGATCACATTAACTACATAATATCCAAGGTTTCTCCTAAATTAAATATCCTTCGTAAATTTAGATTCACTCTTGACCGCACCTCTCTTCAAACTCTTTATTTCACCCTTATCCGGTCTATTTTTGAATATGGTGATATTGTCTGGGACAACATTTCAAAATCTCAATCTGATATGTTAGAAGATCTCCAATTAGAGGCAGCTCGTATTGTTACTGGTGGAACAAACCTCACTAGTAGAGTTAAACTGTATATTGAAACGGGTTGGCTTCCTCTCGAGCAAAGGCGTAAGCACCATAAAATTATCCACTTTCATAAAATGGTTCATGGCCTTCTTCCTCAATATCTGCAAGAAATTCTCCCCAGCCGTAACAACACTATTCATGATCACAATACTCGTGTCAGAAATAACTTTCGTACTCCTTCCTGTCGCACAAATCTTTTTATGAGATCTTTCCTTCCGTCTGTCATTCACCTCTGGAATTCTTTGCCAGAAATAATTAAAAATGATCCTTCAGTTACTAAATTAAAAAATCATCTGGATTTACCAGGTCTCGTTGTTCCACGTTATTTCTCTCACGGTAGCAGACTGGGTCAGATTCTCCATGCGAGATTGCGGATGGAATGTAGTTCACTAAATTTCTATTTATTTCGTCGAAATCTTGTTAACAGTCCTATGTGTTCTTGTAATGAAGGAGAAGAGACAAATGAACATTTTCTATTAAAGTGTCCCCTCTTCTCCGACCTCCGTTTACGCTGTCTCGGTCAATTAGACAACCATATCACTGTTGAAGTCTTGCTTTTCGGTGATAGTGAATTATCATACGACGAAAATTCTTTTGTTTTTTCATGTGTTCAAAATTTTGTTATTAGTTCAAAGAGATTTAAATAATTTGTTTGTATATGTTATGTCTTTAATCGTAACAGTTTTTTTCCCCATGTTCTTCTTATCACAATACACAGTTGTTAATTGAGCTTATCACAGAGATGAATTTAATGTACTTATACCTTCTATTCTTGTTAATGGCATGGTAAACCTACCAGTCTTATTCTTTAAGCTCTTCTTTCCTTATCCTCTTTTCCTATTTCTTTTCTTTCATAAGAAATGCATTTATTTATTGTTTTGTTTGTGATCTGTTTCCCATTTGTCAACACTATGCTTGTTACAGAAATGGAGACGGATTTATATAAGTTGTATAACTTGTTTCCGAATCCAATTTCAATTGTTATTTTTTGTGATGTTTCATGTCCATGTATGTAAAGAAAATGAAATAAAATAAAGTTTACAACAAAGTGAAATAGACCCATTTCACTCAAAACTGAATTATAAAATTAAATAAAACAATTAAAAATGATATATTTTTTTTCACCCAATTTAAATTCATTTAACCTAGCCCTGAGGCATTGCAATTATGTAACGAATTCAATTCGTTATGAATTCGTTACATACTTGCAAGTCTCAAGGGTTAGAAATAAATGGGTTTTTCTTGTAAAGTTACAATTGCACCTGGTCAAGTTTCTGATATGTTGTGAGTAATGAAAATGGGAATGAAATTACAGTTTTTCAATTTTTCAGCTATAAGAATGATTTCATAATATGTGAAAATATACCAATAAGTAGCATAATTTTGCTAAACACCGCGATTAGGGTTAGAGATTTTGGAACCAGGAACTTCAAATGTCTATTAAAAATCAGAAAAAATGTGTACATGCACAAAACATTGCATGCAAGTCTATATGATTCAGCTTTTATCACATGCAAAATGTCTTGCTATTTTGTTGTCGACAAATGCATATAAGTAGTCATTGTTGAAATGCAACTTATTGATCAGCGTTTTTCTGTTACCGCTTACAGAATGCCTTTCAGGCAACCAAGAATGCTTAAGTTTATATTCATACAAATCGACTGGTTAGTTCTACAAAATATCAAAGCACAGTCAAATATCTCTATTCTAAATATAGTAAAAAACACGAATCAAATGTTAAGCATTAAGTAGCTGAAAGACGTATTTTTCGGGACCCTAGAAAAAGAAAAAATCGATATCTCAAAAAGTATAAGCAAGAAAATTCTGCGCTTTTAACATAAAATTTATGGTGGTGTGTGCTAGGTGTGTACCAAATTTCAAGGCTTAAATCAAAAAAATAAAAAAAAGATGGTGTAGCCAACGGTGGTTGAAATTTATGGCAAATTCTGCTTGTTCCTATGACCTAGAAGGGTATAACCAGACCATGGACCCTTAACCCCAGAAAGATGTTTTTTCCGATGGTCGGGGATTAGAAAGGAAACCCAGAGGGTTAGAGGGAATTAGACGGAAACTACCTAATTAATCAGAAATTGTCTCTACCCACCTAATTATTTTTTCTGCTACTTAATTTTTAACCTGCGATTAGAACGCGAAATATGCCACGTTTAGGGCTACTTTTCTGTTAGATTATATAATATCAAAAGATGAACAAAATTATTGTGTAAAATTTGTATAAGGTTGCTGGAAAAAGAATCTAGTTAAGTAGCAAAAATCTGCGTTTAGGGCGGCTAAACGCACCATAATTTGTGCTGTAAAAAAAAAGGAGTAAGAAATTGTCTTATGCTGTCTTGAAGGTATATATAGTCATTGATTTTGTTATGACACTGATCTCATACAATACAATCCAATATATACATGTGTTCAGCGAATAATATAAAAAAGACAGTAGTTAAGTATTTCTGTAAACAGTATTAAAGACTTGTAACTAACATCTGAAGATGTTTTCAACTTGTATTTTACAACACTCTTGCCTTTTATATGTATACATATTTAATTGTTAAAAAATGACTTTTTTGTGTCCAACATGTATTATCCAGTAATAAAGATATGCTTTACTCACATCTCTGTGTTTTCATTTAGTGGAAATTTCTTCCTCTTTTTATTATCTGATGACTCTGTGTCAAAGGTAAGCAATCTTCTTTTTGGTGACGGCCTTGCTAGGGTGCTTTTTGAGCCATCAGCTGGTAATGGATCAGGGAATAAAGCAGTTGGTCCATTACCGCCTTCAAAATGCTGAGAGGAAAATACAAAAATACAGCTGTAATTAAATTGATTAATTTTTTATGGTTTAATGTCAGCATGACAGTCTGAATATAGCAAGATACATTATCTTTAAAGTGTCAGGCTGCCAGCTCATTGCAGTTCTGTTTTGTGTCAAGGCACCTGTACCCTACAATAGCTGGGGTATATAATTTAATGATCCCTGATTAAAAAAAATACCACATAAGTTTGTGTACAAATAAAATGAATAATTTGAGATTTACTAGGTAATGTGTTATAACCTTCATGTTTAAGATTTACAGAAATGTGTAGTGCTGTTCAGATATTCTGAGATGATATGAAATGACTTCTCATCAATTTGAATACCAACTAATATTTAAATCATTCAAACTGCCATGCTTAGAATATTGTGATAGAAATTAAAGAAAGTTGCATTTTGGAACAAAACAAAATTACACATATTTTTGTCTAGCCATGCAGATTAAACCACGTTTACTTCAAATATTGTTATAATGATAATCAGCTGATAGTATCCATCCGTGAATTAAAAAAAAATAATGTAACGTGATGATGCATGTATGCCACGACAAGCACATACAGTAGGTCCGTGTCTTTTTAGAACGTGAGCTAGGCCTGCTTGGCTCCGGGCTCACCATAATCATCAACATTGAACAGACGAAGTAAGGAGGGGCGTTATACTTCAAAATTATTCGAGCTTCCGAGTTTTGTATTATCAGAACATGTAAACTGAACTGGGCCTTGTGTTTCAAGTAACTTTAAGTTAATATTCGTAAGGAAAAACGTGTACAAAATTAAACGATAACATACCGTAGAGCACACGGCTTTGTGTTTGTTGATTCTGTCGACATTGAGCTGGTCATGCGGTCGTCCACATGTTTTTATCCATCGTAGACATTTTTCCAGGTTAGTCTTCGGCTTTGGAAATAGTATCAACCTTGCACCATTCAGTCGCTGTGGGTATCTCTCATCGGCAGTGCAGGTTCCCCATGCACATCGTAAAACCATATCTGTGTTTGCTTGTGGGACTTAATGGCAGACGAGTAAACAGCTGATCGGGGCAAAGTACATGCAATTATTTGATTGGTCGATATTATCGGTTTGATTGACAGGTCGGAACTATGTATTTCGAGAAGGATGAAGGAAAGGTGCAATTGTCAGTGTCTTTCAATCACAGACTAATCTCGTCTGACCAAATACAAAATGATAGGTTCTCCTAGATGACATGCCATCTACAGAGGGGTGTGACAAAATGGTTTTAATTTTTATACAACTAATTAATCACCTAATTAGTAGATAATTAGTAGAGTTTATAAATGAAATATATTGGTATATTGGTATCTTTGGGTGTAGGGATTATATTATGTATATTTTATTTGTGTATTGGTTAATGTTGTATGTGTTGAACTGAGAGAGGGCCCATTATATCAATAGGAATAGTTTCTAATTTGTCTCATATTTAGGTTCCTATTGTTTTGTAACGGACCTAGGTGATCATCAATCTCAATATCTGGGACGGATGGTTGACAGTTAATCAGGGAAATAGGTTTTCAATCTCTATTACAATGGAGAACAGTGACAACGTAACAAGACCAACGGTCAAATTGTTTATTAGATTCTAATTCCATGAGTCCGAGTGGGGTTAAAATACCATATAACTTTCAAAAGTGATCAGTAATTGAAGCAATTACAGCAATTAGGCATCTGTTCTTCTCTCTGTTCTCACGATGTTTTAGGGGATATAATATGATCAGACTAGGGTCTGAGGGAGAGTCCAGAAGGAACTCTCAAGAAGTAAAGACTGAGAGTGGGAGAGCGAGGGGTCATAGTACCATAGCGGGCCGTGTTGGCTAAGGTTACTGAGAGACTATGTAACGACAATGGACATTATTAATTAAAACACTATACGATCAAACTTTAAAAAACGACTTCTGTGTTGTGTAACAGGGGGGAAAAAGTGTTTAAAATCGAAGCGGTGTGGTAATTTTTTCAGAACTTCGAATCAAGGGGAGTGCAAACATAGAAATGTATACATGCATTTAGCCAACACGTGTTTAGTGGTGTAACAAAAATGCTCAACAAACTGTTTTGAAAAATAAAAGACCTTGTCCTTCATCATCAGAATCAGAAGATGATCATGATTTCAACCAGTTCATCGTCATACAATCGTTGTAAAAGGATAAACCAATGTCATCCGTTTCACCATTTGTTATAGAAAAAACAATCCTATCAACATACGGTAAACTAACCGTGGTCTGGCGAACTCCTGATAATGTGTTTAGAGATCTCCCTGAACTTACAAAACTTAAACACCCATATATACTAACACGAAAAAGAAAAGCCGGGTACACTAAATATACTACAAATGATTTATTGCTTGGCCTAGAATAATGACACTCGGTCAGGTTGATGTGTTGTTCGCGTCACTAGGTACACGTGTTTAAAATCACACAATACCTGACCTCCGCGCTCTGTGCGAGGCACGTGCTAAAATACAAGAATCCCGTGCAGGGGAAGGTAATTGAGTTCGCCAATGGAATTTTCAGTCTATTTGATACTGTTCAAGTATTCGGATTGATTTTTCAAAGTTTGATTCGAATTAAGTAATTTACATCCATGCCACGATTGACGGAAGTCCAGCGGGGACCGGCTATAGGAATGCTTTTGCAGGGTCAGGGCCAACTTCTGGTTGCTGCACATTTTGGTGTGCATATTCAGACAATTGACCTTTCCGAGATCTGTCGATAAGCCCCGCCCCCTTCGATACTGTAACGACGTCCCCCAAGCTATATCGCAAGATGGCGGCCGCTGATGCAGCAACCGACTCGCTGCTGGACATTCCAGCCAATATTTCCCCCTTGTCTATACCAAATGGTAGATCTTTGACAGAAAAGGTGCTGCAAAAAGGCTTGAATGATTACACCCAAGGTTATGTACACAGTATCAAAATCAAGGAGACCGACACTGCCATCAACATTGATGCAAGATGCTGGCGTTCTATGCGAAAATCCGACGAACCTCATCATCTTCATCTTGATATACAGAGAGCGACAGAATCAATTTCCGAGTCATTCTGTTCTTGTAAAGTGGGGTAAGGATACATTATTTTCAATCAATATTTATTGTTTACAATGTGTTCTTAAAACACGAACCGGGTGTTTAATTACATAACATTTAGAGGCCTTTCATATGTAAACATCAAAATCAACATGGCGTCATATTTACACAATCGGTGATGGCATGGGTGTTACATTTCCCTGTTACGTGTGAATTTACCTGTAGTGACCAGTCACACATGTCAGTAATGAAACCGTTCGGTTGTAAATCTGTCATCAATGCAGGTGTGGATTACCTGTCCGGGGTGTCCCACTGGCCAGAAACAATATACGGCTAGGCCCTTCAATGCCCCAAGGCTATAATTTTCACGGTTGAAAGTAGGCAGTGGGGAGTCGTTTACCTGTGTACTTACTGGATTAGCCATTATATAATTAAACACTTGGTCAAAAATATGACCTTCTATTCATAGTCAACACATTAGACAAACATTACAAAATTTTGATAGATCTAACAAATATATAACATCATTTAGGTAATTTCTAAAAATTAGATTAATAAAACGTGTCTATTTTTATTTATTCATTAATTAATTTTTTTTTCAGTTTATCTGGTCATTGTTCCCACATAGTTGGCCTCTTGAAATGCCTCCAAGGCTTTAAACTTCATAATTTCTCATGCATTCCTGATGAGCAGAGCTGTACCAGTGTCCCTCTACAGTGGCATATTCCAAGAGGAGCAAAAATACAGCCAGTACCTCTGAGCCAAGTTGTTGTCGCAAAAGCAAAAGAACAAAGGAAAAGAAAACCAGTGATATGCGAAGTAAATGAGAACTATAGTTATTTATTATCTTCTTCATTTAAATGTCAAATTTTACAATCATTATAATAACATGGAGAACAAACTGTTACCAGTAATTGATACATGAAGTCGCTGAATACATGTACTATGTGTAAATTAATAGGAAAAGCACCCTTTATTTCATTTAACAAAAAATTCAGTTTTACACATTTAATGCATACACATCTAGCATTACATTCAATATACAATTCTGATCTGCATAACTTATCATATAGCTAATGATATAAATCATACATCTCAAATCACAAAGCCTGATAATACATTACACAACCTGATAAAATTTTCATAACAAGGCTACAACATTATCAATGCAAGTACCCAGTTATGAATTTTAATTTAAATCATCTACAGCATTAAATCTAACACCTGATCATCTCAAATTATAAGGTGATCATAGATATATAGAGTTACGAGTTTTCAATGCTTTTATCACAGATTACCAGAAGACACTTCAAGAGACAAGCTGAAGCTATCAGCATTACATGGAACACCACTGCAGCATCTAATGTTCAACAATGCACCAACAGTAACAACAGAAATATTTGGACCACTTCCTGTAGGATCCATTTTATCCTATCAGGTCGAGTATCTAGATCTTCTGTTAATAATTATACACCATTTCAGTGGTTTATATTAATATAAACTGGACAAAATAAGTTAAGGATCATAAATTGTGACCATAATATCTTTAAAAATTCAAATCATGTATTGCCGGTAATTGCACTCGTAGTTTCTCCAATATGTACCTAAAGTCATGTCAAAGGTGAAAGCACGTGCATCTGAAGGTCTTGCCGTTCCGCTCTAGTTAACTATGGTGGTGTGAAAAACTGACTGGTCTATTACTACAGAGGAATCTTGCAGGTTTTGATTCTGTTACTTCTAAGCTAAAAAAAGTTGAATTTGGAAACATTTAATCAATTTGTAACGAAAACTTGAAAAACTAATCATGCGAAGACATTTAAATGATATGGAAGCCGCGCGAGCTATAGGGCTCCTTCAAGCTGGTCAAACTCAACGAAATGTGGCGGCACAGCTTCATGTTTCTCAGAGCGTGATTAGTAGGCTATGGAATCGCTATCAACAGACAAATAACGTCCGTCAACGCCCCAGATCTGGACGATCACGCTGTACGACAGCCCGACAGGACAGATTCATTTGCATCACGGCACGACGTCAGCGGTTTTTGAGTGCTCCTGTCTTGAATCTTCAGTTTCAGCGTGCTACAAATCTAAGGATTTCATCCCAGACAATCAGAAACAGACTCCATGCCTCTAATTTACGAGGTAGAAGACCAGCAGTCCGACCAATTTTATCCAGAGGTCATCGACAATCCAGACATCAATGGGCCACTCATCATTTGAATTGGCAATTACGTCATTGGAGAAATGTTATGTTCACAGATGAGTCTAGGTTTTGTGTTGACTTCCATGACGGTAGGAGGAGGGTATGGAGAACCCAAGGAGAGCGCTATGCAGACTGCTGTGTTGTCCAGCATGATCGCTTTGGTGGTGGGTCAGTGATGGTTTGGGCAGGGATCAGTGTTGACTTCCATACAGACCTCTACATCATAGACAATGGATCTTTAACAGCTGTTCGATACAGGGACGAGATTCTACACCCTATAGTAAGGCCCATTGCAGGAGTTGTTGACCATGATTTTATTCTGATGGATGATAATGCTCGTCCTCACCGTGCTCGTGTGGTCAACGACTATCTTCAACGTGAAGCAATCGTTCGCATGGACTGGCCAAGTCGTTCTCCTGATCTGAACCCTATCGAGCATGCTTGGGACACCTTGCAACGCCGGGTTTCAGCTCGACCTAATCCGCCACAGAACCGCCAACAGCTTATGATTGCTCTGCAAGAGGAATGGCAGCGCATCCCACAGATCAGCCACCGACGACTAATAAGGAGCATGTGCAGACGTTGCAGGGCAGTTATTGATGTCAACGGAGGTCATACTGCCTATTAAACTGCCAATTGCAGTTTGATGAGTTTTCCTTGTCTACATGATTAACTTGCTCTACTTCCTCTTACACTTTGATTTCAAGGGTGCTGTTACTCAGGGTTATCTGCTCTTGGTAGCAACTACCACAAATGAATTTGTTTTGTGTAATTAAAGACTAAAATGAATGTTCTGTCATTAAAATTTAAAATATAATCATATTATTATTTGTATGTAAAACTGCACTGTTTCAAGTTTATTTTGTTCAGTATATATTCAGAAAAATTACTCAATGCATTTCATATATCAATACTTATGAAATCTTATTCTTTGTCTTTGACAAACACATCTTGAAAAAGTGTCAGATGACAACAAACGGACCATATTTCATTAAGTTTTGGTAACAGGTTAGTTGGCACTTGATGCGACAATATTTTGAAAGTTTTCACCTTAGCTATGAGTCTTTCTATATGCACTCTGTGTTTTGCAATCTTCTGAGTTGTGAATATTTCTTCAGCACTCATTTGTGACCCTGACCTTGCAAATGGCGGAATATTCAATTTCAAGCCAATTTTTTCCAGTTCTTCACCTATCTTAAATCCCTTATCTGCCATAACTGCATCTCCAGTTTGAATAAAACCATGCTCTTTCATGGCTTTCATTACATCATAAAACCCACTTTCCTCTGTGAGGGTCTTGTCAGAAATAGCACCTGAATGCAGTTCTGAAACAAACATCACAGTTCCATTTGGATCACATCCAATAAGGCCCTTCACAGTATTGCTGGATTTATAGTCACTATACATTTGACTCTGAAGTCCAAGTGCAGAGGGAGTTTGTGTTTTAATTCCGTTCCATCAATAATGATCAGTGTTGTTGGGTAGTCTTTTTTAAAGTCCTTTGGCATGTTGTTAATTATGGTGTCCCTATGTGGCCATATTGACAATTGTCCTAATTTGAAGTACATATGGTCTATCCAGGTATTAAACACAACACCTGCTGACTGAATGCTAAGTCCGAATCTCACTGCCACATCTTTCAGGCCAAAATTATGACGCAAACGACACAAAGTCAAAAACAGAGCATCTTCATTGCTTAATAAATATATATCATGTCGACCCTTTTCGTATGGCATTTCAAATCCAGGGGGCACAAGAAAGCTCAGTAAGGCAACAAAGCGCAAATGGACTAATCCAGTGTAATACTTGAAAAGGTCTTTCACATTTTCTTTCAACAGGATTTCTTTAACTCCAAAAGCCTTGTGTTTCTCTGCATTTTGGGCTTCCTCTAGCTCTTTTATTCTTTCTTCCTGCTTTTTAACAACTCCCTTCACTGTATGTAGCTCTGTCACCACAGAGAGGAGATCCATAGGTGAAATCCCTGAAAGAATAAAGAAATTTAACTTTTATGCATATTTACAACATGGCATATATGACTTTTACATATTGTATCATTTTTACCTAATATACTTACAGACAAGTAACTTAAAGAAACCACTAGTTCAAATATCAACTAATGGATGTGGAGATACAACAGTGACGAGGCCATCACCAGTCAAACTTCCAACAGAGTTCAGTAGGAGTATACCCCAACAAGAAATAGAAAACATTGAGAAGAAGACCAGAGAACAGTCCAATGCACGGCTGTGGCATGATGTAAGAAAAGATAGACTGACAGCATCAAATTTTGGGAAAATCCTTAAAAGGAAAGCTCAACCTACACCATCTTTCTTGAACACCATTTTCAACAGAACATGTGTTAATGCTGCACCATTGGAGTATGGAAGGAGAAATGAGATCAGTGCAAAAAGAAAATACTTCAAAAAATTTCCATCAGCACATTTCCATGAATGTGGTTTTGTAATCAACCATGAATTTTCATTCCTGGGTGCCTCCCCTGATGGAAAATTGTGTTGTGATGGAGAAAGCGGAGTAGTGGAAATCAAATGTCCATTTACAGCACGGAACATGAAAGTGAGTGATGCCTGTGATGAAGTAAGGGGATTCTGCCTTCAGAGATGTAATGGGAAAATGAGTTTGAAGAGGGACCATGAGTATTATGCTCAAATCCAAGGACAACTAATGATTACAGGATGTGATTTCTGTGAATTTATCATCTACACCCATTGTGATTTATTTGTGGAGAGAATTCTGCCCGACAATCAATTTATGACAGACATGTTATATCGGTTATCAACATTTTACAAGAACCATGCCCAACATTTATGAACTGTTCTCATTTCACCATTTGCAAACTGTGTCACTGTGAAAGTTCAATTTACTTACACTTTTCTTCTGTTTGCGTAGCTGAGTCAGTCATTACATGTACTTTTGTGCTATTAGCTGTAGATGCCATGTCATTCACAATTTAACCTGTAATTCAAACAAATTTAAATGATTACTGATTCTTTTCTTCACAGATGTTGAATTTTCATGTATCAGTGAACAGATTCGTCTGTTTGTGTCTTTCGCATTTGTTTATATATAAGTAACATATATTTTCATAAAAAAACTACTATAAAGTCAACAAATTTATGAGTGAGTGCCAATCAAATACACACATGTACATGTGTAAACTGAATGTTTCTCTGACTTTTATGACCATGCTTGTGTGAATAATTGTTTGAAATTCAAAAACATCATACATACATGTGCATATATTTTAGTTTTTATTTAAATGTTATCATTTGAAACATATAATCAATAAGTAAATTTTCAGAAATTTTTCACAAGTCAACTTTGTTCAATTTTAAAGTTTGTGTGTAATATTTTATGTTGTCAGCATAATTACATCTGTCGGCTATAAATGTACATGTTTTCAATTATTTTTATAAATAAAATATTGTTTACTTACAGCTCTGTGTTTTCATGAAATGGCATTGTTTTCTTCTTTTTTACATAGAGATCTGTGTCTGTGTTTAGCAATCTTCTCTTTGGTAGAGGTCTTGATGGAGTGCTCTTAGAACCATCAGCTGGTATAGGATCAGGGTTCAAATTTGTTGGTCCACTTCCTCCAATAAAATGCTGTAAAGAATAAAGAGAAACCAGAATGAAATAAATTACCTTTTTTTATAAGCTATTAAATGGAGATATTTAAAAAAAAACAAAAAAAAACAGTGTGTTGTGTTTTTGTGTTGCATAGCTAACATTGCTGGGTATGAGTGTAAGAAAATTGCATTTATAGTATACTACACTTACAATCAAACTAATGTACCTACCATACTTGCTTAGATAATCGGATATGGGCATGACATAGTCAGAATGATTTCACATATTTGTCAAATAACAAGATTAGTCTTTGTAAACATATATAGGAAGAATAAACGGAGTACTTCTGTTTCACTGAGATTGTCACGTTAATACTTTGTACATGTATACATGTATAAACTAAAATACATGATGAAATTATAATACAACAATGATTGGATTTCAGACGTTTATGTTGCACTAGCCTGAACATTTGTTACTTTTTTATTTACACGCTGCAACTAAAATTACATTTATTTTGTAATTAATTTGTCAAGTACTGTAATCAAATGACACCCCCCACCCATCCCCCGGGCAGTCATAGTCAACATGTAATATTTATATTTATTTAAAGAGAAACTGTCACATGCTACCATTATTTCATACCGTGGAACACACAGCTTTGTGTTTGTTGATCCTGTCGACGTTCAGCTGATCATGCGGTCTCCCACACGCCTTTATCCATCGAAGGCATTTTACTAGGTTTGTCTTCGGCTTTGGAAACAATATTAATCTAGCTCCATTCATGCATCTCTAGCTCCATTCAGGAAGCAGTATTTTATTGTATATAATGTTGGTTGGAAATTTAAAATATGAAAATAATAATTTTCATGAATTTATTGTTGTTTAATTTAGCTTATAACAGGAATTGAGTGTTAAATATGTACATAGTATATTGCACCATGCGGTCTGGATATCTCTCGTCGGCATTACACGTTCCCCATGCACATCGAAGAACCATGGTTAAAATCTACTGTTAATATCTCCACGTGTATGTGTGGGACATCCGGCGCTTGTGGGACATCCGGCGCTTGTGGGACAATATGGCGGCTGTGTTAACCTTGCGTCGCGCTAACGCAAAAGGAATTATTTGATTGGCCAAAATTGTCGGTTTGATTGACAGCTACGGAAAGGTCAATTGTGACACTATCAAGTAGATCACTCTGTTGTTAAACCGGAAATGGTTATAAGAACAGGAAGCAGTATTTTATTGTATATAATGTTGGTTGGAAATTTAAAATATGAAAATAATAATTTTCATGAATTTATTGTTGTTTAATTTAGCTTATAACAGGAATTGAGTGTTAAATATGTACATAGTATATTGCACCAAATACGACCTTTACATGTCCAGCACTGCATAGGCAAGTAGGGACTTATGTAAACAATGGTAGCCAGAATTCATATAAACAAATGTGATGTGTATATATAAACAGTGCAGTACAGTTAGAGTAACGATGATTGTATAATTATAACGTAAAATATTTCAAGGTCATGAGAAAATAATAGTTTAGATAGTGAATTGTATATAGTTGCTTAGTACAGCATTATGAGTATGTAAGGTAAACATGACCGATTTAGCAGGTTCTGCGTAATTGTTAAGTATTTGATTATTATATATGTAAATAGTGACCAATATGCGGTGGGTCTGAAGACTGGTAGTACCAATTGTCATTCCAGACAATAGCTTCCTGGGATTGGGGAATGGACCAATCAACGGTCGTTGCACTAAATGTGCAATCCATCAGCACTTATCCCATACACAATAACAAATGGCGCCAAGATTCTGCATTTTGTGTCCAAATCGGTATCATTTTGACAGAATCTTGATAGGGTTGGGTCGCAAGGATCAACCATTGTTCTTGAGGAATTTCCACCTGCGGAGTTGTCCGACTTTTGGCTTCCCCTATAAATACTGGGCAGTTTTCGCTGCTCATTGCACTTGGATCTAGGGATGCAAAAGGGACAACTTCCGCTTGTGGGACTGACTCTACGGAAGCGTGATAGGGAGCGAGCCTTCTTGTGGACTTCACTGTGCTATATATAAATAACAAATAGAAAGGAATTTGGACTTGGCTTTTTTCTTCGGGAACACAACGCGAGCGGGGGCACAGTGGGGTTACAAGAGGTGATTTGGTGCCGTGACCAGGATCCAGTAACAACATCTTAACTGGATTGGCTCTTATAAGGAAGTTATGGCAAGAAAGGAAGAAGGCTCAGCATCCAAATGGGGAATTGTAGATACAAATCCTTCTGTGATAAACGTAGATCAAGAAGCATTGGTCTTAAATAATTTATGCTTAAAGATACAAAAATTACACGTTAGGGTACCAGATGTCACTGAATTAATCTTAAAATACCATAGAATTAACCAGGCAAATCTCCAACCCCGTTAACTCATTGTGAACAGTATAAAACACTTAAGACATCTGTTTAGAATGACAAATAGGACCAATGTTATGTTAATGGTTCAGCTAGATTTAGATTTTAACCTTAAACCTGGATTTTTCAAGGGACCTGCCAATTTACAGAGATCGGCTAGACGAATTAGCTTGATGAAGAAAACCTTAGGCAAAACTTCATGTAAAAGAAAACATCCTGATTCCCAGCAATAAGTTTCTATCTTTTTGTTTTTAGGAGAACGATGGCTTACAAGGCACCTCCAACTGAATCCCTTACAAGTAGATTCGAAAACTTAAGTCTGAAAAGTAATAAACCAATAGATACACATTATTCACGTAGTTCATTATTAGGTCTAAGATGTCAGCCTTCTTATACCAAGAAACCTGTAGCTATAATCAGGAAACCTCAAACAGTAGTACTCAAGAAACAACCATGCAAAGTAAAAGAATGTGTTCAAACAAAATCTCGTAGACGGTCGACTAAATGTAAAAGATGGCCTCAAGTCGATGTAACAAAACAAGAAGAAATAACTAACCCTTTATTGGAGACAATAAATGATGTGATGAGACGTTCTCACATTATTTACAACCTCATTCTTGTACACATCCGCTTAGCCTTAGCGTCCCAATCATCAGTTAAGATAAGAATGCATGAAGAATTTAGGCACTATGTTAAAATATACCGTCTTACTCACATTGATGAGTTACGTAAGGAAAATCCAAGTGTGACAATTCTCCCTTCAAGAATAAAACATTGGCAAAGGTTTTGTTATGAATTTCGATATGGTGTAGACCAAATCTATTGTGCAAGACAATTGAAGATTGCAGAAGAAGTATTTCAAGATATTGTTAAGAATACCAAACACTTAGACAGTTTATTTTATGTTTAATTGCAGAAAGACGGCCCAGGCCTGACTTACTAAAATGAACAATTCACTCCTTTTCGTCTTATTAATAATAGGTAGTGTTAAAGCAACTCTCATCAGACAAAACGTAGTCTTTGAGAAAATAAATGATGTCACAACTACTAGATCTAAATGGTTAGTCGCATTTGTCTTAGACTTAAATCCGTACCAAGATATCTTAGCCAAATTAAACAACAGTCTTTCTGAAATAAGTAATGGTATTTATGTTGAATCTCAAGTGTGGCAGTTACACCCAAAAATTGACCTTAATCTGGCCAATAACTTACTAGTACTTCACCATGAAGTCAAAAATTTAAGACAAACTCAGGAATTCTTACAAGAAGAACTTAGAAATATAAAAACACTACATCAGACTCCAACTAAAAGAGCGTTGATTCCAATTGTAGGTAAGGCACTGTCCTTTCTTTTTGGTACATTAGATGAAGATGATATTGATACAATCAAAACTAATGTTAGGACCTTAAGAAATAATCAGGTACACCTTCAACATGTTGTTAAGGAAAGTTTAACTATCCTTCAAACTGCCCAAGGCCAAATAGCAAATAACAGAAAGAATATTAATGAAGTAATAGATACTTTAACTGATCTAGCGAAGTTAGAGATGAATCTTAGTCATTCAGTTCAAGATATTGACAAATACTTACATACGTATACAAAGATAGATAGAGCCTTAAGTGAAGCTAAGGAAACAGTTGATTTAGCTAGAGATTACTTAAACCACTTGAAGCTTCAAATTAATATGTTGTCTCTTGGACATCTCTCGCCAACTGTTATTGCACCCCCTGACCTAAGGAAATTACTAATTGATGTTAAAAGTAAGCTAACTATGAATATGCAAATTCCTTTTGACCCTGACGTAGACCTTCGGACATTTTATAAGACTGTGACTTGTACAACCCTGATTGGACAGGACGACTTAATGGTAGTCATTGCCATTCCTTTGATTGATATATCAGATAAATTCACGGTGTATAGAGCACACAGTTTTTTATCACCTTATTTGGAAACAAACCAAACAAATCTTTTGGCCTCTTATAGATTAGAAGCAGAAGCCTTGGCGGTGAATGAAGCCAAGACACAATTTGTTATCTTATCTCTTGATGAAGTTAAGGAATGTGGAGGTAGCGTCAAGAAATACTGCAGATTTCGTAATCCAATATATACTTTAGTGTCCAACGAAATGTGTATAATATATCTTTTTATGGGATGGATTAAAGATATGGATAAGTACTGTACCACAGTGGTGCAAGCTAGAACTTCAACTCCTCAAGCCCAACACTTGTCTGATGGACACTGGGTAGTTGTTTCAGAAAAATCATTGACCTTTCATCTAAAATGTCCTGTTACTTCCTCTTTAGACAACCTTTGCACGAAAAGTCCCATTGATATTATAAGCTTAAATGAGGGCTGCTCTTCTTAAAATGAGTTCATGACCTTACCATCCTTTCATCATTATGAAAGTACTTTTAACTTGTCTAATGACTTTAACGCCTTAATACATAATTACTTTATGGGATCAATTAAACTATGGAAGCCACTTTCTCAGAAATTTCCAAATATAACTTCAATCAAAATCCCTCCAAAGTTGAAGTCTATAAAAGAAATTCCTATTGATCATTTGATTTCGGAACTAGATAATATGCACAAATTGGTTCCTATGGAATCAGATAATTCTATCCAAACATACCTCATAATTGGAAGTGTAGTCATTGCTTTCTTAGTGATAGGTTATTGCTTTCGGCATAAAATAAAAGATAAATGTAAAAATTATAGGAATAGTAGGTATAGTAAAAGGTCAGTTGTTAAGGGAGATTTGGAGTTGAGTTCTTTACCAATCCCTTATTTGCCTCGTCGAGAGCCTGATGTACCACAAGATTTACCAAGGCAATCTAAGGTTACAATGGTACCACGCTTACATCGCCACAGCACTTCTGAAGTAGACTTCCCTAGACCGGATTTGACTTTCGACAGATGACTTGCTGAATTGTGTTTAAAAGAATTGACAATCTTCCCACCTCAACTCAACTTAAATGGAAACCGGGAAGACTTACAGGTGATGTCAGGTGAACCTGACAACGACGACAACGTTGAGGGCAGTGCAAACCCCTTATCACCTGGTGGAGTAGCAGAGGAGGTAAAAACAGTAAAAAATAACCCTCTGGTATCCACCAGGAAGACAGTGATACAGAATCTTTATCCTGATATAAGAAAGGAACTGGACGGGAACTAGTCCCTTTGGCATTCTCTTCGTGACAATAAGGATAATTAAGGATAAAGTCAGGTGAATTTAACAAGACTGACTAAAAACACATGTATACTTGTGTATCTATTATACTAACGGTTGAAGAACAGATGATGGGATTCTTATGAACATTTCGTGATTGAGTGACTTTCGAATAATTCAGAACAGAACAGATTGAGTGACTTTCGAATAATTCCCAGTATATATATTATTAAGTGACAGTGAATTATAACCATTGTTAGAGATTTATAAACATATAAATAATTTGTTAATTCAAGTAGATAGTTAAAATAATACTTGCGTGTAGCATGCGAAAGATTGGCGTGTGAAAGCTGTAAGAAAGTAAAGGTAAAAGTCCGTATTAAAGAACAGCGCCAAAATTTCACCTTGACATTGTTAAAAATTGTTGAGAAATGTCAGTAGTTTAGTACCGCCAGGATCAACCATTGTTCTTGAGGAATTTCCATCTGCGGAGTTGTCCGACATTTGGCTTCCCCTATAAATACTGGGCAGTTTTCGCTGCTCATTGCACTTGAATCTAGGGATGCCAAAGGGACAACTTCCGGTTGTGGGACTGACTCTACAGAAGTGTGATAGGGAGTGAGGCTTCTTGTGGACTTCACTGTGCTATATATAAATAACAAAAAGAAAGGAATTTGGACTTGGCTTTTTCTTCGGGAACACAACGCGAGCGGGGACACAGTGGGGTTACACAATTCAACGTCTTGTCATACGTGTGCGAGTGACGGGGAGGGCCATCGACCCGCCGCGAAGTGGACGTCCGCGCGTCACGACGCCACATCAGGATCGGTTTATAAGACTTTCTCACTTACGTAATCGCCATCCCATAGCTATCGAAACTGCAAATAACACTGTAGGCAGTCATAACCGCCATGTTCATCCTGATACGGTTCGAAACCAATTACACTTCAATGGCCTAACAGCCCGACGTCCCTATGTTGGTCTGCCCCAAACTCCTGTGCATCGCCAACGCCAATTGGCTTGGTTACAAGCACACTCGCCCAGAAATTTTCCTTTGAGGCAATGGAGATGGGTATTCTTCACTGACAAACCCGGTTCACTCTCTACCGTTCGGACGGGCGACGTCATGTATATCGATGTGGAGGGGAACATTACATCGACGCGTGCGTCGTTGAGCAGGATAGGTTTGGCGGTGGTTCAGTATGTGTTTGGGGCGGTATCTCCTATGGGTTAAAATCACCCCTGATCGTGATTGACGGTAATTTAACTGGCGTAAGGTATAGAGACGAAATCCTTCGCCCAGTTGCCGTGCCCTATGTGCAAGCACGGAACCTGACATTCCAGCAAGACAATGCCCGGCCCCATGTCGCGAGAGTTTTTCAGCAATTTCTTGCCAACAATAACGTAATCCCAATCGATTGGCCAGCATTCAGTCCAGATTTGTCTCCAATTGAGCATTTGTGGGACGAATTGGATAGGAGAGTTAGGAGACATCCAAATGCCCCCACTAATCTGGTCCAGCTCACACGTGCCTTGCATGAAGAATGGATTAACATCCCCATTACAAGGGTTAACACCCTGATGAATTCCATGCATAGAAGAATCAGGGCTGCGACAGCTGCGCATGGAGGACACACAAGATATACAAGTAGGGTCATCGCTAAAAGGGGGATATTTTTGACATATTTAGCATTGATAATCGATAGAACCTTCAACAAATGGTTCCAAACAGATGAAATTGTATACAAAAATGAATGAAATAATGTAACATTAAATTATATCATTTAAAAGAACCTTCTTAGGTTACACAGCGTTTTTTTTTTGTTTTACCATATATGCTGGCTACATGTATAGCTAATTTTAAGTGGCGACACATATAGAACTATTGTTCTTTATGTTGCCCCTTACTTGTTTAGGTTAACCCTTAGGAGCCTTACATAAGCTTGTTTTTGATTGGCTGAGAATTAAGCGATTGACGTCATTAGGAATCCAGCTTTCTGATTGGCTCATAAGGTATAGCTTTCATTAGAGAAAAAAAATTTCACTGGTGCCATTTTGTTTGCAAAGAATTGCTGAAATTAATTTGAATTTAGTCTACAAAAAACCAAAAAACCCACCCATTATTTCCCCACCCTCTACTTAATTAGTATATACATACCTTATAAGATTTCATTGTTCTGTTTATTTGGTGTGAGAATTATATAAATACTGTATTTTTTATAATACTTCTACGGGGCGTTGTTCTACCGAACCCCCACCTTTATAGTAAGTGTGAAAATTATATACTGTATTTTTATAATACTTGTATGTATCTTGTTAATATTTACATATGTTTCGTATAATTTCTAATAAACTTGTTACCTTATGGTGGCCATTTTCAATTCATACAAATCTTTTAGTTTTCTGTATGTGGAGTATACATAAATATATACTGGACAAAATAAGTTAAGGATCATAAATTGTGACCATAATATCTTTAAAAATTCAAATCATGTATTGCCGGTAATTGCACTCGTAGTTTCTCCAATATGTACCTAAAGTCATGTCAAAGGTGAAAGCACATGCATCTGAAGGTCTTGCCGTTCCGCTCTAGTTAACTATGGTGGTGTGAAAAACTGACTGGTCTATTACTACAGAGGAATCTTGCAGGTTTTGATTCTGTTACTTCTAAGCTAAAAAAAGTTTAATTTGGAAACATTTAATCAATTTGTAACGAAAACTTGAAAAACTAATCATGCGAAGACATTTAAATGATATGGAAGCCGCGCGAGCTATAGGGCTCCTTCAAGCTGGTCAAACTCAACGAAATGTGGCGGCACAGCTTCATGTTTCTCAGAGCGTGATTAGTAGGCTATGGAATCGCTATCAACAGGCAAATAACGTCCGTCAACGCCCCAGATCTGGACGACCACGCTGTACGACAGCCCGACAGGACAGATTCATTTGCATCACGGCACGACGTCAGCGGTTTTTGAGTGCTCCTGTCTTGAATCTTCAGTTTCAGCGTGCTACAAATCTAAGGATTTCATCCCAGACAATCAGAAACAGACTCCATGCCTCTAATTTACGAGGTAGAAGACCAGCAGTCCGACCAATTTTATCCAGAGGTCATCGACAATCCAGACATCAATGGGCCACTCATCATTTGAATTGGCAATTACGTCATTGGAGAAATGTTATGTTCACAGATGAGTCTAGGTTTTGTGTTGACTTCCATGACGGTAGGAGGAGGGTATGGAGAACCCAAGGAGAGCGCTATGCAGACTGCTGTGTTGTCCAGCATGATCGCTTTGGTGGTGGGTCAGTGATGGTTTGGGCAGGGATCAGTGTTGACTTCCATACAGACCTCTACATCATAGACAATGGATCTTTAACAGCTGTTCGATACAGGGACGAGATTCTACACCCTATAGTAAGGCCCATTGCAGGAGTTGTTGACCATGATTTTATTCTGATGGATGATAATGCTCGTCCTCACCGTGCTCGTGTGGTCAACGACTATCTTCAACGTGAAGCAATCGTTCGCATGGACTGGCCAAGTCGTTCTCCTGATCTGAACCCTATCGAGCATGCTTGGGACACCTTGCAACGCCGGGTTTCAGCTCGACCTAATCCGCCACAGAACCGCCAACAGCTTATGATTGCTCTGCAAGAGGAATGGCAGCGCATCCCACAGATCAGCCACCGACGACTAATAAGGAGCATGTGCAGACGTTGCAGGGCAGTTATTGATGTCAACGGAGGTCATACTGCCTATTAAACTGCCAATTGCAGTTTGATGAGTTTTCCTGTCTACATGATTAACTTGCTCTACTTCCTCTTACACTTTGATTTCAAGGGTGCTGTTACTCAGGGTTATCTGCTCTTGGTAGCAATTACCACAAATGAATTTGTTTTGTGTAATTAAAGACTAAAATGAATGTTCTGTCATTAAAATTTAAAATATAATCATATTATTATTTGTATGTAAAACTGCACTGTTTCAAGTTTATGATCCTTAACTTATTTTGTTCAGTATATATATGTGTGTGCGAATATTTTTTGTCATGTTCTCATCAAAAATGTATTCCTCTTACAATACAAAGCCTTCCTTATTGATATTTCAAATACACTGATGATTGTATTGTTCTTAATTGTCCACTATTCCTTCTTCAAGAGATTATCTGAATTTCCCAAACCTGACCAACAACCAAAATGTCAATACCTTAGGAGTACACTTTGTGGCATTAGCCAACCTCCAAGAAAGGCCCATTAAACTTTGCAGTATTACAGTTAATAGACATAGAATGTGCATCAAATGGCTAACCTACCAGTTCCGGCTCCTTTCACTCGGTCAGTTTTCACCTCGTTTGGAGGTTGAGAAAATCCTTCTTGAGTAAGAATTCAGATATTCAGTAGAAGTAAATTGAAAACAGAAAGGATTAGGAATTAAATTGATTTTTAAAAATATTTTTGTGATAACTTTATTTTTCTACTGAGTTACTGTAATTACCAGGAATATTGAATTTAATTTGTAAATGTGTGTTTACACTAATGGTCATTTGTTTTTGTATCTAGTGATTTATAATTGAATAATTGTATGGTGAATTATATAATAACTTAAAATTCGAATCGGTAAAAACATTTTATTTTCATTATTTTGAATGTATCAATCAAAATTATAAACACTTCATGCCTTGACCGCAACAAAGAAAGACCAAACCCTAACCACTTCTCCGCAGATCCTGCCTTCAGCATTACTCTATACTCTGCGACAAAATCATCTTCGGAGAAGGATAAGCATAAAATTAGTTCCAACATGAAAAGGGTACAACTTTGGATCCAGAGGAATGCGAACAGTTAAAAATTTGAAAATGCCTTTTGCCAACACTTCTCCCTGACAATGTATTTAGAGGTCTCCCTGAACTTAACAAAACTTAACCCACACTCAATGACTATAATGTATCAGGAAATTAAATATATATTCAATAGACTATCTAAACTTCCCAAATCTGACCAATGATTCAAAGCAACAGACAGATATTGGAATGTCTTTCGACAGCAACAAAACAAAAGATCAACTTGAACTAGTGAAATTCAGAATCAGACCCTGAAGAACTGTCGAACCACCAAGTGGACAGTTCCGACCGGTATTGGATCAAGCGATGGAAATGCTAAAAAAGGACCTGGAACTATAGCACAACAGCAGTGAGTCCTCAACAGTAAACCTATCAATAGTGGATACAGACGTGGAACACAGGTACCAGACCGCATCAACAACGAGATTGGGTGAATCAACATCTACAGCTACCATTTGCCAGGATGAGAAAATAGTAATTTAAAAAGACTGGTTTAATCATTTATCACTCTTTACATTCAAGTGCAAAAAAGCTGTTTATTTTATTTCATTCTTATTTGCATGTACATGTTAAAATTCATACGGGTATGAAATCGGATAGGAACACAATCCGATACGTATATACGGTAAACATATAGGCAGTCACGGCAAAGATCTCAAGTGACACTCTGGTCGACGTCATAGTTATAGGTGCCCACATTTATTGTACTTTAAGGATGTATTTTATGTATTTGTTGATAACCGCCTTTGATATTTCAAATTAAGATACAGTAGAGACAAATAATTAAACCTCATCCTACAACTGTTTCGTCCTTCTAGGACTCGTCAGTGATGCTACATCATACAACTGTTTCGTCCTTTTGAACTTGTCAGTAATACAGAGGAACTCCTATTACATACCCACATACTGTAACAAGTGCACTCCGCAGTAGTAAGATGGAACAGTGCCAAGAAAAGCCAGGCATTGCGTCATACAGCAGATTATCCTCGCTCACTTATTTAACAAAACAGTGCTCAACAAATTGTTTTGAATAATAAAAGAGCATATATCAAAATTATATATATGTTTAGGTTATATATATGTATACGATACAAGTAGTATGGATGAAGGACCCAGTGGATATGTGTCCCCGTCTCAACTTCTCCCTTTGCCAAAAGCTGGTCCTAAAAAATCAAATAGATCTGCTGGAAGACAGAAAGGGAAAACTAGGATCCTAACAGACACTCCCGTCCGGGATGATATTGCAGCAAAGCCGAAAAATAAAAGACCAATGAAGACCCAAAATGTGAAAAAAATGTTGTTTACCAAACCTAAACCTAAGCCTAAGCACTCAGAGTCCAGCTCCTCTTCTGACTCGGATCGCGATATTGTACTGGATGACTCCGACAGTGAGGCGTCAGATGACTCTGACATATTAGAGGGAGACTTTGTTGTAGTGAAGCTTGCTGGTAAATCCCGCATTGTGAATTATATCACAAGAGCAGATTCAGTGGAGGGAGAGGAATATGAAGGTATATGTCTCAAAAAAGTTTTAGGGAAGGTTGGTTCGGGAGATGTTTTCGTTATCAAAGAAAATGACGAGGCTGCATTTCCTAAATCAGACATTATAAGAAAACTGCCTGTGCCAAAGGTAGCCGGTGATTCAGTTCAGAGACAAAGCCAATTTGTATTTCAATGTGACATATCTAAATGTGGTATTTGAATTTTGTAATTTAGATCTCTGACATTGACTGTTTGAAAAAAATATTTTATTTAGTTATTTTTATTACAAAGAAGTATGTTGTTTTGTTATGTTTGTGTTTCTTGTTCGATTAAAAGTATATTAATGTAATATAGCATTGATTGTTGTGTTTGTTTTAACAATGGATCAATTTACCCCATAGCACTGATCATCTTGCCCCAATCCTGGGGTAAGTTGTGCTACTTCAACAACAGATTTCATGGCTCAGTTACAGCAGTTACAGCTTAGTTACATAAACGACACATATTCAGCAGCAACAGTAGAAATGTTGTTGTGCATCATTAAATTAACTTACTTTATTGTGCTTTACATGTGGACATAACAGTGCAAAAATGGAAAATTTGCACAACTTGCCCCACTCTCCCCTATCAACACGGCACTGTCAAAATTTTATTTCAAACCATATACTGCCGACATTTTGCGAAGATAATTTTTGAATGGTTGTTTTCCCAAAGACATTAACTCTTTGCCTGCTGCTGGCGGCAAATCCCGCCCGTGGATAAATATCCGTTGCCCACTGCTGGTGGGGAATTCCGCCGCACAATACAGCTGTAGTTCTAAAATTAACCTACACAAATTCTGATGATGAAATACACAGTACACATAGACGCTACATCCGGGGATATTACCACATGGCTTCCACATTGAAACACGCTGTAAAGTGACAGTTCAAACGAAAAAAATCGAGTTTTTTTTCAATTTTTGTGCATCATTAAATTTTTGAATGAAAACATAAACAACATGGCTGAAGATGAATTCCACGATTTTGTTGGCAACTCCGACAGTGAGGATGAGGAGTTTTTAGGGTTTAACTTGGATGAAATTAGAGACGATATTGAGCAAGGTGATGTGGACGGTGAAATCGAACTTCATGAGGACGAAATCGCAGAAATGAGAGAAGTTGATGAAGAAATGTACCGGGAAGAGAGAGATCCGACACTCGATGCTTACGAGTGCAACTGGCTACGTGATTTTACCGAGCAACCGGGACCTCGTCACATAGACGAAAATGCTAGCAAGTACGACATATTTTCAAAAATTGTGAATGAAGAAATAATTTCTTTATTAATGGAAGAAACTAACAGATATTACCATAGACGAAAATGCTAGCGAGTACGACATATTTTCAAAAATTGTGAATGAAGAAATAATTTCTTTATTAATGGAAGAAACTAACAGATATTACCATAGACGAAAATGCTAGCGAGTACGACATATTTTCAAAAATTGTGAATGAAGAAATAATTTCTTTATTAATGGAAGAAACTAACAGATATTACCAGCAGCAACTGCTAAAGGTAGGTGGTATTGCTTCCTTGAAACTTCACGCTCGTGCCAGAAAATGGCAGGACGTTACAAACCAGGAAATGAAAGCGTTTCTCGGAATGATGTTGTACATCGGTCTTGTCCGATTACCAAATTATGAATCATACTGGAGTCAAGATGAATTGATATCTTTGAAAGGTTTTACTACCTTAATGTCTAGAGACAGATTTCTGAACATTCTAGCCTATTTTCATGCAGCCAATAATGATTTGGAGCCCCCAAGAGAGAGCCCAAATTATGACCCAACTTACAAGTTTTCAAAACTTGCCAGACTACTTATCAGAAATTGGCAACGGTATTACTGTCCCCACAGGGAAATGAGTACTGATGAAACACTAATTCCTTTCAAGGGAAGAACCAAATTTATCCAATATATCCCTTCAAAACCCCATAAATGGGGGTTGAAAGTGTGGACATTGGCCGAATCCAAAACAGGATATATGTATAACTGGGAAATGTACACGGGAAAACAGGCCGCCACCAACGATGCGAGGGGTATTGCTCACCGTGTGGTTATCAACATATGCAGCCCAATAGTAGACAAGAGATATCATTTGTATTGTGACAATTATTTCTCAAGCCCTGCCTCTTTCGCGAGTTATGTGATAAACAAATTGGTGCGTGTGGGACCCTGCGGACAAACCGGGTTGGTGTTCCTGCTGTCGTGAAAACTGCCAAGCCTCCCAAAGGTGAGAGCATTGTACACAGAGATGGCCGCTTTCTGTACATATCATTTATGGACAAGAGACTTGTGAATGTTATAACAACTGTCCACAATGGATCAACCTATACCAAGAGAGTCAGGTCGAGGTTTCATGAAAATCACTTCAGGGAAGTGGAGCACCCGAAGGCAATTCAGCTCTATACAAAATACATGGGCGGTGTTGATAGTGCAGATCAACAGACACAATACTGTGTCACACAGCATAGAATGCTGAAATGGTGGAAGAAATTGGTACTGTGTAGCCTATTAGAAATAAGTTTCTGCAATGCCAAAATATTGTGGAAGCTTTTCAATCCCGGAATGCGAAAGTACTGCTCAAACAAATTCCGTCTGGCTGTGATCTCTGGTCTTCTTGAAGGGTATGAGAGACAGAACAATAAGAAATTTGTGAGGCCTGCAGCCAACCCCCCTTCAAGAATGACAGAAAGGCATTTCCCATCTCTAAATCCATCCATAACCCCAGGAGGACGGCATTCAAACCCGGACTGTGAGGTTTGTTCTAACCGGGAAGAAAAGCGCCGGCACCAGACACAATATGTATGCATGGCTTGTAATAACATTCCACTTTGTGTATTTCCCTGCTTTGAGAGGTATCATACACAACTTAACTACAAGATAACCTGTCATCCACAGTTACACAAGTGAGGTAGGGGCTGTGTTATAATTATGTTGGAATAATTAAAAAAAAAATTTTCCATTCATACTATCAGTGTTCATTTTAGTGATTTTACTAACACAAAAAACAACAAAACACACTTGTAGTAGTTGTAAATTATATTTTAATTATATATCAGCATATATCCAAAGTTTCATTAAAATAGAGACACAAATAAAAAAGTTACGATTTTTTAAATAAAATACACTTGTAAATTTCAACATGGAAAAAATTACTGAGTGCCTAGGTCTAGGGGAGATAATTCCGTTACTCAGCAGGCAAAGAGTTAATAATGTCTAATGACATGCTCATTAGTAGCTTTTCTTACTCCTTACTTTTTTAGTTTTCCTATATATGATATTTTTTCGTAAACAACGCCTCCTCAAGTCCCTAAAACCAGTCATTTCCTAACGGTTTTTTGGGAGGTTTAAACCTGTTTAAACCATTTTCCGTCGGGGGGCTTCGCCCCCTTGAACCCCCAACCAGGGCTCTGCCTAGGCGGCCCCCAGACCCCTCGCCTGTAAGTTAATTATAACGCCCCCCCCCCCCTAACTTAAATTCCTGTATCCGCCCCTGGTTACCGTTTATATAGGATTAATAGAACTAGTACATAGTTATGTCGTAACTGGACGACTTGAATAATATACATGTAGCTGTAATTTATCAGTTTTACTTTAATTATAACCTAAGGCGAGTTTGTAGAATTACGCAAGATAGCTATATCAAATGGATCACATTAATTGACCTATCATTAGGTCTATCAACACTTTGAAATTGAACTGTTATTTAGTTAATTTATTCTCCTTGCAAAATCTGTTAATTTATTGCGATATCTTAAATTGGGACCGAATTCTGTGAACATGATAGTGTGTAGAGGAGTTCTCCTGTGAGTTTAAAGGAACGATTGAGATACTGAAATTGTAATGTAACATGTTCTTTGGTGGAATATAACATTTATACTTTGAAACTACGCCTTTGCTATTCATTTCTGGTCACAATGAATTAGTTCTCTGACTGACATACGGACCCCCGGATTTGACGGAATTCATGTAACATATCAACCTGAGTAGTCTGAGACTACAGATTCGCCATATTAGCGAAGAGGACCCAGCAACGAGGCAGGAAAAACGTGACAGTATCTATGATGTCTCACCGATCACAACAGCGATACAGAGGTAGTTTTGACTCGGTTTTGAACCGGTACAGTACGCGAGATTCAATAATATTCCGGAGTAAGATGCAGTGTTCTTTCAGATTTCGAGACGAATAACAAATAACCAGTTATTTTGGTCGAAATGTCTTTAATCGCCACGGGGATATGTGAACATTTCGGCGTTCGAAGATAAGGACAGTGCCTTTCTCTCTTAAGTCATTGGATGAGAAAACAACAACAAGGACAAAAGATTGTTTAGACTTGGTTGTTAATAAGTGGTGATGACTTAAAAACAGCTAAATCAGTCACCATACATTCGGTCGAATTGTCGCTGAAAGCTTTAATTCAATCAAAAACATATCGTCCGCAGCTGCCATATTTCATATTTGATTTACTTTTTTTATAGTTCATCTCTGTAAATATGGACGCTCTTAGGTATCGAGTTTGTGATATCATGGACGGCATACGCAGCTATACTCGAGGAGAATCCTTTATTCATGACGAAGAACACATTGTACACAGATACATATTACGAGACAAGGGGAGTAACTCTCACACACCTAACGCACCTGTGGTGGCTGTCTAGTATATTGATAGACTTATACACATCTCCCTTCTTAAATCACATCATGGTCATACTTTTTAAAGAAACTGGCTGGAACATGTAAACTAATTTGTATTCACTTGCAAATTCAAGAAATAAACATGAATAATACATTCTTATCATAGGAATGAAATACTGATGTAACGTGCCGAGCGGGTATGTGTGTGGTTGTGTCCGTCACCAAGTTATACTTGGGTCCCTGTATGGATTTTATGGTAGCTATGCCTATATTTAACTATACTACAGCAGCCAATATATACAAATAATAGTAAGTGTTACTCCCTAGTAACATTGTTTTAGAGAGATACTCTAATTGCAGCAAAGATAATAACAACTATTAACTGACTAGGACAGCAAAGAAACGAAATGCAGGGTTATCTTACATTCGCACTCAAACGTACAATTGAGACTGATGAGACCTACATCAACTCAGAACATCTACCGTAACTACACAACACAGCTACTTGCTGTCCGTAACACTACGCTATAAGCTATATGTACAACTATATATGACTCACGACTACCGTGTCGTGACCACCTCTAACACTGACACTAGTACTAGTACTTCAAACCAACAGCAGTACTCGGGCCCTGTCGTGACCATCAAAGCTAACGACAACGTACCCTAACCTAGCTCGCGACCTATGTCGTGAGTAGTACCCCGAGCTCTTAATTCGCGACCTATAGTCGTGACACTAGTGCTGCCTACTAACGTATTGACACAGATCAAGGCAAGGCTTATTCAGCCACTTCTGTCTTTCTATGCCAATACCTACCAGTAGTTCAAACGTGAATAATATCTTACAGATATCACTATTTTCCTCCGCAAACCCAAAACAAAGACTGCCTTCTCAGCTGTTGTTGTTGTTGTTGGCAGTTTTTCGTCTCCGTGATTCCGCCCGTCGCCGGGCGGAATCAATCGACGTACGTCGATTCTCTGGCGACGTGAGGGGGGTGCTCCCCTCATTGTTGGGAGTCATATTGAAAGTCTCTAGGTCTTGCTGTTTTGATATGACTCCCGGATCTAAAAAAGTTTATTGGGCCTGTGTTATTCGTTTTCGCTTTCTTGGTCCTAGGAATGGAGGCTTGTGTTTCGCTGTCGTTTTCACCAGTTATCAGTGCAGATACCAATCCAAAAACGGCCCTTAACTTAATTATTTATTAAATATATAAAGAAATTTTTGAAGTCCTTGTCTAATAGTTTCTTGAATTATTTGTCAATTTAGAAAAAAAAAGAGAGAATAGAAATATATATGTATATTCCGAAATAGAGGAAGGGGGGCTCCTGGGCGGCGTGAGGTGCCTACTCTTATTATCGAAAACCACAGGAGGATCTTTAATGTGCGAGCTTGGACGGGTCTCACACAGGCCACCGTTTTAAGTCCCGTCCGCCGGACTGTGTTGTTAGTTTTTAGTAATGTGCTGGTGCTCACTATGAGTCCTTGCTTTTGCTCTGATCTGTACTTTCTCCTTTTAGCTGTGCTACTTTACGTAATGTCTTTTTCTTTCTGTGCCTATCATATCCTTTCTCTATGGTCGGTAGCAGTCCTTCACGACTCGTGTCTACAGTGCCTATTGTGCTGATGTTAGTTAGGGTTGGGGTGTTGTGGTCATAGGAGAGGTGTAGGGGAGGAGTGAGTAGAGAAAAAAAAAAACGTGCCGGCTCAGTTCCAATTACATCATGTTTTCTGGAAAAAAAAAAAAAACCGTCATTGAGTGGGATCGAACCCCGACCACTGCCCGGACGTCGGCGGGGACACCTCTATTTGATATGTGTATTTAACTTTCCATATATGCTTATATAGACCATATATGGTTAACGCTCACACCTGGTCGAGGACACCCAATCTCTCTGTACGGTTTTCCTCTTCTCCGTTCCCTTTCCCGTATTTTCCCTCTCCCTCTACTAAACCTCCCATTTCCTTTCCTTCCTTTTCCTTTTATCCTTACTTTCCCCTTCCTTTTTCTCTCTCTCTCCCTCTTCTTTATTTTCTTCATCCCTTCCCCCTCCTCCCCTTCTTTAACCCAACCGCTGGTTTCAACAAATGAATGGATATTTGGCCAGCAACACTTTTTTTTTTTTTTTTTTAGCGTCTGCCGGCTCTATTTATACTGAGGAGGGAAACAACGACCTCTAGTGATGATCACAAAAACTAATCACGGAAACGCTTACATAACCCTATGATTGATAAAGCGTCTAGCTGACATTAACAATAACAGCACACGTACGGAGAACTTACACACATGACACATGTAACCTATAGGTAAGGCCTATTTTTGCCACATTACCCATGCCTCCGAATAATAAAGCGTCCTCGCTTTGAGTTACACAACATCCAAATTGATGATATATTTCAACCTTTATTCAAGAAAATAACTTCTTTTTTTTTTTTCTTTTTAACACATTTTTTTTTTTCAAATGACAATGTTTTTTTTTTTTTGTTTAGTTGTCGTATCATTGTCGTAATTTACTGCCCCCGGAGGCAGCCAGCGCCAAAGAACATCGTGGTCCTCAACCTCAACAGTCCTTACGGATCGGTCTCCGTCTCTGACTTTCGTCGTAGTAGTCCTACTCTTCTTACAGAGAATAGGATCTGTCTGCACATGGACGTTATTTACATAGGCCACAGTTTGCACAGCCACGGACCTCATGGTCGTCGCTGTCTTGGGCGATCTTGCCAACACTGGCAAGGGGAGAACGTTCCTTGGGTCAGTTGTAAGCTGTTTCTTAACAGGTGTCGGTGCTACAGACTCGCTGCTGGGCCGCTTCCTTGGGAGAGGAAGGCTGGGTCTGGTTGGCTTACGGATGACCCTTCCTTCGACCAGCTTCCCATCTGTATTCTTGTTGTTGCCAGCATCAGGTAATGCAGCTGCACTTTCTATGACAGGAGCATCAGTCTCATCATCCTGGCTGGATGAATCATCATCGTCATTCGAAGACTCATTGCTTTCTGAACTGCTGCTGACTATGAGTTCTCCTGGATCTTGTTCTTGCCATTCAGCGTCAGATCCAGTTACAACAGGGTTATTCTTGGTGGAACAACCAGGTCCTCCTTCGGCATCGTCATTTCTCACTTTCAGGGGAGACTTCGAAGCTGAAGCCTTAGCTTCAGTATGCCTCTTAATATGTCTTGTTAGGTAAGGCTTCCTGGTGGTGGAATAGTCACACTCCGGACAACAGAAAGTCCTTTTCTCTATCGTGGCGATACCACAATCCATGATATGTACCCTCATCTGATCCATATCGGATGAGCGAAAGGAACACATGGGACATGTCTTCACTGGTGTAGTCTTGGTCATGACTCCTGCAAGATACAAACGTAAATTATCTTTTAGCTTCGTGCCTGGCTAGATTTCTGCCTTTCGTCCCTTTTCTCTTTCATCTTTTGCACATCAGTCTCTAGAGTAGCCAATTTTCTCTGAATATCTTTCAATAATGTGACCATTTCCGATGACTCTGTACATGGTGCGTTATCCTTATTAGGGCTTGGTGGTACAACATCACTAGTACTTGCCCCAGGATCAGCAGTAGTTGCTCGCAGAAAATTGCGTCCGTCCCTATACTGCTTCTCACACCGGTTATAAGCCTCAAGCTCGACTGCTAACCGAGTAGCATCGGTAAGGTTACGGGGTCGGGCTTGCTTTATTCTGATTCTCATATCAGAATCACTCAGTGCCTCTATGAACTGTTGCTTTGCAAGAGTGTCTCTTACATCACTAGGCACTGTAGGGTATGCTAAATTAACAAGCCTCCGAATGGCCTGTCCAAGCTCAGACAATGTTTCTGATGACTTCTGTCTTCTCTCAAGTAGCTGTACCCTGTATAGCTCGGTCTGGTCAGGTGGAGAAAAGCGCTCCTCAAGTGAGGTGATCAGAGAGTAATAGTCCTGTTGTTCTGAGAAAGCAAGGTCCCCCAGTATCCCTTGTGCTTGACCGCGTAGAGCAACAGCAAGATGTAGGCCTTTCTCATAATCAGACCAGCCATTGATCCTTGAGCATGCCTCAAAATGGGACTTATAATCGATCCATGAAGTGGTACCATCATATGTAGCGACTTTGACGGTGACAGGTTTCTTAGTCTTCCCTTTTGTAGCACTATTGGTGTCGTACAAATCGCGTTGTCCTTGACCTTTCCTATAAGTCACAGGGCCTGGGTATTCATCATAATCATGCCTGTGTTCCAACCTGTCATGACCACCCCAGTTGTCAGGTGTTCTGCTTGACACACGCTGGTTATCTGCTAATATTCCTAAATTGTGTTCTTTCATTGAGGAAAGCTGTGCCCTAAGTACTTTGATTTCCTCCTCAATTTTCTGTGCCGTTTCATCACTGTTTTCATGTCTCAAACCTGAGTTCTTCGCCTCAGAACTTGGCACGCTCATGATACCAGAGTCTGATACACGTTTTGTCTTACTTAATTTTGTAACAGGGGTCGAATAGTCATAGCCCGGAACCTCTAATTCCGCATCATCAGCATCATAATTTTCATCATACAAAGCTTCAGTCAAATCATGACCAATATCATAGTTATACTTTGCTGCCATGCTTATATAGTAGTGACAAAACAGAATAAACACTAATAATTTTTTTTTTTTTATCACACACACAATGATATCTGCGAAATAGCAACACTCAAACACTGTTGTAGTATAGTAAGATAGAACCTAACAGGGATCCCACCGCTGCCACCAATTTATGTAACGTGCTGAGCGGGTATGTGTGTGGTTGTGTCCGTCACCAAGTTATACTTGGGTCCCTGTATGGATTTTATGGTAGCTATGCCTATATTTAACTATACTACAGCAGCCAGTATATACAAATAATAGTAAGTGTTACTCCCTAGTAACATTGTTTTAGAGAGATACTCTAATTGCAGCAAAGATAATAACAACTATTAACTGACTAGGACAGCAAAGAAACGAAATACAGGGTTATCTTACATTCGCACTCAAACGTACAATTGAGACTGATGAGACCTACATCAACTCAGAACATCTACCGTAACTACACAACACAGCTACTTGCTGTCCGTAACACTACGCTATAAGCTATATGTACAACTATATATGACTCACGACTACCGTGTCGTGACCACCTCTAACACTGACACTAGTACTAGTACTTCAAACTAACAGCAGTACTCGGGCCCTGTCGTGACCATCAAAGCTAACGACAACGTACCCTAACCTAGCTCGCGACCTATGTCGTGAGTAGTACCCCGAGCTCTTAATTCGCGACCTATAGTCGTGACACTAGTGCTGCCTACTAACGTATTGACACAGATCAAGGCAAGGCTTATTCAGCCACTTCTGTCTTTCTATGCCAATACCTACCAGTAGTTCAAACGTGAATAATATCTTACCGATATCACTATTTTCCTCCGCGAACCCAAAACAAAGACTGCCTTCTCAGCGTCTGCCGGCTCTATTTATACTGAGGAGGGAAACAACAACCTCTAGTGATGATCACAAAAACTAATCACGGAAACGCTTACATAACCCTATGATTGATAAAGCGTCTAGCTGACATTAACAATAACAGCACACGTACGGAGAACTTACACACATGACACATGTAACCTATAGGTAAGGCCTATTTTTGCCACACTGAGATGGTAATTTAGCATTAAGCCTAAAATTGTGTCTCTTTATATTTTTACTCCACTTGATAATAATAAAACTAAGTAATTGGGCCTTCTACATTTTATTGCTAATTGCATCATGTATGAAATCAAATTGATAGTTGATACAGTATAAATCAATGACATTACATTAGTATTTAGAGAGTTGATTGTCTCCCTTACATAGACAATTCATAGTAAACTAATCTCTCTGACATAATAACATTAGTGTTTAGAGAGTTGATTGTCTCCCTTACATTGACAATTCATAGTAAACTAATCTCTCTGACATAATTACATTAGTGTGTAGCCGGGTTCCAATGCTACAGTGTTTTATAAAATAACGCTGGATTCATTCTTTTCATACATTTTAGACGCACCAAAAGACCCTACAATAACACAAATAAAACATAAGTTCATGTATAAGACATATTACAAACTACGCACTGTATGTTATACACTGGACATGGAGTCAACTTTACTTTTTACACATATTTATATTTCCCGTAACGGTTACACTAAACTTTACAAATTCATCAAAATATATATATCCACCCCTGTCATTGTGCACCTTTCAACCATGGTTTATGAACAATGGTTAACCATGGTCTATGAACAATGGTTGACCATGGTTAACAATGGTTTTTGACATTTTTGTTAAATGGCCAACCATGGTTGACCATGGGTCAATGTTATTAACCATGTTTTATATAACCATGGTTATATCAATGTTCAACCATGGTTATACATCCATGGTTGACAATGGTTGCTGTGAAAACCATAGTTTAACCATGGTAAACCACAGTCAACCATGGTTGGCCATTTAACAAAAATGTCAAAAAGTAAGGTAAACCATGGTTTAACCATGGTCTACATTCAGGATGGCTGACCTGCAGTGAAACAAAACTTTCATGCAGGGTATTTTATAATAATAGTGACATTCACATACAAAGATGAATTCAAAACAAGGTACTTTCTATATCAACAACTGTATTTAGAAATGAAAGATCTAGCAGAAACAAAATATGTTTGTATAATATACAGTATTTGCCATATTTATTACTTTATTAACATCTGGCTCTGGAACCTTGTTCCTCAAGCTACACTTCTTAATTTAAATTATGTAATACTTTCAACTCTTAATCATTTGTCAGAAACTAGAAATGAGCCATTCCTAAAACAAAAAATTGTGTCATTTTTTTAGATATCAATACCTAGTGAAAATGAATCTTTAATATTTCTACCAATAAAAAGTACAACAAATTTATATAATCAATTTTCAAAAAACCACTTAAATTCAGGTAAAAGAAGAAATCATTATCATTAAACAAAAGATCCCAGTGAAAGTTAAAGAAACCAATAAGTAAAGGTTTCACTGTGCCTTCTTTTGCTTTAAATGATATTTTTTCTGCACTGCCTGAACCTTTCGGGTCAGGTCTGACTTAGAGATCTTCGGAAATTTTTTTTGCACAATTGATGCCAAGGCACCATAAAGTCTGCTGTCAAATTTTGGCTTTGGAGCAGTTGAGGTATTTGCTGCCTGTCCTGTTATGCTGTGAGTCAAGATGTAGTCCATGGAAAACAGCTGCAGGAGCAGATTGTGTGTACATAAATACACATTGTCCAGATGGCAAACTGAATCTTCCAACTGCTGAAATGTTTTACCATTGTACAGATTAACTGCACAATTTGCGATACTTTTATCACATGTAACCTCCACACTGGGAACAGACAAATTTTTGGCGGATGATGGCGATGGAGAAGGTGATGAAGTTGATGAAGAGGCCAAGGGAGACGCACATGATGAAGATGGACTTTCAGGTATGTAATTTTTGGCTTTTTCCATATCTTTCACCCTTTCTTTCAAGGCAGAGAATTTCTTTACTAGATCCCGAAATTCTTTCCGAGTTACGTATTCTCTGCAATGAATTAACAAATATTGAAAATAAAGAGATGTCCTAAGCCAGCATCTCAAATTTAGCTCAATACATGGGGGTCAAATACAAGTTTAAAAGTTACATATCCTCCAGAAAACCTAATCTCAACTCTTCTGTGATGAATGCCCAACTTAAGAACAACGCATTATATCTGCTGTACATTTGTCTATGAAAATAAAAACATGGGAAAATGAAAATTTGGAAACATTTTACTTACGGGATATCATCATCATCATCAAACAGATGTACAGGGGACAAAACTGCTGGCCTCTTTCTGGAGTTATTCCTGCAGCATTAAGAGAAATATCTCATGAAGACAAAATAAAATGAGTATATTAAATCGAAATACCTTTTTTCAAATTTAAACATAGATACCCTTAAGTAAAGCCAAAGAAATAAGATGTTGGTTTTGGGTTGAATGCTCTGACAAAATAATTGGTAGTTGATACTTAAAAATTTTAATTATATTTTTTCATTATTTTCAAACTATTCATTGTTCTATAATACTGCTACCCTTTGTCATGTAATATTTTTGTGTGTTTTCATGTAGTTTTCAGTGAAAACTTAAGGACTTCATATCCTTATAGCCACCAGTACTAGCCAAACATATCATGTGCATAAGCCTTTCAGTTGAAGCTCACTCATTTTTTTGCCCTTCAATGAGGTGAACTTGAAGCCATTTAATTTGAGAGATCAAAAAAATAAATAAATAAATAAACCAAAGTAACTTACACTGATGTTTTTGTCTTGCTAGGTTCTTCAGGATATCCCGTTTTTGCAGGTGTACTGAAAAACACAAAATATTTTCTTTTATTATTATTATTACACGAAATCAACAACCTTGGTTGCACCAATAGGTGACGCAAATTCTTTGTTGACAGTTGAGTATGGATATCTTATGTAGAAAAAATATTGCATTACAACCACCTTTAGAAGCAAAACTTTGGGGCAATAGTTATTAAAACACTCAATCAATTTCTAACTTACAGACAGGATGAGTTCTTTGTTGAAAGTCATACATGATTTTATGAGCATAATTTAATATTAAAGTGTGAAAATATAGTTAGCTTTGCATGTCAGATGCTGTCACCTTATTTTCTATATTCATGACTTAGAAAACACCGAGGCAACAGAATAATGTTATATGAAATTATTATTAATTTTAGCATTGTTGCCCTCCTCTCTTTCAAAATTGAATTATTTACCCATTTCTTGATTTTGTCAGAAGGATCTTTGTTGCCTCCTGGACAGTCTCCTGTTGAATTGCAGCTGCTTCTGTTCAAAAACATTTCATAATATTAGGATGTTTATATACAAAAAGTGGTACCGATACAGATCTATGTCCATCCAGTTATTAATAATAAATTATATTATTTTGATGTGTTGTTGGGGCATAAATTATGAAATCAGCAGGATATCTGTTAGTTAGTGTTGGGAATCGGTTGAAATCTCCTGATTGATCATCAACTTTGTGTAACCGATCAATGATTGATTAAAATCGATTAATTCTTGATAGTCTTTTTGGATATTATTTAAGTCTAAAAAAATGTATTCTGTGTAATGCTTTAACAGAAATTCAAGTAATTACTAAAACTGTTGTACCTATACCATCTTTCTGTGTGTTTGTTATTTGTTTATTGCACAGAATACTTGAAAAAAACAAATGTCCTTTTTTTTCTAAATAATTTTACAATTAAATGTTAAAAATTTCAATGTTGAAAAACTTTATTTTCATACACAATGATTGATTACTGATACTCGATTAATTGATCAAACATCTCAAACAATTGATTCTCGATTAACTGGAACAAGACTATCTTAATTGTTATCAAAATCTTTCAATAAATTAAGTTAGATTGATGACAAAACTTAGATTGATGGTTAAACTTACCAGCCTTGTTTTGTTCCGTACTAGCCTCTGCTGACAGTGATTTTCCATTAGGTTGTTTCAGGCTAGCTGAAATGACATCAATATTATATCATGTTATATTATAATTGTATGTAACACTTGGATCCAAGGTGCAAAAATGATTATATTTTAATGAAAAGATTGTTGATGAGATTTTGTATGTGCGTGCAGTCATGAAGCTAGCAGAAAGTCCATGGTGTGGTTGGGTGGTCAGTGGATAGAGCACTTGCCCTTCACCAAGGCAGACAGGGTTTACTTCCCCAATCAGATGTGAAAAGGTATATATGGGGTCAACAGTGCCTGACCACTTAAGATTTTCTGCGGGTAGTCTGGTTTCGTCTCACACAAATATTCCTCAAGTGGTAACATCCACACCAACAAGAATGATTATATAATACTATACTATAGCAAGTGCAAGTTCGATTTTGCAGTTCTTTAAAAAAAAAAAAAAAAAAAGAGAAGATACCCTTGACTTACACAAAACTCGTTTAAATTTGCATTGACCTTAATTTAAAGCCCTTACTAGGTAATTCTTCCTTCCTTAATGCTAGTATCATTTCTTCAGGAAGAAGTTCACCTTCACCATGGCTGGATGTGATCCTATCCACCACAGCTCCCATTTCTTTTAGTTGCTCTCGATTTTCTAAAAAGTAATTAAAAACACAAGTTATATAAAAGAACAGTGTTAAAATAAGTGATCTTTTACCTTATTTTACAGTCAAAAAAGACTGTTTCCCCTTCCTAAAAAGTGTTGTTTTTTTTTCCACCCCAAAATGAGGACAAAATCGGGATTATCTTCCCAAAATTAAAGAAAATTCTACTTTATTTTTCCAATTTATGCTGGCACATGCTGCTGTAAAAGTTTAGTAGGAAAACACTGAAAACGTTTTTTTTTTTAATTCACGGAGTGTTTGAGTACAACAAATGCTGTCACAAGCTAACTATTCTGTACACTCAGGACGCTTATTATCAGCCATATCCTAACACTATATGTAAACAGGAACCTACGTTTACCGTTGGAATATTGTAATACAAGCTGGTTAAAAGCACAGCCTCTAGTGGTCAGTCTAAAGTTTATTTCCTCAATCGTTACGCGAGCATTTAATTTTTTTATGCTGGTTGGTATTAATATACATTCGGAAGGCTTCAGATGTGGCCTATTGCACCGTTCGGATATTGTATATTTCAAAGGCGCCCTCTAGCGGTCAGCCTGAAGTTCTCAGGTTTCCATATTCAACAATTGTTATGCAAGAGAAAAAAAACAGTATAAAATCGATTTGTTGTAAATCACAACTACTATTATTATTTCGTAGATATTACGAGTTACATGAAATTCAAGGGCCTGTCTGTCCGATCTGTCGACAAGCACGTGGGTCCATTTGGTAGTCAAATCTAGAGACCCAAAGACAAATTGACCGGTATGAAAATATTCAAGTAATCTTTGAAAAAGTCATTATATTAAAATATTCATATGAGTGGAAATAAATTACAGAGCTGCACATATTACTTACTTGAGACCTGCACCACCAGTCCTGGATATGTTCCTCCTGAGAATCGTGCTCGTACAATTTCGCCCCGTTTGTAAATATCCCCGTAATCTTTCTTCGGTTCTGCAATGGTGTTTATAGATTGTACTGACCAGGTCTTCTCCAAATGCAGGCATGTGAAATTTCCGCCAATTGGCGGATTTCCGATTTTTTAACAAAAAAATCCGATTTTTAGAAATATTTTTCCGATTTTTTTTCGTCGGTAAAAAAATCCGGATTTGTGGTGTCCGTTTTCGTTTTGCAGTTTATACTTGCCTGCAGTAGATCGTAGAAACGCTTGGATCAACGTAGGTAGTCAAAGCATCAAGTACACACTGATTTAAAGTGCCCGTATGTTACATATCGACCTTGACATGATAATGTTATGTTTTAAAAGGACTTAAGGCAATATGAGTCACCGGAAAGATATAATAGAACGAGGTAGTGTGAAGGACGTTGATGTCGGCGTGCGAAACGCATGGAAATGGAGTTGGCTAGAAAAAGAAGTTGAAGGCAGTTTGTTGTCAGCGTGCATCTACAAAATTGAAGAAGCTGGGAAAGCATATTGTCGGCTTTGCTCGAAGGAGATAAACTATGCCAGTAGGGGTTACAAGACCATAGAGGCCCATGTTAAATCAGAGAAACATCGAAAACACAAGGAAGCAAAAAAGAGCAGTTATTCTTTGGCCGGTAAGTTGTGTTGCAGTTTATTGTTTTCATTCGAAAAAACGAAAAAAAAAGCAAATAAAAAATTTAATCCCAAATAAAAATTAAAGACGATAATGATAAGATTTGGTATAAAACGGCTAAAAAATATAAATATTTGATATCAATAAAAACAGCTAAGCAAGATGATATAAATAACTGTACATGTATTTAATAAATATAAATAAATAAAATTAAAACGTATTCTAATAAATAATACAAAAATTAAAAGGCTCAGTGTTATTTTCCCGTATTCCCTATTAAGATTTTATTTATAGAAATATTTTATAATTCTTAAAAGTTTATAATTAAATCAATGCAAACTTGGGCCTAAATTAAAACATATTCTAATAACTAATACAAAAATAAACAGGCTCAGTGTTATTTTCCCGTATTCCCTATTAAGATTTTATTTATAGAAACATTTTATAATTCTTAAAAGTTTATAATTAAATCAATGCAAACTTGGCCCAAGTATACAGGCATCAGCTCAGTATTTGTTCTTTTATATTTTACAGGATTATTTTCATCTGGTGCCAGATCTAATGACACACATGAACCTTATGGACTACACCCATCGCTGAACGGAAAATTGTCAGGCTCAGTCACCAGTCAGTCCAGTGACATCAAAGATGCACCCAAGTTGTTAGTGCCAGTCAACGACAGACTTATAAATATGGAAGCGACTATCCTTGGTTTTCTTACTGAAAATAATCTCCCATTCAGCTTGACAACAGATTTGATTGATCTGACAAAAAAACTATCAAAAGATACCAAGGCTCTTAGTGAACTACAGATGAACAGAACAACAGCTTCATATAAAATGACCTTTGGATTAGGAAAGACATTAATGATGAACTTGACGGAAATTTTAAGAATTTCAAAGTTTTCACTAAACATCGATGAGGCCACTAGTGATAACTTTCACAGGGTGTTGGCTGTTCTAGTTTCTTATTTCTGTCCAACAAAGAAAGAAATTGTTGTTAATCATTTAGCATCCTTAAGTGTAATAAAAGTTGACAGTGCCACTCTTGATAATGAACTGGTAAATGTTATTGAAAGTAACAACATACCATGGACAAACCTTATGTCAATATTAATGGATTCATGTAATGTGATGAGGGGATCAAAGTCTGGCCTAGAAGTTCGTATTCGAAGGGAAAAGGCACCACACTTGTTGGATATAGATGGGGACTCATGTCATCATGTCCATAACGCTACAAAGGCATTTTGTAAACCATTTGGCTATGTTGTAGAGTCACTGTTTAATGATCTACATAATGATTTAAAGTGGTCTGCAGATTTGAGAGACTTTATGCAAGAAATCTGTGTCATTTTAGGTGTTAAATACACAGCTCCCCTCAGGTTTGTAAACCACAGATGGCTTTCAGTGTACACTGTAGCAGTTGACACATTACGTCTGATGGATGTTTATAGTGTTTTCTATGCTGGCTTTATCACACCAGACAAAAAGCCAAAAGTGTTTCCTATTGTACAAGAGATCTATAGAAGGATAGGCGTAAGTGATGCAGCAAAGGAAAGAGTAAGAGAAATCCACTTATCTCTGTCCAAAAAATCGTTGACAAAGGATGGACGAGATAGAAAAGACAGAATCTTAGGCAAAATTTTTGATGAGAGAATGCTGATCAAACTTGTCTTGAATTTGTACAGTAGTGTTCTGCCTCTGTTGAAAAACTTCACTCTTCTGTTTGAGATGAAAGAACCTCTAGTGCATATACTACATGATAAGCAACTTGAACTTATCAGGGAGTTCTTGGATTGTTTTATTAAACCAGAAAAATTACAGAATATTACAGCCAGTCGCCTTGCAAAACTTGATCTACACAGTAAAGATATGCATCTGAAACCAGTTCACATGTTCATGGGTGTTAATGCGTTGCGCACTGTAAAGGAAAATATCAAATCTTATATAGTAAGAAGCTTCCTTGAGAACCTTGAATCTGCTTATGTTGCCAGTGGTCATGTATTAAAAACAAAACTGCCTATTGGAAACTCACTGCTACAGAGCCTTTCAGCTATAGACCCGTGTGCAAGGGGCCACTCCCTTACATTGCAGTACCTTCAGAACCTTGCGCTGAAAGTTGATAATGTATTATCTGAAGAAGAGAAGAATCAGTATGAAAGAGAATTAAGAAGGTACCAACGAGATGAAAAGTTGCCAGAATTTGAGAACATGAGAATAGACACTTGGTGGGCAGATGTTCAAATGAAAGGACAGTATCCTGTCTTAAGCAAGATGGTATTGTCCTTGTTGACCTGTTTCCATGGTCCACAGGTGGAAGGCTCATTCAGCATGATGGGGGACATCATGGATCCTAAATCTTCAAGAATGAAGATTGAAACCTATTCAGCAATTCAAACTGTGAAGTCCACATTACAAGCACAGAAGAAAACTGCTGTGGAATATTTTTCACCTCATGACTTCCAAAATAATGCACCACAGAGGAGACTTCTTAATAACATGAGGAGTGCATATAAGTCATACAAGTGTGAAAAAGAGAAAGCCAAAGAACAGGAGGAACAGAGAAAGAGAGAATTAGAAGTGAGAAAAGCAAATGTTGAAACAAAACGAAAGGCTTCAGAACAGTCAGAAAGAGCTTCCAAAATTGCACGTTTGGCTCACAAACAACTGATGATGAAATCTTCAAAAAAAACCAGAAAAAAGTCTAAAAAAGGGACATAATTTGAGTGAAGTTCGTGCTACATTTTACTGTTACAGTGTAAATATATTACAATCTAAATATATTACAATATTAATGTGAAAGTGTACATATATAGTCTCTAGCTATATTGTGAAAAGTAATTTGTGAACTGACAAAACAATTTAGATTTAAACTACAGTTGGACATATGTGGAACATGTATTTACTTTTTACAATTTAACAAAACACATTTAACAAACTTAAACATTTTTCTTGCAATTGGATTACACTCAAGTATCTCATTCTGTGGAACATTAGTTGTGAACTGGCCATGGTAAGTGTATAAATTGTCATGTTGATGAAAATTTCAAACAGTTTTGTTGAGTTTTTTTATTGGTATTACACTTTATTATGGCAAGAAATGCATGCCAAAATATCTGATGGTATACCCCTTAAGTGGCTAGAAATGCATCCCTGGCAGTCTAAATTTTCAAAACCCCCCTCTCATACTCTCCCCCCCACTCGCGCCTTCGGCGCTCGTATTACTTTTCAGACTTTTTCAAAAAATACCACTCACATGCCTGCTTCAAACAGTGGTTCAGTTTCAGATCTGGGAGAATAACAGCATCTAGGATGAAAGCAGTGTGTGCCACAGATCTCACTAACCCCTCCCAGACCTTAGTTAAAGCTGTTTGCTATCCAGATAGTAAACCGTTTTCAAATGCTGCTACCAAATGGGGATGTGATCATGAAAAAATTGCCCGTGAACAATTTCTAGAAGAAGTTAAGTTATTCCATGATAATGTGACCATAGAGGATGTGGTTTGGTGATCAGCACAGACAAGCCCTACATTGCAGCACCACCTGATGGCATCGTGTCGTGTGACTTGTGGTAAGAGCTGCTTAGAAATAAAATGCCCATTTTGTGTTAGAGACAAAATGCTAGGTGACACTGCTGCATCAAACTTTTTTTGAAACAAGGAGAGGATGCCAGATTGAAATTAGACAAGAAACATTCCCACTTCTATCAGGTTCAAACTCAGATGGGGGTTACTGGGTTAGAAACGGCATACTTTGTAGTATGGACAGAAAGTGATGTACACATAGAGCGAATGGTGTGTGATCAGTGTAGAGCATCGAGTGACATGGATAAGTAGAATGTAAAGATGGTAATGCTGCAGTTGTAAATATCTAACAGGTGATGGACATGTATATCTGTTTATATTCTGAAAACATAGTAAAAACAAGAACAAATGGAAGAAAAACAACATAAGATGAAAAAAAACCAAGATCAGTAGCATCACAGGTCCATGCGGGGGAGAGCTAGTCATGGTATATTAAAATCATAACATCTAAATGAAGGAATATATTCTATCAAAACATCTAGGTGACTGGGAATCTAACCGGAAGTCCTGCATGCTTACCATTAGATAGGTCATGAGCGATTCAAACGGTTTGGGAAGAAGGGATTGAATTCACTAGGAATATTGTCCATTGGTTCGAAAATCTACTGATAGATTCGCTATAAGGGCTAAGAGTTTGGGACAAGACACATGTTTTACATTAACTTGTGTCAAACTATTTACATCACTTAGTGGGATTTTAACAGTGAGGAGCGAGAAATAACAACATAAGACAAGAAAAGTGAGGTACTGTATGTAGGGGAGCGAATTATTTCTTTGTTCTTAATAGACATACAGTTAGGCGTATGAACAGGTGACGAATTAGAGTAGCAGACTAGTACAGACGATTGAACATGACCGTTTGTTCCTGTGTGTGTATGTTGGGGGGGTTAGGGTACGTAGGGCAGCCATGAGAGAAGTTCGATATACAGTGTACATGTATAGCCATCAGCCAATATGGTATTACATTTATAGTTGAATATGCATATATATATATATATATACAGTCTTATGTTACACACAGACGTTGGCACTTAGCGACAATGTCACATCTATCGACTAATATGAATGGGGGTGGGGGGTCGGGCATTGGTACATGCTTCAGCTTACTAAACATAGCACTTGGGGAAGCGACTGTCAATATAAATCGCCGCAAACAGATCTAGAACAAAAACCGGATAGGCTGTAAGGAGATGTGAATGGTGGTAGACATTAAAAAAGTATGCGTATGCATGTTACGCTGAAATTAATTAGCCTTATACAGCACCTACGTAGTGAATCAAACACTAGCACACAGATGACCGTGACTGTCGTATCATACAAAAAAAAAAAATATATATATATATATACACATATACTTTGTTGTTTTATAAACAAAGAGTTCATGTAAGAAATAAAGTAAATTGAAAATTCAATGTCATTGTTTTTTGTTATCAATGGTAATATGTCTGATATATAGTGTATAAAACCACTGGTACAAGTACACATAGACAATTTACATGTACAATGGAATTCCTGCTTCAGTTAAAACACCAGAACAATTACACTATTATATTTGTAGATCTATAAGATATAAAATTATATCTGATAATTTTGATATGATAAAAATATTCATGGTATTTATTATAGTATAGTATAAATGGTACTTAGTTGTGTTTTTTTTATAGATATACACACATGCACATATCCGCATATATATATATATGCCATATAATGTTGAAAGGCAGGCTGGGCGAAAATATTCAATAAGGCACAAAAATTGAATTATATGCTTATATATATTTGGGTGATTGTTTTATCATAAATAATTAAAGGAAGAAGATATTGCATAAATTGTATATAACGTGACATATGTACATTGAATTGGAGATATATACATACATATTTATTAATCATATAGGCGTATAAACTTTTATATTAATTATATACAGTCCTTTATAGAGGTTCTGTTCACACAATGCACAAATTGTTTAGTTGCAAAAATACTAAATAAATGCATTAACATAATTACATTAAGTTAGAGAGACACAATGAATGTACACGTAGAAAAGTTAGCTGCTGGAGCCACGACCTGATGCCAGTGTTCTTGGTCCATCACGCTGTGGAGGGGGGTCAGGGTAGGAAGACAACTCCTCTAATGATGTCACCTGGTGTTTCTCACCGCTGGTGCTGCGGATGACAATCCTGCCATCCTGAGTTCCAGGCTCCAGATATGAGACCACGTCTCTCTCCATGTTGTCTTTATTCAGAAGTTTTGAAACATTACCGAATATTTGTCGGATCATGTCTGAAAGGGTCTGTAGCCCCACTTACAATTTCGTTTATCCCTATACTAAATTCTCCCGAGTCAGTACCCAACTGCAAACCACCATACTCCCTACCTGACCTTTTTGTGCCATCTGTATGTAAAGTACAGTTTTCAGTCAACATAATGGATGCTGCTGCCTGCAGTTGAGCTAAGGCCTTAGCTTCTACTAACATTATTTCTGCACAAGACTTTTTCGGTAATCTATTGATGTTCAAATCTGTAAGTTTGTTTAACACAGTACGGATAACTTTTACAATATTTCGAACACCTACATTCATCGAAAGTAATGGTGTATAGACTTCTCTCACATCGTTGACATATTTTCCATTTTCAAAAGTCTTGATCGATTTACCACAGTCTGTTTGTTAATCTGTTAATTTCAGAACTTGTTCCTTCAACACCTCATTGTCTAGATTACCTACCTGTTCTTTTAGTTGGGCGTTTTATTTCCTGATGTTGACTGATGAGTTCTCTGATGTGACTCTTTCCAGATTCTGAACAGATTTCTTTTTGTACAACTTAAACCGCTGAATTTTATGATGTCTTAGCAAGGCAACTTGTCTTTTGTATTTCTTTTTGATGTTATTGAGTTTTTCTTGAGATCTAAGCAGTTTATTTTTGTAAATTTCATTTTCACTTTGAAGTTGCTTTATTTTGTTGTCTCGTCTATTGATTCGTTTGTTGACATTTCTAGTTGACAACCCTGAAAGTTTGTCTGTGCATTTTTTAACCTGTTTTTTCTAATCTCGTACACCTTTTTGCGCTCTTGGTGAAATTTCAGACCATACTCCAGTCTTTCATTTCTGAAAGTCTCTCGAGACCTTTCAAGTATGGTAGAAGATGACATTGAAGAAACAGAAGTGGGCACAGACGGGATATATTCAGCGGAGGGCGCTGAAGTAGGACAGGTATCTATTCTTTTGCTTACAGGGAGAGTGTATGGAGCCTTCAGTAAATCTTCTACGGATTTATTCTACTTCATTAACTTCTGTTTCTTTGAATGTAACCTATCCCAACTAAGACGGAGAGTTCCAGGATGGATGTCACCAGCATCAAACAAACATTTCATCCATTCTTGGCATTTCTTGCAACTAACACAATTTCTGTTTTGATAGCGACGCAGTTCTAACACAAGTTTGTTTGTAACTTATTTTCAGAGGTGTGAGATTTTCAAGTCATTCATCTGTGATTCCTACACTATAGCATTCTTTTAATTCTCCCAGTTGTTTTGATTGTGTTACAACTTGCTCATTTAATAAATCAAACTGTTCCTTCTTCTCAATTTTAGTCTTGATACCCATAATTTTTCATACAAATGGCGACACAGCTTGAGGTGACATATCAAAATTTAAATTCTTGCAAAGCATGGGAATATTGTGTTTGAATGTCATGTTTTCACTGTCTTCTATAACGGATATAACACAAATCCAGAAGAAAGGAGTGTTGAATGAGGGGTTCTTAATTCTTTGAAGTGGCAAATCATCTGAAATAATGGGGAACTTAATTGTAAAAATTCTACGGACCATTGATGTCTATTTACATTGAATTTCATGTTTCATTGATATTGGGTACAATTCTGAGTGTCATTTTAATACTATAAAAAATAAAATATTTAATAAATTTGATAATTCAATCGCAATACAGAACAATTGACACAATTAAAATATAATTATCACAAACTTTTATGAAACATGAAAATCAATCTGATTGCTAGTGATTTGCTGACATTGAAGGACAGAACTTCGGAAAATGAATACAAAAAAAGGCCAGCTCTTCTGAATACTAAAACCACACAGTAAACCAAAGGAAAGGAAAAGGAAGCTTTCAGTTTGTTGGAGTCAGGCCAGCTGTTCCACTCAAACATCACAACATCTTCTGAAAATAAAAAGAAAAAAACCACAAAGCAACGCGAAAAAACACATACACACAGAATTATCACAAAACATTTATGTCAAATAAAATATATTCCGAGTATATTATCGTTTCCACTGAATACCCCCTTATGAGCCCCTTGAATGATTCCGACGTTATTTTAATGATTTTATGAAATAAATCTGACAGAAACTTTAATAAATTTATTGATTATACTAATAAAGAATTATAGCGAAACATTAAAATGATATTTGAATAAAATTACGAGCTAAAGCAATCATGAGACGATAATTTTACCGGCAATGTCGTCACACTGTAAGAGATCCCCAATGGTGCCCCGATCAATGGCCGCTATCGCGTCCCACGCTCGGGTGAAATCTGCGTCTTTTTTCTGTAGAATTGAACATGTTCCCGGTATCGTAATATTTATTCTCTTACACGATGCTTTGAACAAAACGTTTAACAACCTCAATGCGTACGGCAATCGTTCAAAACGCATTCTTACCTTGCGCATTTCGCCAACTCTTTTTTGTTATTAAAGTTCTCTCAGCAATAACACCGGATGTTGATTTTTGCCGATTTTTGGTGTTTCATTGGATAAAAATATTATTCGTATATGACGTCAGGAATTTGTTCTGATTTTGAGTCGAAACACCCCACCATCGGGATTTCCCGGTGCCGCGGACATGGCGGTCTCGTACAAAAGTTGTTAAACACCGAAAATGTTATTATGAAGAGTGGAGTAAATACACAACATATAACAAAAAATACACCATTTAAAAGGTTTATTCATTAAAAACATCAAACGAAATAATTAATCGTTCACGAGAATAAGCAGATGTCTGACTGAAAAAAAAACGTATTTTTACACTACTTTGAAGGGGAAAACAAAAACCGGCCTCTCTAGCATTAGTAATAGCATTTGAAGTGGAGGGAGGTAGGCAGCTTTCCGTTGTAAAGCTTAAGGGTTATTTGATTCCCTGCCAATCGAACAGATGTGAACACCAGCTGTGATCCTCGATTGAAAACTGATCTCCGGACATGGTCTTGATACATAGTAAACTCTTCCAAGTCTCGCCTTTTGGCATACCAGAAACGCACTGTATCAGTTTTATGAAAAATGAATCTCCTTGCTCATTAACAACCCTATAGTCAAAGCCGACGCCAAACACCCTTTCTAGGTCTTGCCTCATTCTTATAGTATGAACAGTGCGATAATTTGTTTTTTTTGTATAGGGTACCAACTGCTTGTAAGGTTTTGAAGTGTTCATCTGTCGTGTACTGGCTAATTAGCACTTTTGAGTATGTGTTACTCAGACGCAGTGAGTCATTTAACACCAAACCTTAATGAAGATGAGGATCCTGAATGTAGGATGTGGCCGTCGGACGAGTGTGTTCTTTCTTTATGGACTTATCATATCTGGAACTCCAACTTGTTTGATAAAAAATTGAAATTGAACTATTTTGTGTATAGAAGAAATTTTAAAAAAGTTTATATCCAAATATTGTAGGCTAAAAATAGATAGTATGACACAAAGTTGTACAAGTAGACCTACTAAATCGGTCCTGATGTAAATACCAATAACAAATAAGACTAAATTTGAATTAGTCATATTTTATTTTCCCTTTGTTACACACTCTCTACTACAACCAACACTTTCAATGTAGTTTCCAACGTTGTCCTTTTAATACTAGCTTATAGGAGGTGTGTACTGAGCCAACCCTTCCTCTATGACTGCCCCGAACGCCTTTATCCTTTTTGTTTTAACTGGTCCCTATCAAAATAATTATAATCAGAAAACCCGAGGTCCTGGGAATGTCACCCCTAAGATCCAAGTGTACATCGCCGTTATCAAAGAGGTGTCCATTAAGTCTGTAGCACACATAACATGAATTTGATAAGGCCACTTGCTTCCCTAGTAGACACTAATTACTTGTCAACTGACCCTCGTTATCTACTGATGTATTCCATCATTTCTATACATAGACATCTGCTCTTTATAATGTTTAATCAAACCTCCTAAAAATAAACTGATATAGGAAAAGAAGTTTATCAGGTTGCTGATGGGTTGACTCGGTACATGGTTACAATGTAAAGATTATACTGAGAAGTGGCAATACTCGCGCTTTACGCTGATCTCCAATAAAATAAATAAAAAAAATGATAGACTTATAAAATTTAATCTGAATACACTTGTTGTCCAATTCAAACTGAGATGAATAGAAAAATAACCAAGTCCTACATGCGCGATAATCCATCTCCATTGGAATTATCTTTCCCTTTACGATACCTCACGCAAAAATTCACTGTTGCAAGGCGAGTGCCCATCTCAACAGACGCTGGTTCTTGTCTCGAACCCGATTGTCCAAACCAACGGATTGTGATCCGTCTCCACATTGAAATCTGTACCGCTTACAAAATGTGCCACAGACTCAATAGCCCTAAATATGGACAATCTTTCTCTACCACGGCGTAGTTCCTTTCCCTCGGTAGTAACTTCCCTGGCTTGGTCGTAAATACATCAATGTACCATTATACCGCTACTGTGCCATTTGTTTGAGGATAGACAGCATGCCTTTATGTGGAGACTAACGAACCATCACTATATAGCCATCGAAATAAACTGGCTTTGCAATACACCATTCAGCTAAAGTAAAATCCTTCTAATCTTGCTTTATCACTTGTAATTCATCCAAAATAAAAAAAAAACCTTGTTTCAAAACAAACCAAAAACCATCCCATCCTTTGGTATTCGAATTTACGCTCTTTTACAGAACACAAATATTGGTATTGACCAAATTCAGTCATTTGGAATGACGGAAATTCCACCCTGGCTCTTGAATTCACCTGAAGTTGGCTTTTCATTTCATGAAATGGTTCAATCAGACCCAGACATTTACACCTTTCAATCCTTCTGGAAATTTCAGTTAAATATGAAACATTTCTAGATTGATATAGTGATGGTTCAAAAGATAATAAAGTTGATGCGGCCATGGTTACACAAGATGAAACCTATGGATGCCGGCTACCGAACAATGACTCAATATTCTCGGCAGAAGCGCGAGCTATCTACCTCGCCCTTAAATATATTCAAAGAAACAAAGTAATGAGAGCTGTTATCCATTCAGACCCTCTTTCTATTCTACAAACTCTTAGCAAAAGAAATATCGAAAATATTTTCATTCGTAATACATTAATACTATATCATGAACTTGCTTTTGACTTTTGCAGTGTCTGTACCAGGGTGCTAACAAAAATCTTACTTTTGAAAAATTACCCCATATCGCAATGACACCATGGCATATATATATGTGTTTGTGTGTGTTTATTTTTAGTATATAGATTTCTCTTTTAATTCATTTATTTTTAACTGATTTTTGATTTCTAGGCTTAAGTCCTCTGGATGGTTTAGTAACATTAGATAATCCTTTACATAGTTTCTTTCCACTGTCAAACTGCTTGGACAGTTCTCCAAGTTCTTGTTTATTTACAACATGGTTTCCCTTGCCTTTCTATTTGTGTTAAATAGTTCCTGCATTTTTGCTGTTTCCTTCAGGCATTTCTGATATCATCAGTAATGGTGTCTTTCACATTTTCACAACCATTGAGACTGTTAACATGTGCGAGTCTAGTGTTATACTTTTTCTCCACACTGAACTCCCGTTCCTTTTCTGCTGCTGAATGGTGAATACTGAGTAAAGCTAAAGTTTTGACAGAAGTGGGAACCTCTGAACTGAAACTAGCTCCCCACTCTCAATCATCATGCTGGTCATCTTTCTTACTTTAAACCAGTATTCAGACACATCTAGTAGCACCTTTTTGACTTTCGTCTTCATCTGACTGCTGAGATTTATACCAAGAGCTTGGAATGTCAATTGCACCTTGGTAATCTCTGAACAAAGGTTATCCCTCTCTGGGTATGCGATCACATTAGTACATAACCTTAGCTTCCAATGTTTCATCTTTACGTTTCTCAGGGTTGAAAGCAGACAGGCTAATGGCAGTTTTGTTAGTTGATTGGATTTCACAATAATGTACTAACTTTTCATCTGCTTTAGTGTTAAACTTGTTGACACACTTCATAAATTCTTTGAAAACGGGGATGTGTGATTTATTGTTCACTGACTCCATGTACGCCTGTACCTCAGATGGCAACAGTATTTTGTTATCAGACAAAATGTCTCCTTCATGAATTCAACTCTAACAAAATCGCTATAGTTTTCCAATTTCTGCATAACAGAATTTTTAACAAAAGTTGAAAGATTATCATGGAGAAGCTTAACAACAAGCTGCACATGTATCAGTGGTTCATCTTTTTCTAGCACTTTGATAGATGCACAGAAACTAGTTGTAACGTGCTGTAGGAATAGTAGATTCAACTTAACAGTGGTGTTGCATTGCTAGTGAACTGTGTGACAAATCTATACTTTCGGTTTCCTGAACCCTCTGTTTTTTCAGACTTTGTGAGTTTCTCATAGGTGTACATGGCTTCCAGAGCATTGAGCTGTTCGAAAACCCTTGCAGAACAAGATTGGATGATAATCCACCTAAAAATACATAAAAATAAGACAAATGCATAAATTTGTATTCTAGGAATAACACATTTAACGTGAAAAATGTTAATGTAGACTAAGTAAACTCTCATTTAGACTGTAAAATTCAAGTGGAAATTGTTAAAACAAAATCAAATGAAATAATATATAAAACAGCAATAAATGGTAATTCCATTATTCATTAAAGATAACACAATTTCAAATTTTAACAACACCATTACTCACCAGATTCTAAATCAACACTGATTCCTTAATGTATATGTACATGTATTAGCAAGAAGACGTAATACACCTGGTACCCATCAGGTGAAGTTTAAAAAAGCACTAAAACTACAGCTAGACTATTCTAATTCATTAGAACTAATATGGTGATAGATTGCTGTACACCTCATGCAATATGATGTAGGCCCATATAATTTTTATATAAAAGTTTAACTCAAGTACCAAAATGATTACTGATATTCATATTTATTTCATAATTTCACTCTGATACTAGTTTTACACTTGCAAAATTTGATATGACACTAATCCTGGTACTACTCATAAAACAACTATGGCAGCCTCGTCTCTGAATTTAGAGAATGTACAATAAAATGACTTAGCCCTTCCTTAAACAGATGATAGAATAATGCAATATTGGCATTTATCATATGGGGTTTAGTTGAGTAAGAATTTCATCAAACTTTCAAAAGATTATCCTGCAAGCCTAATGTAGTAAGTACTAGATCCAGTGAGCGATAATAGGGCACACTGATAATTATTCATATTTATGCCGCCGCACGGCTTCCGTAGGTTTAGGAGATTATCTCCCTTTGTGGAACTCATATGTGTTCGTTTAGTCAACGTTTTGCGTATGTGCGGTGATAGGAAATCACAACGTTTGCACAACTTGCAGCGACCACGGTGTGAGTATTGTAAAGTTTGGAAAAAATAATTACTTTTCATGCTTAGGATGTGATTTGATTGTGTTCCGATCGCTGCCAATGAAAATAACTGAACTTTTGTTACTGTTTACCAACGAACGTGTTTTGGTGAATGGATCCTTCATGACGTTAATTTGAACTTTATATGTGGTGATTTCACAGCTAAATGAATACACGGACAATGTTTAGAATTTATTAAGGTGTAACTGTCGAGATTTTCTACGATTTATTTGGTATTTGCCTATAATAGTCTATTCAGATTGAGCGAATTTTCTATGTATGGAAGCCCATATCTGTAAAAGATTGCATTGTGAGATACGATAAGGATAAGGTTCGTTTAGGTTTTCGTCGATTTCTAATGTCCATTCTCTTCGTTTCTTGTTACAGACTTTTACCACACTATTGTTACCTCAACGCTGGTAATAAAGGGTTAACTGGCTGAACATTGTATTACTGTTTTGACAATGCATATGGGTCAGCATAATATTCATTTTAGAATAGGCTATATATTTTCAAGTCATAAGTTACCTAACATGTCATAACACTTGGTACATTAAAATACGAAAAATAAAGTCACACAAACCCTGTATCAACCATACGCGGCATCGGTTTTTCTTGAATCCCAACGTTGATGCAAGCTTGTCGATATCTTTCTTTGTGTGTTTGATATTTCTCAATGTCGTAATAAAGATCAACACACATTGCTTTGATAGACTTGTAGAATTCTATCATTGCATACTTAACTGTGCTATATGGTGGTCAAGACATCCTCCAAGGTCCTGTAAACACTGTAATTCTGTAGACGTGTAATCACACCGCTTCGAGATCCCCTCATTGCTGGACAGCTATCCGTCTCAATTGCAACAATTTGACGTTAAAAGTAAATCCCGGCTTCCGCAAATGCCTTTTCAAGAGCGTTTTACAATTAAAACAGAGTCCCTTTTTCCGATTACGTTTTGAAAAGCTCACGCACTATTTTCCCCATATGTTTGTTCAAGTATCGTGCCGATATGGCCAGTTGGCTGGTTTTCAGGATCGTGGACTCGTCAATATTTATACTAAAAAATGACCCCGTCAATCTGTTCGTTAAATTTTCCCTGTAGAACGGTCCTAACCCGTGCGTTATAACATATCCTTGTTTAGATTCGGATAGTGAAAACCGAGATGCAATTTTCGATTCCAGAAACGAGGCTGCGTCCGGTGTAACACCATGCATTTCTATAAAATGTAGGAACATTATTTCGGCATCTATAGTTTGGGATTCCAGTGATAAATTTGTTTTGTTTTTCTCCACCACCGCAGCGAAAGCTTCACTGATACTCCCGAAACAGTAGTTTGAAGCCACATGTCTTTCGCTCCCGCTATACTTAAATAAGGCTTCTCCCCCTTCTTTTATACCAAACGTTTGATTTGCAAAATCTACACTGAATATTGAATGTCTTTCTTGATAATCCAATGACCGTAAATACCATCGTTTAGATCTTGTGACGTTCGAAGCGATTCCAAGTAGTGTAGTACCATTTTTTTTACAACAGCCACGCTGTTAATTGACATGCAAGAGTCGTCTGACCTATTTACGTGGTAGTTACGTTAATCAATTGTGCTTACTCCCCACCACATCAAGTCAGACTGTTTTATCAGTTTCAAATTATCAATATGCTCTGAGGGGGTGCGTTTGGTACATGTAATTAGTGATCACCCCTCTACTGTTCTATTGCGAAAACGCTTTGGTTCATTGTGGAGGCGGGAACGCCAACTAACAAAATGGATATAGGAAAACAAAAACAAGAACGAACAACTACGGGACTCAAATCCGACGAACATATGCAAAATAAAGGGAAATATAGCAAATATCCTACTTTCCCCGACAAATTGTCCGAATTCCGACAAAAGTCGGAAAATCCGAAGCGGTACAGACACTATATAAAACTGTCATCCGCTAGAAGCTCTCAACACACATCTGTACTCTTCAGTAGTCGCATGGGAAAAGGTCGCACACACGGATCACGGGGTCGATCTCTGTCCTGCACGGGCAATTTCACAGTTGCTTGGTTTCCAGTCTAACCTAAAATGTATACACCGCCCGCGACACTACATGAGACCAAGACTAACGGGTAACACTATTGACCTGAACATTAAATGTGAAAATATGACATCTCTCCTTTTTTTAACTGAACGATCTTTAACACTAATAATAAAATGAGTTATATTTACCATATCAATATAAATTCGCAATGTTCTTGAACGCGGTCAATGAGTAGTATATCATTAACAAATCAAAGAATATATCGTGCCAGGAAATCATAACTAAATATTGTTTTGACCAGAAGTATAACTTTTTAAGCTATGTATATGTTAATATTCACTGGAACCGACTTGGTTTCCGAACTTCGCGACCTGATTTAGTTTTATATTGGATTTTGACTAAATCACTAGACTTATCCTCAGGACTGACACTCGTGGTTTCAACAATTGGGTTGCTGTTGGTAGGGTGGTCTTAAGCCACCTTCCCATGAACATTTGTGCGGGTGAAAGGTCAATTCCATCGATCGGTGGGTTTCGATAATCGAGTATGGCTAGGTATGGGTCATTTGCCTTCTTCAGTAGTCTGTACCATTTTTTCCACTTGACAACTTGATGAAGGATGATGTGGACTTGTGGTAGTGTTGAAAACCGTAGTCTTTTGAGAATTGTGTAAATTCCCGACTCGCGAACTGTGGTCCGTTGTCACTTATGACTTGGTCTGGAATTCCATATTTGGAAAACTGGCTCTTTGCATGGTTAATGAGCTGCTTGTCAGTCCTTGTAATTTTGAGATTTTAGACCACTTTGAGAAATAGTCTACATTAAGCAGGTAGTGTTGACCCTTGAGTTCAAATAGATCCATTGCCCATGGTCGGTTTGGTATGTCGTGGGGTATAAGCGGTTCCTTTGCGTTGCTGTTTGTGCGACTAGCATAAATGTTGCATGTGGCAACCTTCTCTTCTATATCAGTACTCATTCCTGGCCAAAATAGTACTTCCCTCGCGCGTGCCTTACATTTGCCCATACCAAGGTGCACCTCGTGTATCCGGTGAAGCATTTCTGGTCGCAGAGCCTTTGGAATGATCAGTGTGTGTTCTTTGAACATCAATCCATCAATGCAGACAATTTCATCGCGATAACTACAGTATGTTTGAATTTGTTGATCAACTTCCTGTTTGATTTCCGGCCAACCAGTTATTTGTTGTCTCAACCTTGACATCTCTAGGTCATTCTCTGTACCTTCTTATATGGTTTTGTACTTTTCTGATGACACCGGTAAATATGCCAACAAAAAGAGTTCACTGACAGCAAGATCCTCTACTAAACTTTCCTGTTTCCTCCAGGAATGCCCTTGATAGTGTGTCTGCCACATGTAACAATTTTTACGATAGACATTTTCATTTGAAATGTATTGATAACTTCCCTTCTGACGCGGAAATAGAAGATATTGAAAGTGATTACAACACGTGTTCACATTGTGGGTGGTTCATGAGACCAAGACCGAAAGTATGACTTTTAGTTCTAATTCATATGAATGGCTGAGGAACAGTGACATAATACAAGTTAGTTCAGACACACGGAACATTATTCGAATACTCGAATATTCGGAGAGAATTAGGACAATACTCATCAGTGTGTAAACAATATAATTTTATTTCACATTGCTATCATAGCTTTCCCCCCACAAACAACATAGTAATAGAAAACAAGGGAAACGGAGAGTATAAGACATTGGAGTTTAATTTTCATACAAATTTTAAGAATGGCTGCTAAAGATTTCAAACATTTTACACTTTCAAGAGGTCAGATTTGTCTTCAACTGGCATTGAATAAGACTAACCAGTCTGAGCGACATAAATCTACATGTTTACTTAATGAATTATCTGAGCTTGAGGAATATCTTGAGGATTCAGATGCAGATCCTGACTGGGCTCCGCCAAAGTCCTCAGAAGAAACTGTAGAAGATATTGATATAGCATGTCATGAGGATGAATCAAGTCTCAGCGAACTTGAAGAGAACATAAGTACGGGACCAACGAAGTCAAAAAAGGGGAGAAGTAATCCAAAACAATGGAAGCACATCCAGAATGAAGTGACAATCGTATAAAAGCGTACGAAAAACAGTGGATGGACAATACACAGAAATTGACAGAGAACCAAGACATATGGGCCCTCGTTGCTGTTCCAACCTCTGTCTGAGGAGCAAAATTAGACATTTTAAAATGAAACCAGGCAAGAGATATTTTCCAGCTTCTGGGACATGGATTTGTCTCAAAAAAAGATGTACGTTTCTACAATGGTGGATTCCACAAAGACAAAGGAACAAACAACAGAACAGGGGAACTCCGAAGGAAACAAAGTTATGTGTATCATTTGAAGAAAAGTAATGGTCGTTTTCAGGTCTGCAAAAGTATGTTCCTGTCAACTTTAGGTTTAGGAGAGTGGTCAGTACACAGTTGACTTCATACATCAAAGTCTGGAATGCACAGTCCATCGTCCGAGAATACTACACCTAAACGAGCTAGAGCTAAACCGAAACATGCGGCAAAGAGGGAAGTTGTAAACCGGTTTTTAGATTCCGTGCCGAAACTTCCTTCGCATTATTGCCGAGCCTCAACTGACAAGATGTATTTGGAGCCATGCATCAGATATCAGTTTCAGCTCTATCGCATGTATGTTGAACATTGCAAAGCAAAGAACAACGACCCATTGTCACAAACAGTGTTTAATGATGTTGTTAAAGACAAGAACATTGGTTTGTTCCAACCCAAAAAAGATCAGTGTGATGTTTGCTGTGCATTTGAATCTGGTAATGTAGAAGAATCAGAGTACAAGAATTCCAAACCAACTACTTTTTAATGGCCAGTACGAATTTGAAAATGTTCACCTGAAACAATTTTGCATTATCACCTTTTCAGAAAGTTATGCCCATTTTACAATTATTGAACACAATTTCCTCTGGCTATGCATAATCTCAGTTTTTTAGCTCATCTTACCCGAAGGATTAAACAACTTCTTATGATGAACCAAACAGCCTAAAAGTCTGATATTTTGCTGGTAGGTCATTTGGATTGCCCAACATCTGCAAAAAAGAAATAGAAGTGACCTTGACCCATATTCAAAATCACAGGGGTCAAATATGTGAAAACCTTTCAACGACTTACTCTAATGAATCAATCTTGGGTCAACCTCAAGGTCACTGTTACTTTTTATAGAAAATCCTTGTCATCACTCTGCAAACTTCATTTCTCAACCGATTTTGATCAAACTTCATTTATTGGTCAAGTATCATAACACCATAAACCAGTCTATGTTTCAGCATTCTGGGGTCAACCTCAAGGTCACTGTTACTTTTTATAGAAAATCCTTGTCATCACTCTGCAAACTTCATTTCTCAACCGATTTTGATCAAACTTCATTTATTGGTCAAGTATCATAACACCATAAACCAGTCTATGTTTCAGCATTCTGGGGTCAACCTCAAGGTCAGTTACTATTTATAGAAAATCTTTGTCATCACTCTGCAAACTTCATTTCTCAACCGATTTTGATCAAACTTCATGTATTGGTCATGTATCATAATACCTTGAACGAGTTCACATTTCAACGTTTCAGGGTCAACCACAAGGTCACTGTTACTGTTTATAGAGAATCATTGTCATTGCAGTACCAACTTCATTTCTCAAATGATTTTGATCAAACTTCATGTGTTGGCCAAGTATCATAATACCTCAAACATGTTCCTGTTGCAGCATTCTAGGGTCAACCTTAAGGTCACTGTTACTATTTATAGAAAATCATTGTCATCGCTCTACAACCAATTTTGATCAAACTTCATATATTAGACAAGTATCATAATACCTCAAACATGTTCCTGTTTCAGCATTCTAGGTCACCAATACTATTTATAGAAAATCTTTGTCATCGCTCTACGAACTTCATTTCTCAACTGATTTTGATCAAACTTCATGTATTGGTCAAGTATCATTACTATGTATAGGAAATCATTGTCATTGCACTAGCAACTTCTTTTTTTGTCAGATTTTGACCAAACTACATATACTGGTCAAGTGTCATAGTATCTTGACCAAGTTGGTGTTTCTATTTGCAAGAGTCAACCTGAAGGTCACCATTACTTTTTATAGAAAATGTTTCTCATTGCTCAAGCTTCTTTATTTCTCAGTGGATTTCTATTAGAGGGGTGCGTGGAGATTTGTATCACTTGTGATGCCTTGTTTTTATTAGTTTGGCTCTGTGTGAATATCGGTTTCCAGATGATAACTTGAGAAAGGATAAATGGATATAGTTAAAACTTTATACAATGCTAGATTAGTAAGAGATACAGACTGGTATAGAGTTTGGGCTTAAACGGTACTTCTGCAAAGGTCCCTTGCCTGAAAGATATATTTTTAGGTCATCTGACCCAAAGGGTCAGGATGACCTTGTTTTGTCATCACACGCCATCCGCAGTCTTTCCACATTTTGAACTTCTTCTCAAGTTCTAACCCGTGGGATTGTGCTGAAACTTGCCTAAAATGATCCTGAAATAGCCCTAACCAAGTGTTGATATTTTTCTGGTTGGTGTGAAATCCAATATGTTTGCAATGGCCTCTATGTGTTGTTTTTCGGGTCAATCTGAAATCCAATATTGCTGCTATGGCAGACATCTTGAAAAACACCTCCTCTGCTGTAAATTTAAATTTCAAAGCAACCTAGATGTTTCACTTTCAGAAATGAACAGCTGCTTCATTTAACAAGACTTTTGACACTTATCTCAATCCCACCAACACTATTTTAGTACTATTTGATTGCATGAAGTTTAAATAAGTACATGTACTTTCAGTCAACATTACAAATTGTCATCTGAAAGCCAAAATGTGACTATAGCATTTTAGCAAATAACCTTTGCGGTTTCGACCTCAAATATATAAGCACTTACTGAAAATGTGAAATATTGTCTTTTTCAGGTAACAATTTCTGGGAAAATTGTTCATCAATTTGAAACACAGATATTAACAACCAAATCCGGACGACAGCTACCACTGCAGAACATCATGTTAGCAGATAGTACAGCATCTGTCAAGTTAGCTATATTGGGAGAACACATTAAGCAGGTCACTTTGCAATCATCCTACCTGTGCAAAAATGTTGTCATAAAGGACTTTAAAGTGTACCCTGAGAGGTCAGCTATGTTGACCCTGAAAAATAGTTCTGCACATTAAATACCCTATGCCGAAAACGCGAATGCCGTGGAATGTTCCGTTACTGAGAAATTGCGACTTTTCTGAAAAACACACCTTTGGCTGAGAGGCGTTGACCTCGTTTTCGGGCACCCAAACCTCTGACGTCATAAGTTCAACACTTTTGTTGATGCAGCCATATTGTCTTTACTGTGCTACATGTGATTGTGATATTTTTTGGGATTTTCCGTGGTAAATTCTTTGTTTATTTATGTGAAAGTACTTCACATCTTCGCAATATCTAAGGTAGTGAACGAGGGGTCGGTGAATTAGTGCTTAAATCCGCTAAAATGGCTTCCTATCGAGGAGGGAAGCAGTGTGTATGGTTGTCCTAACACTAACACGGATGGGATGTCGATGCATGACGTCGATAAATAAAACCAGGGACGTACCTGATAAAACTGATTGTTGATTAAATAAAAGTATATTTTTTAGGTTGATATTTAGTTATTAATTCTACAATTAAACATTTTAAATTGATAGGCTAGCCTATGACTTGGGCGGTCATAGGAATATTATTCCTTCGTAATCGTGAACGCCTAATACTCGGAGAAGCCCTAGTCGTGAATGGGTCACGGGAATTTTCACCCCGAGAATTTTCATACTACTATTATATAGTATAGAATAGAATTATTAGAATTTATAGAATAGGTTATGTGTGTATGTTGTTTGTATAAGGTGTATTTGGTTTTTAGATCTTCCAGCAGACGATGTTGTTTAGTTATTAATTTTGCGATCGTAAAAATAACAATAAGATCACCAATCTTGATTTGCAAACACAGTTCACAGTGTAGAGATGTCATCTAAACTCATAATCACACCTGTGCCAGGTTAGGTAATTAGCACTTCAGTGGCTGGAAAAAACAATTGTGACACCTGTGAGGCGACACGCCTGTCGGCTAACAACAGACACGCACCAGTGCTAGGGTAAAAACCAGTCAAAGAATTGTTTAAACTTCTAAAACATCAAATTTTTATTATTAACACAGCGGAGGGTGTTATAATTGGTTGTTGACACCCTATCTATATATATCCATAGTGCTACGAAAATTCCCTGGAAAGAAAAATTCCCCTTGGACGAAACTTCTTCGGTAAGAAAATTCCAGACACCTCGTGAATGTATGCATAGTCTTGCACAAACGCGATTTCCCGACATCAGAAATTGTTGATCGAGACTTGAAGATAGTAAAATTAGTCCAAAACCACACCCAATTTTATTTTGTTTCTTTGAAACGACGATTCACTGTTCGACTACTTTCATGACTACTGGTGAGACCCAGTGAAGTACGTGCCAATCTATGTTGCCCAAGCGATCGTCACTTTTCGAAGGGTCATTTTCCTCCTCACTGGATACATCGTCTTGTAATTCCAGTTCAAATCGGTAGGGCTGGATTCCGTCTTCAGACATATCATTCACACCATAATCAGACTCCTCAAAACTCATGCTCAAATCGCTCTCAGTTGCGGTGTCGTTGTCACTGTCAGTCATGTTGACTGCCATTTCTGTTGAACTTATGACGCCACGAGTAGAAGAGCCTCAATCGCGCGGAAATGACGATTCGGTTGATTAGGTCTGGGCGGACAGGTGAAAATCGATAACTTTGAGCTTTAATAACTCGACACTGGGGCGACGGATTTTGACGGGGTTTTCATTATTATTATTTTTACGGCATTCTTAACATTATATCTAAATATAAAATTACTCTCAGGGTACACTTTAATGGGAAAAAAATATGTATCCACTACACCAAGCACAAATATTGAGGCTCATGATGACATTGACATTGGTGAAACAGAGGAATCCTACCTCCCAGTAACCATTTCTGCAATGCCAACATCTGTCGCAGTGACAATCACCAACACCTGCGTTAATTGTCATTCACTACTTGAAATTGTTCCTCAGCAACAAAATGCAAAAACGATAAAATATGACAAATGTGCAATGCGTCAGCTCAAAGCAAATATGCAAAAATCCATCAGTGCAAAAATCCAGTTCCCTGGTCCACATCCCATTTTCACAGTGACCAGCAACATCCTGTCTACTTGTCTAGAGTCACTAGCTAAAGAGCTTGATACTGCTGACACGGATGCTGTTGAGGAATTTCTTCTGACCAACAAGCTGGAAATCACCTTCATTGAATACTCTTCATTTCTATTAACACTGACGGTTGTTAAGGATAAATAACTTTGTTACAACTACATGGAGGTACATGTAGACATGCCAGGTACATGTGTATACACAGAGGAAAGTGACAAAGTCCTTTACACAGAAAAAAGTTGGGATATGTATAATTTAGTATCACAGATTATTGCAATAGGACTTGTTCAAAACAGGATGTTGGAGAGTCACAATTTCACAAATCTTAACAGTCAAGTTCTGTATATTTTACTACAAAAATAAACTGTTATGCATCTTCGATTCTAATGTGTAGTTGCTTATTGAAATCATAAGAGTAAAAGAGAAGATTTATAAAAAAAAAATTTTTTTTGCTAAAGACCATCAGATCTTCTTGGTCACAGGTCTTGATAATAGCATGATGTAGTGATTGCATTGAGTTTTTTTAGTTAATTGAGTTTATTATTATTTTCAAGTATTCCATCATTATAATTGCAAGGTACAGTCGAACTTCGTTAACTCGAAGACCCCGTTTAACTCGAAGCACTTTGTCGCTCCCGGCAAAATCTTCTCTTTATTCTAGTAATCAAAACTCGGAAAACTCGAATTCGGAAAACTCGAAAAACTCTGTTAATTCGAAGTAAAAATTTGGTCCCAACAACAAAACATATACTGAATATGATCGGCAAACTCGAAGTATAAATTTTGTGCCGGTCAATTACATTGCTGATGCGCTACGCCGTTTTGCAATTTTACCGACAATAGGCTTTACAAGTGAATATTAATGAACAATACTGTAATTAACAATATTCATGTTTTAGAAAAGTGTTTATTGTTATTTAATTGAATGATAAAAGGTAACCGTTAGATCTTATAATTGATAGATATCGGCGATAAAAAGTGAAGTTCTACTCACATTGCGTAATTTCCGTGTCTGTCAGCCATAACAAACACGGACCTGTGTATACACTCAGTGAAGCGGAACTAAGCTATAGAAAACAATCACAACACTGGCCCGGTACTAGGCTTAATGTTTTTACAGGAGTACGCATGAAACGGTCACCTGTGCTCAATTAAACCGACAAATGAGTGAAACAATTATTTAATTAGCGTCGAAGTACTTAGGGCAGAATTAGTGAGGAGATGTCATGAGTGTCACATAGGGATAAAAGCAGGGGTGTTTCTCACCGAAATCATACCCGTTTCGAAATGTCGAAGTCAATTGAGCAATCCAACGAAGGACCCGGTTTATCCGGGGGGATACTTGGATCGATTGATAGGGCGAAGACCGGCGTGAAGAGGAAGATAGAGATGAAGACAGTCGAGACAAAGTACAGAGCGATATTAGCCGTGGAAAAGGGAGACAGGTCAAAATCTGACATTGCTAGAGAATTCGGCATCCCAGCAAATACTTTATCGACATGGTTGAAAGCAAAAGAAAAGATCATGACTGCATACAGCAACGATGGTATAAGCCCCAGCAGAAAGAAGGTAAGAACAGCCAAACATGAAGACACCGAGACTGCGCTACTAAAGTGGTTCACGCATGCCCGAGACAACAATCTTCCGGTAACCGGCCCGATGCTGAAAGCTAAAGCCAAGGATCTGGCCGATAAGATTGGAGAGCAGAACTTCGCCTGTAGCACAGGGTGGCTAAACAGATTCAAAGACCGACACAACATCAGCTTTAAGAAAATCTGCGGCGAAGCTAAATCTGTAGACATCGCCAGTGATGCAATGACAAAGTGGGCCGACGACCTCCGCGTCATTCTGTCCGAGTATCAGCCCCAGGACATATTTAATGCTGATGAAACCGGCATATTTTTCCGACTGCTACCCGACCGTACTCTCGACTTCAAAGGAACCGACTGCCATGGCGGGAAACGGAGTAAGGAGCGGCTAACTGTCCTCGTCTGCGCTAACATGACCGGTACGGAGAAATTACCACTCTTCATCATCGGCAAGTCGGCCAAACCCAGATGTTTTAAGAATGTCCACTCCCTACCGACCGAGTATACGGCCAACAAAAAAGCATGGATGACCGTCGACATTTTCACCAAATGGTTACACCAGATTGACAGGAAGTTCGCAAGGCAGCATCGCCGCATCGCAATGGTTATCGACAACTGTCCAGCTCATCCCCAGATTAAAGACCTGAAAGCCACAAAGCTCATCTTCCTGCCGCCAAACACTACCAGCAAGACACAACCGATGGACCAGGGAGTTATACAGAATCTCAAAGTCCACTACCGGAAACGACTAATCCTTCGTCACATCAAAGCCATGTCTCGTGTTGACATGTAGGCTAATCTAGTTCTCGTTAATTAAAAAGTACTGACAGAACGAAATTGATGGTTTCTAAATAATAAGCAAACTGCACCTAATTTAATTATCAATTCTGGTTTTTCAACGATCAAGAACAAAATATGTTTGC